>NC_041366.1:2530932-2880932 GCF_900634415.1 Cottoperca gobio
TATAAAAAATGTAATTTCAAATAATGATCCCCAGTTATTCCTTCTTTAGTTTTAATTTGAATATGTTCTTGCCCTGATTCTTGTGTGTGGCTTTTTGAGTGAAGCTCTGCAGAGCTTTTGCAGGACATTAGCAAAGTGCCTGCCCTGTTCAAATCAGTTTCCTATGATGGCTTCTCAGATGGTTTGGTGCAAACAAACCATGGAGCCATTCAGTCTAATTTCCCTTTTTTTCTGTTGCATTGTGGGACAAATTGTGCCCACTAACCTTCATTAAAGTGTGCTTCCAGTATGAACATACTATATAAGAGCAATAGGGACACAAAGTGGAACTGAGCCTTGAATATCCTCAAAGGATCATGCTATCATCACATTGCTGTCAACTCTATAATGTACATCATACCTGGCCATAGCGCTGTGTTATCCCTTTTTCAGTTTTGACAAGGTAGGTTACAGCAATTTAGCATTTTGCTGGTTAAATATTGCTCTTAAAAGTTGATCATATTGACCACACAGAAAACTTCAGTCCTGCAGGTGCATGTGTGCTCTGCAGCACACATTAATGAAAAAACCTTCCTGTGTGAATGATTTTGAACAGCCACCTCATATATCAGTCCTGTTGGGGGACACACAACTTCACAGAGCCAGCAATAAAGATCACACAGATAAGTGTGTCTCATATTAGCTACATTTCTTCCTGCATTGAAGAAAAACAGGCCCCAACAACTGTATGTATCTGCACATAAATATTGGTCCATGTCTTGAGTGCAGCCTTTGTCTTTGGTTCTGGAAGGACTTCAGACAGCAGGTCTTAGTTCCTTGCAGTCCTTTGTGAGTGGACAGAGAGGCGTCACTACTGTGCTGCCTGGAACAGTGCATCAAAGTTGTGCGTCCAAGCCTAATCCGCTCCATTAGGGGTTGTGTGTCTGGAGCCCTTTCACACACAGCATGGCCCTTGTTTGTACAGCAGTGCAGTTGTCTTGGGGTGGGGAGAGTTTCTGCCTGGTGGCTGCAGCTGTGCCCTCTCTTTGCTCAGTGAAACCAGAGAGGACTGGCCCTGCTGGCCCATAAAGTGCCTGCACAGACACACTGTCAGCAGCCATACAGCCACTGGAGACATCTTGCAGTCTTCCTCCATCAACAAACGTTTTTGAAGTAAAGGAGGCTAGCCAGGAGACAGAGGACTAACCTTGTTGGCCTCCAGAAGTTTAAATAGCACCAGCACAGAGGGGTTCATCAAGCAGCTGGAGTAATAAAGTGGCCAGCTGTTTGTGTACCATTAAGGAAGAAGACCAGACATATTTACTTTGGACAAATCCTTAATATCCCCCCAGAGATTTAAGTGATACTTTTATACTTGATACTCTAGATGTGATTTTAGCCCTTTTGTTTTTGTCTTTCTCACATAATGTTAACAGCAAACGTGGAGTTTTGTTCTTTTAATGTATGTGTGTATCATTGAGGACAATATCAGCATCTTTGTTTTAGCCAATGGAAGAATATAAACTTAAAGAGTAGCTTTCGATCTGTCTACTCTATCTTAATACAATACTCACAAGTCAGATGTACATTGAAAGAGTTATTAGTTGCTTTATTCATCCCTCTTGTCCACGCTGAAGGTGAAGTGGTATCTTCTTAACGGAGCACTTTATCCTAGTAGTAGTGTTTACGTTTAATGCTGGTGTTTTGAAGTCTGTTTCACCTTTGATGATGTTGATGATGAAGATGATGATGATGGTTAATGGAAAGGTGATAAGTGGTTAGGTTTAGGGCTAACACTGGGTTGAGATTAAAGGTCTTTAACATTTCATCTTGAGCATGCTTCCTTTGTCTGTTCAAATGACAACTCCATACTCTACCTGGAACGTCGTAGATTATTTGGTCTTCAAGGCCACTTGATGTTCTCTCTCTCTCTCTCTCTTTCTATATATTTCTCTCACTATATATATACTGTATATAGTTCAGGCTAAGATTAAGTCAAACAGACTTTAAGTCAACACAGGCAACAGAAGTATTACGCTGCCACTGCTCAGCAGAGAAACTCTGTGTCCTATCAGGCTGTACGTTTTAAAGATACCCACACAAGGGATCATGTCATGTGATTATAACAACCAATAACATTTCAGCATACACAACACTTTACAAAACTAACAACCCAAGGCATCTACGGGGAAAATATCAAATTCTGAGTTGTTATCTTTGTCATACTAATAATGGAATGTATAAAGTTCATAGTAACATTGATGTGCATAAGATAATAAGATTTGTTCTCCAGTTTCCATCCACCCTGCTCTTTGAGATACAGGTGTTGAAGTCATTTGTACAGGGGGTACAGGAAAAGCTCTTCTTCTTCTTCTTCTTCTTCTTCTTCTTCTTCTTCTTCTTCTTCTTCTTCTTCTTCTTCTTCTTCTTCTTCTTCTTCTTTTTTGTCTTGTATTAAGTCTCCCAGTAAACAATGAGCCAGCATGCACAGGTCATCGCAGGTCATTTCTTCAACAAAACTTTGCCATTTGTAAATGCCAAAGAGCTCACAAATACCTTTTTAAAACCCTGATGATGAAATCCCCTATGAGCACACTGACAGACGTGTGTGAGGTAATCATCACTGCAGTTGTTTTTCTGTTTTTGTTTAGTTTACTTGTTGGGCTTGTTTGACTGTCTTCCAGTTGAAGTCCACACAGGTGATGTGACAGGACTACTGATGCTCAGGAGGTTTTGTCAGGCTGTTCACTGGGCAGACAGAGACGTATGCTCTGCTGAATGGCTGTGAAACACACAAGGATTGGGGGTTTCTGTCCTCCGGCTCCCTGAATACACTTTAGCTCTGAGATGGCAATCCGTCTCAGTTAGTTTCACTTACAGCGATGATTACAGATTCATGGTGATTATAAAAAGAGATGAGATCTGACTTGCCTCAGTGGTAGTTTTGGCCCATTTCTGTAAAGTAGTAGACAGCACAGCAGCAGGTGAGGATGATGACTGAACATGCACTCTCTTCTCTACACTTCTATAAAAGAGTTGTATACTCAATGAAATCATCTAGTCAATTTCTTTTTGATTTCCACAGTATATGTGGCGTTGTTCACTGAGTGAAGGGAGGTTCAACTGGTAAACAAGAACCTGCCTGCGAGCTACACTTACATCCACCTGTAGGCTCTGAGTCAGCGTTCCTCTATGTGTACTGTAGGTAGGATCCTCACTTCCCACTTCCTGCTGTGCTGAGCTTGGTGTTCCTTTGTGGTTGTGATGAGGTCAGAGCCTCGATGCCAAATATCAACACTAATCACTAGTCACATAATCTTGAGAAAATAGAGTGATTTGGGGGAGTTATGACCTTTCTAAAATCCTGGCTCAGGCCTGATATAAACCAAACTCTGAGCTGAAATTCTATATCTGCACTGCAGTTGTTTGTTGAAATACTGCATGTCAGAGGTTACGCCCCGCCACTACTGAAAATGAGAGATTTCCAGTTTGTTGGTGAAACCCACAGAGAAACCAGCACATTTGATTTGGTGCCTAGAATATACGACCAGTAAACATAGTTTACATAAGCAACTCGAAGCTTTACATTCTTCAATCCCGCAAGATGCATGGGTAGGTCTATGGTAAATGTGTATACAGTGATACAGTGAAGACATATCGAACATTTCCATTTGGTGGAATGGAACAATTTAAAATGACAAAATGTTGTTGTTGTTTTTTATTACAGTTTTACATTTTTTAATTTACATTTTCATTCTTTCTATTATTATTTTGTATCTTGTGAATTCAGTGTTGACATCATGATTTTAGTTTTTTGTTCTTACACTTTTTTGCAATTGTGAAAACACATTTCTTGGAACCTTCACCCATTTTCTCAAAACTTTAAACACAAAACACAAAACTCAAGCTACATTCACAAAACCACAGACTCCTCTGGCACAAATTAAACAGTGCTTTCACATCATGCACTTTTCCAGTCAAAAATAGAAAAACCTACAGAGCATTCATTAGACACTACATAAAACAAATTGAAAAGCATATTACAGGTAAATTAAAAGCACATTACAAAACCAACTGCAAAAAACGTCAACGTACGATTCATTCTGCCTCAGAAGCATGACGCCTTTGTGCTGGTCCGGCCAGAGGACTTCATCTACATCACATGCAATGTTTTCTCTTGCTAAGCAGCGGGGGGAAAAACCCTGTGGCATAGTGGATCCAGACTTGACAAGCATCCACGCCTATGTCACCTCAGGCCAATGCCATGGACTGTAGGAGGTTTACCCTGGTGTAGGGGTTCCGGTCACAGACCCTCCAGCGCCAAAAAAAGCGCTCCTCTGTTGGGATGTATGGTGGAAGGCAAACATTTATGAAGCGCTGGTTGATGTTGAACCATTCACGTATGCGGACTGCACGATGGAAGCTGACATTGTCCCAAACTACAACATAAATAGGATGCCCAGCCTGATGAGGAACCTGCTGCTCACGATCAATCAGAGAATCCCAAAGACCACTCAGATATGTGAGAAGATGCTCGGTGTTGTAAGGCCCCAGGGTTGCATGATGGTGAAGAACCCCCCAATTACTAATGGCCGCACAAAGGGTGACATTGCCACCACGCTGGCCAGGGACTTCTACAATGGCCCGTTGGCCAATTATGTTCCTGCCTCTCCTTCTCCTCTTCGTCAGATTGAACCCTGTTTCATCTACAAAAATGTATTCATGGGGCCTTTTCATAGAATCAAATTCAAACTATCTCTAACTGTCCCTGTGTTCTAGGTCTCTGAATGCTCTTACGATGGTGGCCACAGAGAACCTACTCAAATTGTGTTGCACTCTTTGTCCTGCTTCCCTCATTGTCAAGCCATGAACAAGAACATGGTCTGTGACCGTTGCCCAAATATCTTCCTCTTGGCCCACCACCTCTTACTCGTACTCTTCCTCCTCTTCCTCATCCTCTTCTTCCACCTCTTCCTCCTCTGCCTCTCAAAATGTATTCACATGTGCACTCTGAAATTGCTTATATAGTGAGTTGATTGGTTGGTAAATTGGTTGATCACATCATTAGAAACGAGTGTGAACTGTTTTGAGTCGTTGTGTTTAAACAATGACAACTGTGTTGTAGTTGTGTTCAACTTCTGCTGCCTGTGTTTGGCATTTTGCAACACGTGTGCATCACAGTGGGAATTGTGTTTTAAAGTAAAGGAGAATTTGTTCAGAGTTTTTTCAAATAGTGTCTAACTACTTGAACTTGTTTAGGGTTTTGCTAAAAGAGTGGTTGATTTGACAAATGGGTTTAGGCAACTGATGATTTGGTTCAGAGAATGGGGTTTAGTGTTTTAGCAATTGTAAAAAACTGTAAATGAACTCTGATTAAACTGTAGAAGCTTTGCTCTTCGGACAGGAACTGTCTAGGCCTCACGTAGGTCTTCCTTATCATTATAAAAAGCTTTGAAAACCCTAAATAACACCAGAACACTGTGCAGCCACTGATTGCTTACTGGAATTCTGTCATTGTGGTAGACCTGAAGATACTCAGTTCTCTTTTACACAGCTGTGGTAGTCGGTACCACAGCTGTGTAAAAGAGAACTGAGTATCTTCCGGTTTGTCCACAACATCTGGTAACGATAGAACTGTGTTGAATACTACGACCCAGATTAGTTTTAATCAAACATTTATGTTGCTAGACTAAAGGCACCACGTTGGTGCGGTAACGTTCACATTGAAAGTGTGTGACTCACGGGTTCAGTGCTTCCTGCAGGTCTTCTAGAGCTCTCTTTCTGACCAGACTGTGCAAACCAAAGCAAAAGAGAAGACTTCAGTGAGGAAACATAAAAGTATAAAAAATAGAAGAGACACACACACACACACACACACACACACACACACACCACTCAAGTCAAGTCAGTAAGAATTTGTTGCCTTTAGACTTAAATTGACAGAATCAGAAACATGCTGTGCTAACATGCTAACATGTTCACAATGACAATGATGATGTTGCAGGTATAACATTTTCCATCATAGTATAGTATGTGTAAGATGCTAACATTTGCAAATTTGCAGTAAAGGGGGATGTCATAGTTTAGCAAGTATTTGGTCATAAACTAAAGCATAGGTCTTCAACAGGGGGGTCCTGAAAAACTGAGCCCTGAACTAAAGTATTGGAAAATATAAATGTTTACCTGATTTACCTGACAAAGTCATTACAATTCCTCCTATTATTTTGTTGAGATATTTGATTATTTGTTGAGATATTTGATTATTTGTTGAGATATTTGATTATTTTGTTGAGATATTTGATTATTTGTTGAGATATTTGATTATTTGTTGAGATATTTGATTATTTGTTGAGATATTTGATTATTTGTTGAGATATTTGATTATTTTGTTGAGATATTTGATTATTTGTTGAGATATTTGATTATTTTTGTTTTGAGATATTTGATTATTTGTTGAGATATTTGATTATTTGTTGAGATATTTGATTATTTGTTGAGATATTTGATTATTTGTTGAGATATTTGATTATTTGTTGAGATATTTGATTAGTTGTTGAGATATTTGATTATTTGTTGAGATATTTGATTATTTGTTGAGATATTTGCTTCTTTGTTGCGCTCTTTGCTTTTTGTTGCGCTCTTTGCTTCTTTGTTGCGCTCTTTGATTCGTTGTTGCGCTCTTTGCTTCTTTTGTTGCGCTCTTTGCTTCTTTGTTGCGCTCTTTGCTTCTTTGTTGCGCTCTTTGCTTCTTTGTTGCGCTCTTTGCTTCTTTGTTGCGCTCTTTGCTTCGTTGTTGCGCTCTTTGCTTCTTTGTTGCTCTCTTTGCTTCTTTGTTGCGCTCTTTGCTTCTTTGTTGCGCTCTTTGCTTCTTTTGTTGCGCTCTTTGCTTCTTTGTTGCGCTCTTTGCTTCGTTGTTGCGCTCTTTGCTTCTTGTTGCGCTCTTTGCTTCTTTGTTGCGCTCTTTGCTTCTTTTGTTGCGCTCTTTGCTTCGTTTGCTGCGCTCTTTGCTTCGTTGTTCGCTCTTGCTTCTTTGTTGCGCTCTTTGCTTCTTTGTTGCGCTCTTTGCTTCTTTGTTGCGCTCTTTGCTTCTTTGTTGCGCTCTTTGCTTCTTTGTTGCGCTCTTTGCTTCTTTGTTGCGCTCTTTGCTTCTTTGTTGCGCTCTTTGCTTCTTTGTTGCGCTCTTTGCTTCTTTGTTGCGCTCTTTGCTTCTTTGTTGCGCTCTTTGCTTCTTTTGTTGCGCTCTTTGCTTCTTTGTTGCGCTCTTTGCTTCTTTGTTGCGCTCTTTGCTTTATTTGTTGAGATATTTGATTATTTGTTGAGATATTTGATTATTTTTCAGATATTTGATTGCTTGTTGAGATATTTGATTATTTGTTGAGATATTTGATTATTTGTTGAGATATTTGATTATTTGTTGAGATATTTGATTGATTATTGTTGAGATATTTGATTATTTTTTGAGATATTTAATTATTTGTTGAGATATTTGATTAGTTGTTGAGATATTTGATTATTTGTTGAGATATTTGATTATTTGTTGAGATATTTGATAATTTGTTGAGATATTGATTATTTTTCCAGATATTTGATTGTTTGTTGAGATATTTGATTATTTGTTGAGATATTTGATTATTTGTTGAGATATTTGATTATTTTTCCAGATATTTGATTGTTTGTTGAGATATTTGATTATTTGTTGAGATATTTGATTATTTGTTGAGATATTTGATTATTTGTTGAGATATTTGATTATTTTTCCAGATATTTGATTATTTTTCCAGATATTTGATTGTTTGTTGAGATATTTGATTATTTTGTTGAGATATTTGATTATTTTTCCAGATATTTGATTGGTTGTTGAGATATTTGATTATTGGTTGAGATATTTGATTATTTGTTGAGATATTTGATTATTGGTTGAGATATTTGATTATTTTTCCAGATATTTGATTATTTGTTGAGATATTTGATTATTTTGTTGAGATATTTGATTAGTTGTTGAGATATTTGTTATTTTTCCAGATATTTGATTGTTTGTTGAGATATTTGATTATTTTGTTGAGATATTTGATTATTTTTCCAGATATTTGATTAGTTGTTGAGATATTTGATTATTTTGTTGAGATATTTGATTAGTTGTTGAGATATTTGATTATTTTTCCAGATATTTGATTGTTTGTTGAGATATTTTCCTCCGTATCACAGTGGACCCGACTGACCAACATTGCCATCAGAGGGTTAGTTCAGAATGAGTTTATGAAAAATAAAATAACGTGTGTTAAAGTAATTTGAATACAGATGTTGCAGATTTTAGTTTTAGTTATCTTAAACTTGTATTATTGATGTTGGGAGCTGCATCCAGATGGATTAATCAGGGATTCAACACTAGATTCATTGATCATGTTTCTTTTAAAAGTTATAAATACATATATTAAAAAGCACTCACTTCCTTTATGAATGTACTGCCCTGTTACTTATGTTTTAAGTTTATTGAACTTGGGTGCCCAGATAGCTTCCTTAGATAGCGTCCCAGAGTTCCAATCCCCTTTGCTGCATGTCTCTTCCCATTTCCAGTCTCTGTCCTATCTCTATAATAAATGAATAAATTACTGCTTAATTACTTGTTAAAACACAACATTTAGGACTTAGGGCTTGTGGCTGAGCCAAGACTTGAGACTCGCTTTGTCCCACCTGACACAAACATACATTATACACAGAAGAAAATATATATAAAACACAATTGTAACCACTTTACTAAAAGAACACTTTGTTAAATGTATTTGGTTCTATTTTGAATATTTGGTGAAACTGAAACCTTCTAATGCAGACAGTTAACGTGTGTCCTTTCCTGTCTGAAGGTGCAGCTCTGACTGTGATGGCCATGTCATTGCACTGCCACAGGACAGTCGCTTTGGCTGTGGCCTTCTGTTTCCTGCCTTGCATCACTTCCTCCCTCAACCTGGAGGATCCCAATGTCTGCAGCCACTGGGAGAGGTGGGTCACAAGCATCATTTCTTTCAAAGCCTTCGACCTCAGCGTCCTGTGTTACAAGGACAGCTTAAGTTCCCACTGATCTCTGTTGCCATGGTAACTAATTCTGCTGGCAAGATAAAACTAATTTTGCTGCAACACAAGGTGACGTCACCCAGCAGGGCACTGTGTCAATCAATCAAATACATGAGAGCGAAAATTCCCGGTGCCATATTATTTCTGTTTACGTTGGGATTGCCAAAAGATAAAATAATTGCCGCTGTGGTAACTTTCCAGTGTTGAAGTGTCTGATAAGCCTTTAAACGCATTAATCTGGGACTGTGTTACGACTGGACTTCCTACATCATTGGCTCTCTGGTACCTTAACTCCACGCCCTTATCAACAGAAGCCCCTGCGCTGTTCTAAAGCAGGGCTGTTTCAGTCTGAATCCCTGCTTAGTATAAATATGAAGCTAGAGTCAGGACTTTGTTAGCCTAGCTTAGCATAAAGACTGGAAGCAGTGGTAAACAGCTAGCTTTAAAAAAACATTCTAGAAACACCTCTAAAGCTCCTCATTCACATTGTCATCAACATATTGTATCTCATTGTGACATTTCTGTTTGCATACAAATCATATAAACTTAAAACAAAATGTTAAAGAGCAAAATGATACCCTGATAGCCTGATGACTCTTTCAAGCTTTAAAATCATTGATAGGTCCCAATTAAAAGGAATCCTGGAAATCTGATGAGTGAGATTATATGAAGTACGGTCAGGGCACATTTCCCAGCTATATTGCCTTTCACTGACTAATCTGAGGAAACAGCTGCATACGCACTCAGAGCCTCCCTCTGTGTTGTTGTCCTGAAGACAAGAGAGTGAAGAGACACGCACAGCTCATCAACTCTGAGTCCCACCAGGACCTTAAGATTTTGGGAAGATTGTGGTACAAAGAAAAGTCCAAAGAAAATATAAAAAACATTTCCTAAACAACAGTAATGAGAAGTCAGTCCATTGAGAAAGCAGTAAAGAAAGCTTATCTTAACTTTAGTATATAGTCTGGTATTGGTACAAACAAAGAGAACAGCTGAGAAACACTTCATTAATGGGTCATTTCTTAATCATTTGACATTTTCTGGAAAGAACTATGTAAATTGTAGAGAGATAGAAATGTCCTTGAAAGAAAAGCTATATTCAAAACCAAGTAAATATTCATTCATGTATTGTTGTGAACTTTATTCTTCAGATACTGTACGTTGATTTGTAGGGCTGACAGTAGACACATTTACACCTTTGCGTGTTCAGCAAACTGGCTGTGCACTAAAAGTACTGTGCACTGGAAATATACTCAGCCTCAGAGATACAGTAAGGAACTGAAGTGAGAAATGCATGCCTCCAAAGAGCCTGCAGTAAGAGTGGTTCACGAGGCAGTCATAAGGTACACACACACACTCACACACACACACACACACACTGATTGTGCTACTTGTGTCTGATACGTTTGACTTGACTTGATGTCCTCTCTCTCTTCCTGTGCTTTCAGTTACTCGGTGACAGTGCAGGAGTCATACGCTCATCCCTTTGATCAGATTTATTACACCAGCTGCTCCGACATCCTCAACTGGTTTAAGTGCACCAGACACAGGTGAGGACCACGTCGCTGACGCCTGATACACACCACAATGTGTGTGTGAGAGTGGTGCTTCATTATAGGACCATGCCATTGTTTTTGCATGCTTACCTCTACTGTAGAGTCATACCACAGTGTTTTTAAGTCAGGCAACGTATGTTATTGTAATAATGTATACACAAATCAAAATGCACTTGCAACTACATGACCAAACAACAAGAACAGTCTTAACTTTATTTAGTCTTAACTTAGAAAAAAGCTAGTATCATGTTGTTATCATGAGGTTCCCTTTCGTGTTATTTCCTGAACTTTAAGGCCACAAAAGGTGTCTTATATAGTAGTTCATCGTTTAGCCACTAAAAAGAGGTGGTGGGGCGTAGGTGATAGCGAAGGTTGTGAGTTCAATATCAGGGCTGTCACCATTGAGCCCCTGAGCAAGGTACTTAACCCTGAGCTGCTCCAGGCAGACTGTCCCTGTAGTTAGTTCACTGTAAGTCGCTCTGGATCAGAGCATCTGATAAATGACTTGTAATGTAATGTAAAAAACACTTCCAGCTGCAGTGTGAATGCAGTTGAACTAATACAGGCAATTCAGCTGTGTTGCCAAGAGACAAGTAGCATAATATTCATAATGTTTCATATATAAAACCCTTCAACTACATTTAAAACAAACAGCAATGCTTTTTACAGCATACGTAAAGTCATTTTACTATTGACAACTAATATTTGTTGCCATGTTAACTTTAGCTGTATGAAAGTTTCAACTAAAATACCCATCCATGCAAAACATCATTTATATTTGTAAAGGTAGAATTTATGGCTGTGCTGTTGTCTTGGATTGCTTTAAGTGGCTACTGAGTGTATCATATAATAGTAGATTTATACATATATTCAACCCTCAAAGCTGTAAATACTCAGTCAGGGTGAACCTTTCACCTGTACAGTCTAATGTGGATGTTGATGCTGTCGTGTGTGAGCTACCACACTGAGGTGAAATAGCTGGAGTGGTCCCAGGCGAAACATTTCAGAGAGAGCGCAGAGTAGAGCAAGGTAATGAGCCACTGTTGATCACATATACGTTCAATTTTATTTCCAAAAAAGGAATTGTGTATTTAAAGCCTTTACTGAATTATGCATTCGTATGATTTAACACAGACTAGTTTTGGCCTCTCGGGGTCTTCATCAGGACAGAGTTAAAAGTTTAATATATAGACAATCTACTCTTTTGCATCACGGAGCATGTCCTTCCCTGTCTGATCCTGTATGTGACTTCAATGCCTGTCTGTGTGCAGAGTGAGCTACCGGACAGCTTATCGGAGAGGAACGAAGACCATGTACCGGAGAAAGTCCCAGTGCTGCCCAGGCTTCAACGAGAATGGAGAGATCTGTGCACGTGAGTGTCTTCAAACACGAACACACACACACACACACACACACACACACACACACACACACACACACACACACACACACACACACACACACACACACACACACACACACACACTTATGCTTCATTAGGACAGACATCATGTAAAGGTTATGTTGTAGTAGTTTTTATTATCATGGCAAACAGAAGGTGAGCGTGTGTAACTTTGCGGATGCTCATTTTTGTTAAGCATCAATTATTTTTTAACTCTTTCCACTCACACACCCAATCATTCAAGTCTAGCTAAATTGATACACAGCTTATCCAAACAAGATTTGCTATCAGAAGTCTTTTCAGAAGTAACGTCGAATGGAAGCAAGCTGTAATTAGAAACGGACACAATTATTTATTCAAGTTTTTGTTTTGAACATGTAGAGTCTGTAATGTGTAACATGTAATGTGAAGAGTCTGGTCATGTAGTGCAGAACATGTATTTAAATATGTGATTTTGCAAACAATTGGCATTTTGTGATATACAGACAGGTGGGAAAGTAAAGGCAACACCTGGATTAATGAGTGAAGTCATTTAACAAAAGCACAATGAAGATGAGTGAATGATGTGATGAGTATGCTGGAGGAAACTGGGAAACATGTTGCAGCTGAAAGACATTCACTAGTCAGAAAAGTCATTACAGTGAGTCCCCCCCTGTCAGTAGCCAGCAGGCAGTAACAGGTGTGAAACCACAGTGGCCAGAGGCAATAACAACAACTGTTGTTCAGCAGCGACAGTAAAAGAAAGCATTATCTTCACACACAGCCTGCTGTTGTGATGGTGGAAGTAGTTGGTGATAAAAGTCATTCTATCAGAGTCCTTTGGTGGAGATGGAGACCACAGTTTGATTCATTCAAGAGGCTGTGATAATGTGGAGATCACAGGGGGATTTATTTTGGAGTGAAAAGGCTCTCTTGTATAAGCAACTATCACATGTTGCTCGGAGAATTTCACTGAAGGAGGATGTGCCTGATATGTAAGGCAACATGGCGTCTCCAGATAGGAGTCTTCTTCTTCTTCTTCTTCTTCTTCTTCTTCTTCTTCTTCTTCTTCTTCTTCTTCTTCTTCTTCTTCTTCTTCTTCTTCTTCTTCTTCTTCTTCTTCTCTTGGATTAAATCAAGTTGAGTCCTCATTCATGGAATTCTGAAGTTAGCCAAGTCTAACAACAGAGTGCAAGTAGTTCTGTTAAAAGCAAAGTATAAACCACACTTTCATTTATTAACCCCTACATGACTATTTGTAATGCAGACGTCTTTGTGACTGTACTGATCCTCGTCTTCCTGTCTCCTCCAGCTCATTGTGCAGAGAGCTGTGTTCACGGCCGTTGTATGGCCCCCAACACCTGCCAGTGTGAGCCAGGCTGGGGGGGATCCAACTGCTCCAGTGGTAAGTCCTCCAGCTGTTGATGTCTGTGAGCAGTCATGTCTTTGTGTGTGTGACTCTGGTTTTCTGTGAAAGCACTCTGAACTCACAAGAGGAAAAACAGACGGTGGTATCGTCTTACTAACTGCTGCACTGTACCACACCAACTCCAACAGCCCTGTTTGTTCTCAAGCCTGTTTTTCAGACATGCGTAGATTCCCTCAAGCACTGTACTTAAGTACAAATTAGAGACACCAAATTATAATATAATACATGTTATATATGTATAATTAAAGTGGACAATTGACAAGTTTTTTGCTTTAACTTATTATTATGAAGTAAATGTTGATTGCACAATGTAATGGCTGTAGGAAAATGACACCATCATCGTTTAGTTCCCTGTGCGCCTCTCTTTCACTCTGCAATTCTGTCTGCCTCCGGGAAAATGAAAGGTCCATTTACATTGTGTCAATACTTATCAAGACAATAAACTAAGAACACAGGGACTCAAGTTGTTTCTTGCTTTGGACAGTTACGTTGACCAATCTTCTTGTTCATATGAAAATCAACAGACAGAAAATATGTTATCAACATCTTCGTTGCACACTTTATTTGGAAACTAATGCAGTATGTCCTGTGTTGTTGTTAGCTCTGAGGGAAACAGAAAGAGATAAGACAGCAGCGCCAACAATTAACTATGAAGTAAAGGGTCTGATGTGTTGATCTTTATAGGATTGGATGTATTTGTTTGTTGCGCTGCTGCGGGAGCACTGGGGTCCAGCGATGCTGTTGGTCAGTCCATCTGTTTGTCCACCGTTTTGGTTCAGATATATTTTCTACAACTGCTGGCCAGATTGCTATGAGATGTGTTATGGAAGTTCCTGTTCCCCAGAGGAAGATCCTTATTCATTGTGTTGACCACCTGTCCTAGTGCCACCATCAGTCAACATCACTCTATAGGCCAGATTTGATAGTTTGTAGTGGATATCCATGAATCCTAACGGTACCCTTGAACACACTTTCTGTATGTTAACAAAAAAATCAATATTTTAAAGAAGATTGTCATGAGCACTCAGTTTGTGCTTCCATCACTGGGGTCTGCCTAAGATCAACAGACACTCATTAGGGGCTGATGAAATTGTGCTGGGCCACTTCCTCTGAGGTCACTGCAGCTTGTCCATGTCTACTATCTAACTTGGTCTGTCAACTGAAGGAGCCTGAGATGGAACAATGGTCAGCTCTTCTGTCTATGAATGGGATGTGTGTTTGTGTTTGACATTCTGTACTTCTTAACAGTTTTGTGAGTTGTGTTATCTTGTTGTAAAATGAGTTGTCCTTAGCTCAACCTCATTGAGCCATCTTTAGCACTCGGTTGAATTATGTTATGCCCAAATAAAATCCCCTGGGGACACTGTCATTTCAATAACCAAACCTTTTCATGTAGCTTTCCTCAAGGACGTTAGCTGCAGAAAATTGCTCTTGGCAGCAAGTCTGTTTATGGTGGAAAATTAAAGATGACAATATTCTTGATGCAGTTAACTTTCAGAGAGCTGACTGAACAGAATGATGTTAATGCATTAGATATCTGTTTGGTAGACGCTGACCATACACTGTGGTCAGTTAAAAAACAAAACATATCTTTTCATATCTTTGTTACTACATAAGGGGACTAAGAAATGTTAAAAAAAACTTTATATTGCTTTTTAGTGGTTGAAAGCATACTTCCTAATGATCCCATCAAGATGTCCCTTTTTAAAGAGGAAGTTCAGGCGGAACATAAACAGTGAACAACACATGCCTTGATTCTGTCAAAGTCAAAAGATAAAGAGAGAGTTCAACAACACCAAAGGCATTTCAAAAATACCACCAAACTTAGACATGTTTTCTTTTGCTTACAACAAAGTTTAAATCAGTTCACTTTCAGATTCTGATGGATTCAGTGACTGTAATATTGCGTTTTGTTCCCATTGCAGCAACAAAGCATTAAACTTTGATTTATCATCATATAGAACTAGTGCAGAGCATGTTCAGGATGTGCTCGTGCCGCTGCTTGTTGGGTTTCAAAATGAGTCTATGTACGTGTTTACAATAGCAACTCTACAGTGTACGCATCATGAATGCAAAAGCTCCCCATTAAATGTGTATGCTGCAGGTTTGAAGAACACTTTGGAAGAAAGTCGAAGTTCAGACCGGCCGAGACCATAGACCAGGGCTATTCAACTGTATTATTTAGGGCGCCACATTTTCAGAAAGCTAAGGGTCCGTGGGGCGGACATTTCCCTGAGCTATTATTCTCAGGGGGTAAATTGACCCACTCGACCTCTCTGGCCTCATGACCACCTTCTCTTTTGTGTCTGGTGGTTGTCTCCCAGAAAAAATTAATTGTAATTTGAAATAAATTTCCTGCATTTTACACGAACAAACTTGTTGGATTAAGTCAAGAAACAGCCGCATTCTGTTTATAAACAGTTCTGTCAGTATCACATAGTGATATTTGTCTTTCGGTAAAACAGCGCCCCCACCAGCGTATCAGTAACCATTCAGGCAGAGAGTGGTACTGCAGCACGGGAGATGAGAGGCTTTCAAATCAAAATGATAATAAATTCAGAAGAAGTTCTGTGAGAAGTTGATCTGGAAAACCATTCTAAAATCAGAAAGACACCACAGTAACTCTCTGACTGCTTTTCCCTTCTGTCCATTTCAGAAGAGAAGAGGGGTGAACACCTGGATATAATTTCATTAATACTTTAACACATGCTCTTTGGTGGTTTATGTGTTTGCCGAATTTGACAGATTCAGAAAGAGATGGTGAATGTCATTTTATCGGTACGTCTGGTCGGTAATTAGAGTAGCCTTGTTATTTCCTTAGTTTATTTTTGTCTCACATGCAGGACACTGGCGGTCACATCCCATCCCAGACTGAAATTCATGTTTGCTTATTATTTATTATAACTAATATCCCATTTCAACGTTATTGTCCATAGATAAAGTTGCCTCTTGTCCATAACAATTGTGGTGGTGTCAGGACTGATAGTTACAAAATAAATCTGTAGTATTATATTTCAGGAGACTCCTGTTTCTATGTTGAGGAATTTATAGTGTGGAAAATAAGTCTGGAGCAGCAGCTCCTTCCATGGAGATCTTTGAAATACTAGTTATATAAAACAAGGAAGTTTGGATTATTGAAGAAATTGTGAGGATTAATTAGACTTTTTCGTAAAACCCAGTATCACAGCATGAGCACTCCACAGATTTGACACATTAAGGCCAGTTTACTGGTCATGATAAGTGAAAACAGCTGTTTAATGTCTTCTGTGGCTCGGGAGGAGCTTTATCAAGGCTGGGAAAAATGTATTAATTATAATAATAATAATAATTATAATAATAATAATAATAATAGTAATAATAACTAAGCATAAAAAGAATAAAGTTATTTACAGTAAAACATGATAAAAGTAATTAGGATACAGAACTTAAGATATAAAAAAGATAAATATAAGAGATAATTCAAATAGGTACAACAAATTCCATCAATTAAGAAAAAGCCGTACGATAAAAGTCTTAAGAAGAGACTTAAAAAAACTTTGTTGACAAGTCGAGTTTTTGGAACTATTAGTAGGGCTTTGCTGGCGCGATCAGGCTCATGTAGAGTCAGCAGATCACAGATGTAGGCAGGAGCCAGAACATTCAAGGCTTTAAAAACAAGCAGAAAAATCTTAAAATCAATTCCAAAACTCACACGTAGCCAGTGAAGGGCAGCAAGGATCGTTGTGATGTGGTCGCTTCGCTTTGCACGAGTTAAAAGCCCCATCAGCAGCGTTTTGTATCAACTGCATATCAACATAAAGTGCATTGCAATATTAGAGTCTGGAGGAGATAAAAAGAATGGATTCTAAGTCTGCAGAAGAAAGAAACGGCCTTGTCTTGGTTAGCTGTCTCAGTTGAGCAAAGCAGTTACTTTAGTCACCTGAGCATCGAAAGACAACTCAGAATCAAAGATAACTCTGGGGTCGCAGGCCTCGGCACCCAGAGGAGAGGCTATGAATGCTACTAGTGCTCGCACTACAGAGGGCAGTTATAACTTTTTCTCATTTGGAGTTATTGAGGTGCAGAACATTTTTGGACATCCAATGTTTTATTTCAGCGAGGCAGGTCATAATAAAGCACAATGGTGGTACCAGGATTTAAAGGGACATACTGTTGCATGTCGCCCGCGTAGCTGTGGAAATAAATGTCGTGTCTCCGCATGGTTTGCCCCCGGGGTAGCATGTATATTGTGATTATGTTATTTTAGTTTCTGCTTATGAGCCTGTGAATGTGTCTCCATGCAGGCCTATATACTGATATAAAGGAGCCACAGGGTGTGCCCCTGCTGTCTTCAGTTTCAGCCTGTAATAAAGGAGCTTATTGTTGTGTCTGGGCCCTGGGGCACCCCTGGGTCCCGCTAGGCCCGGCCTGTCTGCTCTCACACACAAGTTTCTCTTGTCAATAGGAACTTAAGAAAAGTGTAAATGACTTGAACATTTGATGCCTACTCATGGAAATACATTTGTTTTTTCTTTTTTTTCTTTTTTAATGTATTCATCAAGTGCCTTTCAAAACTGGTTGGTACGTCATACTTACTGTACAATAATAAAAGTTGGGATAAATAAAATACGTGAAATCAAAATTGGTCCAAGCAGAAAAAGTAGAAACGAAAGAAAAGAAAAGGAGAAACGTGTGAATGAGATTACTACAGTGAAGGAATAGTACTGGCCTGGATAGTCCAGTTAAGACAAAGTATCTCACTAGATGTTTTCCAAGACTCATATATGAGTTAAGTAGTGTACCAGTGTACACTAGATGATTTTCCATACAGTAATCTACTGTCCATTTTCTTTGAACCTTGTGTCCCTTTTGGCCTAATTAACTTACTGGGCTGTTCTAACTCAGCTCTGTCCACATGCATTGCCCCAAAACCATGTTCCCCCAAATGTCACAGTTCACAGTTGAAGTTTGACTGCTACTATTTCTCTCAACAGAAACTGAACACCTGTCGTAGTCCAGATACTTTCTCTCAGCTGCTACTCACAGATATATATTTTTGTGTTTCTTTTCTTTTTTAAAGACTCAGTAATAACCTAAAACAGCTGTTCATTAAAGTTGATATCAAACAATACAGGAGGAAATAGTCCATTTGTCGTGGGGACTATTTCCAGTGGCGGATTAATCCACATCTGGTGCCTTAGTGAGTATTTGTGGTAGCAGGTTTGATCGAGTCAAAATAAAGTAGAGTGTGTGTTCATGGTTATGAAGGAACATGTCAACCAGTGCAACAGTGTGAGTCAGTGATTTGTTTATTTAAAATAATGGAGCTTTATGACTAATAAACAGGTACATACATCTTTATATAGACATGCAATAACTGTAATACATTCACTGTTGGTTTAGTACAAAGGAAAATATAGAATACCACCAGACTGATCCTCTAAGGTCTAATTAAAGGAGATGTTGAGCCTTTTCAAGTCTTCCCATTGGCCCTAAATACTATATCTTAATGGTTTATTCTAACGGCACTTTAAAAATGAAGGTTTTCTGAATCTACATCGAAACAGACGCACAGAGCACCACATCATCCTATATATTAACTTGTACATGTTTCCTGGGTTTACTGCCTCTTCTTCTTAATCTTAATCTCTTCCTCCCCATTAACCACTGGTCTGTGTCTCAGGGACAATACAGCAGCCCAGTCCACAGATCAATGCTGAGGCCCAGACAGACCACCTGAGCTGTGCTCTCTCACTATCAGTGTGCTGTTCTCAGTCATGACAGAACAGGCTCAATGGCACTGAACTTGTAAATATTTCATATTTTGGATGTATGAAATGTTTTGTTGCTTAAGAAAAAATATATCAATATATACAGTAACATGGCATGCCTCTAATCCACATGTTTTTATTTGAAGTGTTGGCTTGAGGGGAGAACTGTGCCTGTGTGTATGTGTGTTTCTTTAGAAAAAGCAGCACATATTGTTATATCGGCTCAGCCTCTGTTCATTCAGTAACATCTTTCATTTCCTCAAGAGCCACCGAAGACTCAGATGCATTGACTGTGTTTTACAGGTCAGCGGGCCTCAACAATATGTCTGAGGATCACTTTGGGGGCCAAGAACAGGAAATGGGGATGGCTGTGTTCAGGGGGAAGCAGGAATAATAGGAGAACATTGTGTGGTAGGAAATGACCTGGGGCAGTGGAGCTTGTGATTAAGAACACATGATAACAACACAAGATGCTCAGGAGGCGTCAAATTCAGCTGGGAGAATATAGCAAAACAACAACAACAACATGTACTGTATATCTGACATAGTCTCTGTGTACCATCCTCTTTTTTGTTTCCTTTAACCAGTTTTGTGACCGGATATTAGTATCCACATCTTAGTTTTCAGCTTTCTGGTCTTCATGCAGCTGGTTTTATATTGAGCCCCAGAAACTGACCAAATGGATGTAGGCAAAAGGTTATCAGACGTTACAAAAATATAACTGCTCACATCAATAAATGATACTGACGTTGAAATAATTCAAATGAAAAGTGGAAATAAATGAAAAATAAAGGAAAGCTTTATACATTTCCCTTTAACCCAAATTACTTGTTATATGATGAAATAAATACAATTTGTATTTAATTTACTCAAATTCGATTAATTTTTTTAAATGACTCCCAAAGTATATTACCAAAATGTCTGAAAAATTTAAGTAAGAAGTCAGAAGAATATTGGTAAAATGTCCAAATAAAGACACCCCCAACCCCCCAGAAATGGTCAGATAAATGATGAAAAATAAAAAGCCTCTCAAAACAATCGTAAAATGTCCCAAACTAAATATTAGTTAAATGTTCAAACAATGTCCAAAACATATTTATTTTGTGATTATATTATAATATATAATAGATACATTCACCTTATACATGCTCATTTCATTTTAAACTTGTAACTAGTTGCAATGCCCACTTCAAGGGTGAATTGATTAGGATTTAGTGGACAAAGGACAAAGGTCATGGTCACTTTGACTTCATAAAACACATTTCTGACCATAGCTCAAGAATTTATGCGCTTATTATGACATTCACACAAATGTGTCATAGGACTGAAGTGATGACATTTTGGACAGACATGAATGTAAACTGACACTTAATTCTAGTGTCTTAATTAGGTAATTCTAGTTTAATCGAACGTCTACATAAATAAGATGATATCAATTTGAGAAAGGAGAGTGAAAAGGTCATAATTATTTATTAGTTTACATTTTTTTTATCATGACTGAGTGATTTAATTGTTAATTGTTATACAATTATATAATAGCTATACAACAAAACAAGCCATCAAATCTGAGGTAACAATGACTTCACTATGACATCATCAGGGTTATTTTCAGATTCAACAAAACTCCCCCAGAGCCACAGGCTGAGTAGTAAACTGAACTTGATGTGTAAAACTGGTGGAGCTAAACTTATTCATTTTGCTTGTGACACCAATAAAGACATCGTGTCAGTCTGTGAGTGCAGGGGAACTATAACACAATCAGGGAGTGCAGCTTCTTTGTTTCACACATTTAAAAGCCTGGTATCCTCGTGTAAAGACACTGCTTAACGGTGAGATAGTTTTATTGTATAATGACAATAACACTCTGGAGGAGGACACACATTCCCTCTCAGCATGGAGAACTGGGGGAATGCTACAGATGTTTGTTCTCACTGGGAATCATCCGTATCAGTGTGAAAGGCATTCTCTGTTCCCATGAGTGCATCATGCCTGCTAGACTGGGTAATCACTAAATAGATGGAAAAACATCCCGGTCCC
This sequence comes from Cottoperca gobio, assembly GCF_900634415.1. Lineage (NCBI taxonomy): Eukaryota > Metazoa > Chordata > Actinopteri > Perciformes > Bovichtidae > Cottoperca > Cottoperca gobio. The sequence continues at coordinate 2,552,131 of NC_041366.1, forward strand.
AATCCCAGTCAGAGCTGAGCCAACTCTCAACAACTGGCAGCTCGAGTTACTGGCTCAAGGCTCTTTCTCTACTTGACTGACTCTTTCCCCTCAAATCTCCCTTGATGTGAAGCTTTCTTTTTTACATTTGTATATATAAAAATGAATGTACATGTATGCAGTACAGTACTGTCTGGTTTTGTTCCCTCAGTACAGTAGTTAATGACTCATGGATTCTGGAGAACATTATGAGGTCTTACAGACAGTGTTGTGATCAAACCCTGGCACAGTGCAGTCTTTTCTGTTCACTGCCATCTTGAATAGGCCGATGAAAGAGAACGGTCTGTTCTGCAGCAAGCAGACGAGGAGCCCCGAGCTCCTGGAGTTTGGCCTTTCTTCAATCTAGGTCAGGTTTCACAAAGGTACCAGGATGGCAGATTTGAATTCAGGAGGGTTTTACATGTGCATCTTATTATCTCTAATCTCCTCCTCCTCTTTGTCCCCCATCCCTCCGCCCCTCGGTCCTCGCCACTGTTTGTCACACAGGGCCAGACTGCCTGAGGAAAAGGGAAGTACCATATGCACTTTTTATTGGGTCAGAGTGAAGCAGGCTAATGCCAGAGGAATAAAAGGAGCCTGTTAATCACTTGAACAACTTCAGAATTGTGGAATGGATGGAGATAGTTGTGTGACTCTGCATGCTGGGCACAAACAACCAGGCTGTGTGTGCAGTAGAGGAGAGGACCCTGAGCTCACAAGGAAGTCATTGTTATTTCAACAAAAATGTCATCTTTATGGCCCTGTTTGTATTACAATTGAGGCCTACTACAACAATGTAAGTGACCAAAGGCTAAATTTAAGAAATAAAGTTTGACAAAATCCACTTACTAGCTTTTTCTGGATCTTTTACCTCATTTTGTTGACATCACATATCAGATATCACCCAAAAACCAGGAAAAGGTTCCCCCTCTAATAAAATGAGCATTAACAGTGAGACAAAACTTTTTTTATGATTATTTTATAATATTGCTAATATTCAGCTTTTAAAGCCAGCAAACTAGTTTGCTCTCACAGCGCTCTCACAGCTCTCACAATGCTCTCACAGCTCTCACAGCTCTCACAGCCTCTCACAGCTCTCACAGCCTCTCACAGCTCTCACAACTCTCACAGCCTCTCACAGCCTCTCACAGCCTCTCACAGCCTCTCACAGCTCTCACAGCCTCTCACAGCTCTCACAACGCTCTCACAGCCTCTCACAGCTCTCACAGCTCTCACAGCCTCTCACAGCCTCTCACAGCTCTCACAGCTCTCACAACGCTCTCACAGCGCTCTCACAGCGCTCACAACGCTCTCACAGCGCTCTCACAGCTCTCACAACGCTCTCACAGCCTCTCACAGCTCTCACAGCGCTCACAACGCTCTCACAGCGCTCTCACAGCTCTCACAACGCTCTCACAGCCTCTCACAGCTCTCACAGCTCTCACAGCTCTCACAACGCTCTCACAGCGCTCTCATAGCGCTCTCACAGCGCTCACAACGCTCTCACAGCCTCTCACAGCTCTCACAGCTCTCACAACGCTCTCACAGCGCTCTCACAACGCTCTCACAGCGCTCTCACAGCGCTCTCACAGCGCTCACAGTGCTCTCACAGCTTCTCACAGCTCCCACATGCTCTCACAGCTCTCACAGCTCTCACAACGCTCTCACAACGCTCTCACAGCGCTCTCACAGCGCTCTCACAGCTCTCACAGTGCTCTCACAGCTTCTCACAGCTCCCACAACGCTCTCACAGCTCTCACAGCTCTCACAGCGCTCACAACGCTCTCACAGCTCTCACAGTGCTCTCACAGCTTCTCACAGCTCCCACAACGCTCTCACAGCGCTCACAGTGCTCTCACAGCTTCTCACAGCTCTCACAACGCTCTCACAGCGCTCACAGCGCTCACAGCGCTCACAGCGCTCTCACAGCTCTCACAGCCTCTCACAGCTCACACAGCCTCGCACAGCGCTCGCACAGCGCTCTCACAGCTCTCACAGCGCTCTCACAGCGCTCTCACAGCTCTCACAGCGCTCTCACAGCGCTCTCACAACGCTCTCACAACGCTCTCACAGCCTCTCACAGCTCTCACAGCTCTCACATCTCTCACAACGCTCTCACAGCGCTCTCACAACGCTCTCACAGCGCTCTCACAGCGCTCACAGCGCTCTCACAGCGCTCTCACAGCGCTCTCACAGCTCTCACAGCCTCTCACAGCTCTCACAGCTCTCACAGCGCTCTCACAGCTCTCACAGCTCTCACAGCCCCTCACAGCGCTCTCACAGCGCTCTCACAACGCTCTCACAGCCTCTCACAGCTCTCACAGCTCTCACAGCTCTCACAGCTCTCACAACGCTCTCACAGCGCTCTCACAACGCTCTCACAGCGCTCTCACAGCGCTCACAGCGCTCTCACAGCTCTCACAGCGCTCTCACAGCTCTCACAGCCTCTCACAGCTCTCACAGCTCTCACAGCGCTCTCACAGCTCTCACAGCTCTCACAGCCCCTCACAGCTCTCACAGCCTCTCACAGCGCTCTCACAGCTCCCAGAGCCTCTCACAGCTCTCACAGCGCTCTCACAGCGCTCTTATTACACAATACAGTTTTTGAATTTATGTACATGAAGGGTCCACAGCTAATTTTTGCCCCAGGGCCCCCTTGTAGGTAAATCCAGATGTTGTGATCTTCCTTTAAGAACATATATCACTGAACTTAAGGAAATAGCGTTAAAGGACATTCACTGAGGATAATCCCCCTTCAATCATCACTTTCTTCTGATTTTAGTTGCACTCTTATGTGTGTCTTTAATTTTAGTATAGTCTAACATTTGGTTCAAAGACATGATTTTTTTATTTCACTAACTACACTTTATTTTGTATTTTCTACCTTGAGTGCCTCTCTGCTGCTGTTGCTCATAAAGTGCATGTGCTCTCTGCTCTACACCTTTAACACATGCAGAAAGAAAGTCACATCTGTCCATAAACCACAAGGACACCGTCACTGCAGTCACTTAGTTTCACTGCAGCTGCCATGTGTATATTGCAGTCAGAGCAGTGCAACCACTATCAGCTGCAGAGGTCAGCCCTGCAGGATCCCACAGAACAGATGGGAAAGTGTTTATTATTAAGCAGACACATTGTAGCATCAGGATCAGAGATGAAGCTCTGTAAACGCCAGCTGATGATTGTGGGTTGTGATGAAGTTCAAGTTAAAAACGATTTTGGGTGTGTATATATATACATATATATATGTATATATATATATATATATATATATATATATATATATATATATATATATATATGTATATATATATATATATATATATATATATATATATATATATATATATATATATATATATATATATACACATATATATATATATATATATATATATATATATATATATATATATATATATATGTATGTGTATATATATATATATATATATATATATACACATATATATATATATATATATATATATATATATGTATGTGTATATATATATATATATGTATATATATACACACCCAAAATCGTGGGGTTGTTCTTATTTTTCTTCTATTAAGGAAGAGTAATAAGCTGCTCTGGCATTACGGAGAGCCTTCTTATACCTTTTAAGATGATCTAACTAGACTAAACGAGATTCTTCCAATTTAGTGGAACGCCATTTACTTTCAAGATTTCTCGACTTTTGTTTTAGTTTGCGGATTTGTAAATTAAGCCAGCTATACTATTGCTGTCTGGATTTTTATTTGTATTTTTTCTAGTGGATTTTTTCGCGTGTGTTTATGAATTACCTCGAGGGCCGGATGAAATGATCTCGCGGGCCTTATACGGCCCGGAGGCCGGAGGTTCCCCATCCCTGATTTAATGACTAATGACCTGCTAAAGCATTAGCTACATCGCTACCATAATAAACACAGTGTAAATTATACATTCCTTATCTAAACCTTCAATTTCTGTCATTTTTCCTTGTAAGAAATCTCACTTTGCCCTGAACTTAATATAGACTTGCATGACGCAGAGTCCCATAATGAAAGGTCTGGCAGTCACCGTAAAACTTTCTGACTCCAGGCCCTGAGTGGGCAGTGGCAAGATGTGACGTGACAAGATGAAAGACATCTAAAACTAAACATGTGGTCCAACACATTCTCAGGTTTACCAGTTTACTGTGGCTACACATGGTGAAGCTTCCATTGCAAGTGGTGATGGGAAGGCCAGACACATGGCAGAGCCTGCTCATGTATTTAAGGTGGGGTCTGATTAAGGCTGAAATCCAACAGCATAAGGTTAATGAGGTGGCTTCAGGTCGTAGACCGCCAGACCACACTATAAGTGGGAGTGAAGGAGTCTCTGGATGCTTGTAGAATCAGATGGTTTTCATGTCAGTGATGAGGACTCAGCTTGGCTTTCCTGATTGATGATGTGTCAAATCTCCACTTTGGTTCAGACTCATAGTGGATTAACATGTAAACATTGTAACTTGGAGTTTGCCCATGTGAAAAGCAGAATAAATCTCAGAATAAAATCACTTTGATTGATTTTATCCAGAAAATGGCAACTGTGCTATCCAGCTCTTATCATAAATACAAGTCTGGAGAATGACTACATTAGCATGTCCACATGGTTTAAGGGAAACATATTTCTATCTTTTTTATTAGACAGACAGGGTAGGGAAGTATGAAGGTTTTAAAGGAGATGTACGAACAAAATGTTTGTTTTGGCCTTTTCATGGGTTTGGTTATCAATAGAAAATATAGCATGTATAACACCAGCATCATCCTGCAAGCAGAATTCCCATTTCTGATGGAAGCAGATCCAACACAGTGTTAAAGGCTGTCCTCTGTCCTGGTTACAGTTTGAGATCAGGGTTGCACTTGCATCAATGGCCACTTGGTGAAAAAGAATGAAGACCAGTAAACTGGATAATAACAGAACAGACAACCATGTGACTCATCAATCCCGGCATCTTATGACGTTATCAGTGTGCGTGTCATCAGATTTAGTGTAAAGGATCCCAGATTGCAGGCTGAACATGGGATCCTAGTTGCTAAAAGGCTGAAATGAGAAGATGTTTATGTTTTGTGTTCTTCGTCTGGTGGTGGTGGTAGATCCACACAATCCAAGATGAGAATAGCAGGCTCTTAGAACAGAGCCTATTATGTAAAACAACTCTTGAAGCTTGGCAACAATCACAAATGATAACCTGATAGCCTACATGGGAAAGCAGATAAACTAAGTCTTGATTCTTGTCTCTCTCTCTTCAGCTTGCGACAGTAACCACTGGGGTCCCCACTGCACTAACAGATGTCAGTGCCAGAACGGCGCACTGTGCAACCCCATCACTGGAGCCTGTATCTGCATTCCTGGATACAGAGGGTGGCGCTGTGAGGCCCAGTGTGAAGTGGGCACATATGGAAACGGATGCCAACAGAAATGCCAATGCCAGAATGGAGCCGCCTGTCAACATGTTACCGGAGAATGCAAGTGCTCACCAGGATACACTGGAGCTTTGTAAGTCGGAGGAGAGGCTGTGTGAGAATCCGTTTCCCGTTTCTGATCCCAACAGAACTGCTTGGGCAGCAGTCCGTTTTGTATTCTATGGTGCTGGGTATGTTGAAATGCATGAAAACTGTCTTTCCAGAGCCAACTTCTCTACTGCCTTTGCTTTGGGTCAGAGTATGAGCTCATCTTCTTCTCTGGGTCCACTCATGTTATCATATAAACCAGGTCAGACTGGAGGGAGGCGCAGTGACTCGTGTCATCAGGTTGTGTTCTGTTGGACCTGAATGGATATCTGCTGTTTCACTGCGTGTAAAGCATTCTCAGTCAGTAATTCATACTGGTCCTTTGCTAGTCCAGGTCACTATAAGATATGCCTCATAGAAGACACCTGCATAGAACGCAATCTTTTATTTTATTACTTGTGTTTTTGTGCTAGAATAAATGTTGTGGAGTTGATGACGTCTTTTGTCACCACACAGAGGAGAAATAGATTCAGTCCAAAAGTTCCAGGTAAAATAACAGAACAGTCCCGCTATGTGATTATTGTGAAGTGAAACAAAACATTTAGGAGCGACCTAAAAAAACTCAAAATAACTTCTATACAGTCACAAGTGTTAAGCCCTGACAGTATGAGGATGCACGACAAACTGGTACCTGTAACTTTGCTTTTCCTCTCCCCTTTACATATAGAATTGTGGGGATGGGTTTGAGGTGGACAGAGTCTTTCGATGTGTAATCTTTTTGTGGAAGGTTAAAGAATAAATTCAGTAATGTTTATCACAGCATTTTAATACCTTATCACACAGAGCACTGAAAGTTGTATAAAGTAAGATGATAAATGACATTTTATTCACTGGTATCATCTGATAGATGTTTATGTAAGACTCTCGAACACACTGGATGATGTCACCTTAACATTGTATACATGCAATGATAATCAGTTAATTGAGAATATAATCTACAAATGAATTGATAATGAAAATAACGGTTAATTGCAGCTCTTATTATCATGTCATTTGAACTGAAAATAAAAGAGACATGATACTCGCTGTTACTCGAGCAAGGTTTACGGTTGTTGTATAAACACAACTTGTATATGTGACCTTTAAACGTGACAAATGAACCGGGCGGCTGCTGTTTTCTTTTTCTTCCTAGCTGTGAAGACCTGTGTCCTCCAGGCAAACATGGGCAGCAGTGTGAGGAGAGATGTCCGTGTCAGAATGGAGGAGTGTGTCACCATGTGACTGGAGAGTGCTCCTGTCCTGCAGGATGGATGGTACACACCCACAACTCTTTGTTTGAACTCCCTTATTGTCATTCATGCTCCCAATGATCATTATAATACATCATACATCACATGAGTAGAATCAACATTGTTGTTGAGCCTAACATTATGTAGCAGCAGACTGGGCATGAAATACGCATAAGTAAGATGGTGTACAAGACCTGGGGAATCCTCCAACATGCTACCCTCTGATAACATGTCAGTGTGAGCTGAACCAGAGGAGAGACATGATGGGAGTCAAGCAATGAGCAGCTCCTTTGATAAAGTTAAAAGGCTCACAGAGATTAAACAGCGCTCTCAGAAAGGCAGCAGACATGCACATCAAAGTCTCCAAAAATCACTAACTTGAGGTTATAATGTGAAAGGAGCTCTGAATTCTTGTCAAGAAGAGTTTGGCTTTGAAGTTATAGACTATGATACAGAACAGGGGAGCTGTATCCCTGTTCAGGAACATGAGTTCATCTTTTTTCTTGCCAATCACACACATCAGCAGTAGAAAACATAAAGGCATGTATAGAAAGATTTGAAGTTTACATACTGTGTGTATGTTCCTGCGGTCGTTGCTGTGTGCAGGGTACAGTGTGTGGTCAGCCATGTCCAGAGGGGAGATTTGGACAGAACTGTTCCCAGGAGTGTCAGTGTCACAACAACGGCTTCTGTGTGTTGTCCACTGGACAGTGTCTCTGCAGCGCTGGGTACACAGGAGAACGGTAAGAGCAATGTACAATGTATCGTACAGTAAACAACACTTTGTAGGGATTATGCTTGCTTTCAATGCACTGAATACATGCCAGTATTTTACACATATATTTCATAAATGCTTTTGAAAAGCTTTCTGTGCATAAAAATGTCTAAACATATTTTTTCCATTCATTCATAGACTGTTAAATGTGTGCGCATTGATTGGCTGTGGAATGTGTAACATTTGTGTGAAGAGTTTTGAGAGTCTCTGAGCCACAAACGCATGTCGCGTAGAAATGCTTTTCAGCGCAGAATAAATATCTCTTCACCTTTTGATTTGATGCTTTGATACTGTACTGCCTTCATCAGGTCAAGTGTAAGGTCAAGCATGTATTTATTTATGAAATGATTTTACATTTGTTTTTAAGTGTAGTTCATAAAACACAAATGTGTCACCAATATTGAGACTAATTTCTGTCCATACACTTGATTATGACCGTGACCTCATTATGACATACTGAAGAGCAAAAAACAATCGAAATCCAAATGAAATCATCTGTGTCTGCTTAAGTCTTCCACATCCTCCAGAGGGGAGAGGGAAAACAAAATCAGGAAGCCCAGGCAGTGTTTTCACAGACAAATGTAGAGCGCCACGCAGGGCTTTAGGCCCATATAATTAGCAATATCAGAGAGCACGCACCATATACTTAAGCAGACCAGTGACGAGACAGGAATAGTCCGTCAAGTTCCCTCTCATGAGTAAATAAGGGTTTAAGGGGAGCCAAACGTCACAGTACAGCACTGCTACTGCTTAGAACTGGGCTGGCCATGCCACGCCCGAACCCACTGAAACGGGGGGGGGGGGTCTGTCCCTCGGAAGAAGGAACACCACTTTATGAGAATGTGGATGTTATAATATCAGTAAAAACAACATTAACTGTCAAGTGAGGGTTCTGTATAATCTTTTCGGTACTAAAAGACACAATTAAGTCCATATTTGCCCTCTTCCTTCGTCTTCTTCATGCAGCTCTAAATGATGGATTAACAGCAGGGCATTTCATTTTCAAACCCACCTTGATTTGGGGGTTGGACTGATATATGTATGTACGTACTGTAACCATGGAAGACATAATAAGAACCCACTGCATTCCTTTTCAAACTGCTTGTTTACAAGTGGTTTGCTTTGCTTAGCTGCAGTCACATTAGCTGAAGCTCTGAGTTCCAGCAATGACTGTGATTCAGCTGTGGAACCACCGCAGAACCTTCTCCTGCAGTCAGCAGTTTGCAAACAGCTCAAAGCTATAACACTTCTGCAACACTCACCGCTGGTTAGTCTGTACGCCCAACACTGTTCTAGAGCTAGATATCTCAGCTTTGTCATGAGTTGACTGTGGAGGCTGTAGGCTATATATACTGTATATACTGTTTTCTTTGTATTGCTGACTTGTAAAAGAGGCATCAGTACTCACAGAGTTTCTTACAATTAGTCAAAAATAATTTCTCAATTGTGACTTTCTTAAACTCTTATAGCACAACTGAAGTCCTTGTGGACTAAACTGTGGTTCAATTTTGTATAGCTTTGAAACTAAATAATCACATCTTTAAAAATGGCATTTCATGAACTGTTCTCTGACTGGATTGTAACCTCAACTCTTGCAAAATTAGAATTAGCATTTAAATTTCAGCATTTCTGAGACATATGATGATGCAAGGTGGCACAATCCATGCAATGAAGAGGTGCATAAATACATTACATACATAAATACAAAAAGACAGAAGCCATGCATGTTGTAATGTTTCCTGTTTTTACAGGTTGTTGTGTACTGAGTGACAGGTTGTTGGGAGGCACATGTTGTGCGAGAGTTGATCTGAGATGTGTATCAAGTGTTTTAGTTGCATCAGTGCTTCACAGGTGTGAGATTAACTGCTGTGCTGAGCCGCATGTCGGTAAAGAGAACTGTCTGATCAGCTTTGAAAAAGGTTTAGTGTGAGCTTGTGTGTGTGTGAAGTGGTTGCAGATATGTCTGCATTACAAAAGAGACAAATATAGAGACATTAAAGAGGGACTGTGCATAGGCTAACATGCTGTGACTCAATTGTTTTCAGTCTATTAATAACTACAGCATATGAGATATTTACTAAGTGATTAGTCTGCATTTCCATTTAGCTGGTATGCCTTTTATATACTGCATTACATTGCTTAGACTAACATAACTTATTATTATTGGCAATAAACCTTATATGACTGTTTGTCATCAAGATGATATAAAACTACATCCAGGTGCCAATACCCCAAAAGCACATGTGTTCCGTTTGAACATAGTATGTTCCATAACATGATTACCGTAAAGAGAAACCATTGCAATAACAGTAACAACATAGAATGGAACTGCTATGGATCACCATCACCTTCTCAGATCATTGACTGTGGGTATACTGTGTCTCTTACTGTGCAGGTGCCAGGAAGAGTGTCCGGTCGGTACTTACGGTGCTGGCTGTGCAAAGACGTGTCGCTGTAAGAACAACAGCAAGTGCTACCACACCAACGGGATGTGTCTGTGTGAGCCAGGATACACAGGGGAGACATGTGACGTCCGACTGTGTGCTGAAGGACACTATGGCCTCCGCTGTGATAGGAAGTGTCCGTGTTACGCCTACAACACACGCAGGTACGCAGCGAATACTGTTCAAACCTCACCCTGCATTTAGTAGATGGGGTCAATTTAATGTTCCCAACTTGAAAAACAGATTTACATTCAGTCAGTCAGTTGTTTCAAATATTCAGAAAATATTACTTGTCGTGTTTAAATCTGTATCTTTCAAATCGAAGTGTTACCAGATGTCCGGGAGAATGTGTTGTCTGTAGATGTGTGTCACTGTGCTTGCTGGCCTGTAGACAGCTGACTGTAGTCAGTGATCAGTTGGGCTGCACAGCTGGCGGCCATGTGTCTGCAGAGGACAGCTGTTCTGTTGCTCCTCAATGGGAGTGCTGTGTCAGGTGGGCCAGCTGTCAGTCAAACACAGCCAGGGTCCACCTGTGTCACTGCAGATAATCCCACCCTGCTGGGAAACATCATGGAGACGTTCAGTCCTTCAGTATCAGTCGGCTAAAGCTTTGAGCTGTTTCTCTCTGAATGTCCCAATTGTCTTCTTTCATGTTAATTATCAATTAGATAGACAACATCGAGCAAATGTGTCTCATTAGTCTGGCTAGTAATGGATGAACTAGAGCAAACATATAACTTTGGGTCTCAAATGTGGCAGTACCAGCCAGGTTCAATAGGGTCCTAGAGATGTGGGCACGTGCTGGTTTATGGTCTCAACTTTAGGCCCTTGCAGAACTCTTGTCTCTCCACCTCAAAGTGTTTGTTTTATGCTCTGAATCTAAGACAGAAGATCAGACACTATTCATTATGTTCCACACCACGTTATCACATTTGCCCCAATAGTGACGAGGCCTAAAGGACTGAAAAGCCCAAACCATCTTCAAGTCTTTGTTGCCACATCTTACATATGAAGATGTTTTTTTAAATGTAAAGAAGGACCTTCTGGTATCTCTCTCTCTCTCTTCTGGGGTTACTGAGTTAAACACATTTCACAAAAAAATGTCAAAGTAATAACACTCATTACACACAGTGATTAAAGTCTGTCTTGGGGTCCCCTGACCCTCCGGGCTCCTGGCTGCTTCGGTAATCCATCCACGGTAATGACACTCAGCTGGTGTGTCCGCCACAGTTCAGACGTTGAATCTCTCCTCAGCTGATTATCAGGTGGTAGTGTGATTGCAAAGATAATACAGTCCTGTTTTAATCAACTTTAGCCGTTACAAGTGGTTGGAAATATATTTATATTAGTCTGCGTGGTTTACAATGCTGCTGGAATACGTGATTTGTTTAAAAAATCATTTTAAATGTGTTTACTTGCTGCAGAGAGCCGTCGATTCAATTGACAAGTATGGAGTGGAAACTATGCCAAACTGGTACCATGGTCAGGTTTTCGAGTGCACCCAGTCAGAACAGGGAGAATCTATTTGACTTTAGAAATGTTTGGATGACATGTCGTGCTAACACATTTGCTTCAAGCATAACAAGTGACTTAGGCCCTGCCGGCAGGCCGATAAAGATTCAGTGACTGAAAGTTAAGAATCCTAAATCTGAGAAGCAAGAATAGACCTACAGAAGAAAAAACTAAACAAGCATTAAGTACAACATGTAACTATGGCATGGTCCTGTCTTGTCACCAGCTGCCACCCAATGTCAGGGGAGTGTACATGTCAGCCTGGCTGGTCCGGCCTCTACTGCAATGAGACATGCACCCCAGGATTTTACGGCGAGTTGTGCCAGCAGGTGTGCCAGTGCCAGAACGGAGCTGACTGCCACAGTGTGAGCGGAGAGTGTATCTGTGCGCCAGGCTTCACGGTAAACACACTTCTATCATGTCAGAATGTCAATGAATGCTTAGGTCATAGGTCTTCAACAGGGTGTCCGCGGAGGTACTGCAGGGGGGTCGCAAAATTGATTGTAAATAAAGCAATTTGTGAACTAAAAGCACTCCCCGTCGCACGGACCTCTTCAAGCCTCTTGTGTACAATATATACAATAGGGGGTCCCTGCTACACACTACACCAGTTTGGGGGTCCTTGGCCTGAAAAATATTGAAGACCCCTGCTTTAAGTCATGTCATGTTCATTCATGAGACTTGTACAGTACAATACGTGTCACACAGTATATTGGCTCTTCACCTGGATCATCTTGTAGAAAAGTTGTGATTTGTGATATCCGGCTATATAAGACAAATTGACTTGACTTTCCTGAATCCCAGCCAGCAAACCCAGGCCAGACACAAATACAACCTTCACAATGAAACTACTAAACATGGCAGTTGTGCAGTGCATGGCTCCATGCGCTCAGTCAGTGCACCTTAAATGTGCTGTCAGTGAGAAAATGGCTCTTTAATAGCATCTAGTGGCAGCAGTTAGAAGTGTGCCGAGTCCAGATGGGCTTACCAGACACTACCTACATCACATACATGCCATAGCCATTCCCCCCTGCTTCCAGTCTTTATGCTAAGCTAAGCTAACCACATTCACACTTCAGCTCTGTATACGGAAATAAAGCAAATAAGCCTATTTTCCAAAATGTTGAACTATTGCTCGACTGCGTTCACTTCATAGAAGAAGGTTCTTCTGCTAACATGAGGTCAGACAGACTCTGTTTCATGGAACACACTCAGGTTCTAGATATTCACGCCAGTTACTTCTGTACACACCACACACAAGCACAATCGATTCCGAGTATGATGTTGTAAACTCAGGCCCAGGACACAAGTCCTCCTTGTTCTCATTGTATCTGCTCAAAGTACTTGTATGGCCCTCTCAGTGTTTGTCATAGAAACATCAGTACATGGGGAAACAAGCATATTTCTCAAAGAAGAAGCCTTAAACATTGATTGTCACAAACAACAGATTTCTCATTCTGGCTGCTTGATACATGCTCTGGATACAGCTTCGAATTTCTATCAACAGAATGAGCTTTAACAGATACTGCGATGTGTGTCTAACTGTTTATCTACATATTGACCTTCTCAGGGTCCCAAATGTTCAGTGCCCTGCCCAGCAGGAACACATGGAGTGGACTGCTCCTCCACCTGCAACTGTAAAAACAGAGCTCAGTGTTCACCTGTGGACGGATCCTGCTCCTGTAAACCAGGTGAGCTGGGGAGGAGGGAGGGAGGAGAGGGGAGTAAAGGGAGGGAGAGGGAGAAATGCATGAGGAGAGGGAGGAGGAGAAACACAGGAGGAGAGGGAGAGTTGAGGACAGGAGGAGAAATACAGGAGGAGAGGGAGGAGGGGGGGTCGAGGGGGAGAGAGGGAGAAATGCAGGAGGAGAGGGGAGAGGAGAAATACACGTGGAGAGGGAGGAGGAGAAATGGGTGAGAAGAGGGAGTAGAGGGATGAGGAGACATGATAACGCTGGTCTGAAAGTGTCTCTGGGTCATTTCCAGCAGACCTAAAGAAGTCAAATGTGAATATCTTACTTCTGAATCACTAACGACTGAAGACATACAAACATATTCTAGTCTATAAAATGTGCTCTCTGTGTTCCTGGATGAGCCTCTCATAGTATGACTTCATGATTAAACACAATCATTCTTTTTGGGCTAACCAACTTTTTTAGCAATCTACACTTTTCATCATAACTTCTGTCCTGATGTCTTTTACTGTCAGCATTATTTCAGGTGACTGTTTATGATGCTAGCTACTGTTAATCAAAAACTGTTAATGTGTGTTTGAATCTTATTGTTTAATCAGGGTGGCATGGAGTGGACTGCTCCATCAACTGCCCCAGTGGTACCTGGGGTCTGGGCTGTAACCTCACCTGCATGTGTGGGAACGGAGGAGCGTGTAACGCCCTGGATGGTCACTGTACCTGTGCTGCAGGCTGGAGAGGAGAGAGGTGTGAGCTCCACTGCCAGGTGAGACAGATCTTTACATGGAAACAACACAAATACATTTTTCCTTGCTTTTCTTTTGTTGGGTTTTACATAGCATATGTTCTTTTTGTGAGGGAATCACAGCTCTAGTCGACCGTAATCCACTTATTCTTTATGGGTTTCCTTAAAAAACACCAGTTGAGTTTTTTAAGGAAATCCTTAGAAGCTCCTCAGGATTTTGGTGGACTAGTCCTGTGATTTCCTCACTGACACAAATTTGATTCTAAGGATTTCCTTAAAAAACCCTAGAGTTTTTTAACTACAAATCAAAAATGACTTTGTGGCTACAGATATAGGCTAGAGGTATTTGATCTTATACTGTACACTATTATAAAGTGCATGGTTATGAAGCTGTGGAAGGTACGTCAGATTTAAAAGCATGACACATTTCTCTATGAAGACGTAATGACTGCTGCATGTTAATGCTAAAGGGCTTCTGTGTTATTGTTGCTCGTCCTCAGGATGGCACCTATGGTCTGGACTGTAAGGAGCGCTGTGACTGCAGTCATGCTGATGGGTGTCACCACTCTACTGGTCACTGCCGCTGTCTGGCTGGATGGACAGGTAACACCTAATAATAATAACAATGTTCTCATGGCTGATTGTTTATGCATAGCCTGAATCTGAACATTGAATCAACACTGAATCAAAAATATCACAGTTTCCATGACTTCCTGCGGTCTATGGTTCATAATGTGGGATGCCAAATGTCCCCTGTGGCAGATATGTTAAGAGGAAAACACGCTAAGAAACGGCTAAAGACTCACACAAACATGACAAGGGGCCCCAGTTAAACCTGTCTTTTTGTAAGAGTCACAAGTCTAAAGCCAATCTAGTGTATTTTAAATGCTCATTGTGTGTTTTTGATGTAGAATCTTAACTGTTAACTAACTGCTGATTATATATGTTAACTGAATGAAGTGCAGTCTAAAGTTCAACATTTCCCTCTGAATTGCAGTGAAGTTGAAGTAGAAAGTATCCTGGATATGAATCCATATGGAAATGTGAATACTTAAGTAAAGTACAAGTACCTAAAAGATGTACTTGAGTAAATGTACTTAGTTACTTTTTACCACAAATAATACAATGTAAAAGGTAATAATATTCAACAGCAATATATAGCTGGACGGAAGAATATTTTCTGCATTGGTCACAAATGTTTACACTTTTGCATGCATTCTGTACAAAATACACTAAAAGGTGTGTGTGTGTAGGTATCCACTGTGACAGTGTGTGTGCCGAGGGACGCTGGGGCCCAAACTGCTCCCTCCCCTGTAACTGTAAGAACGGAGCGTCCTGCTCTCCAGATGAAGGGACCTGTGAGTGTGCTCCAGGATACAGAGGCACCACCTGCCAGAGGAGTAAGTCCTCCCACATGCACTGCACCATCATCTCACAGCTGACACCTGAGTTTATTTCAAATAATTTCTTATTTTCATATTGTGCATCATTCCTCGCACGCATCTGTGGGAAACTGATTATGTAATAAACCTGTATTCTACAGAAATATGTCATATTAGTAAATAACAATCACATCTTAGAAAGAAAAAAAAGAGCAGTAACCAATAACTAAAAAAAGGTAAGAAGGTTCTAGGTTTGAACCTGGGGCCTTTCTGTTCTGAGTGGGTTTCCTCCCAAAGTCCTCTCGCCAAATGTCAGCTGGGATCGGCTCCAGCCCTGTGACCCTCTAAGGATAAGCGGGTATAGCTAATGGATGGATGGATATAACATTTTCTTGTACAACCTACAATTGACCTTGTAATTTCATGTATGTATAAATCAGGTACCAATAAAATAGCAACTGGGTTCCAACTGGAACTTAAATGTAGGTAGAGGAAAGTACTGTGTCTCTACAGGGTACAGTACCCTGTAGAGACACAGTACTTAGTGTCAACAACACTAATATTCTGCAAAACCTATAAAGTCATTATGGTATAACATATTTTAAAGTTTATGACGAGCTTAAACTGCGGGGGTTCGGTAAGGAAATAAAACTTACTTCAAGTATAATTTATTTCACCTTTCCTTATAAATGCCCAGTTGTTACTCCTTTGTTCCCCGCTGTACCTGCATACAGTATCAGGTACTATCAGGGAACCAGTAGGAACTGGTTCATAGGAACCTGGTTTATACTAAGAGCTGACATTATCAACCTGTATTGTATACAAGCGGTACACAGGGGCCACCATGTACACTGTGACATTTATTGACTCTATTTCTTGCTCCATTCTACCTGCTCTGTCTGACACCCTGAGACTGAGTGTATATATATATATATATATATATATATATATGTGTGTGCACAGGGTTATCACTTAATGACTTAATCTGTAGTCTGATTTTAAACCCCAATTAAATGATTATGAAATGATATTATATGTCTCCTAAAAGACAATCCCAATTGCTGATTGCACGATTAGCTGTTGACTTATAACATTAGGTTTAAATGACATGCAAATAAAATGTGTTTCCTGCAGTCTGCTCTCCAGGTTACTTTGGTCATCGCTGCAGTCAGACGTGTCCACAGTGTGTGCACAGTAACGGGCCGTGTCACCACATCACAGGCCAGTGTGACTGTCTGCCAGGCTTCAGGGGGGCGCTGTGCAACGAGGGTGAGTTACCCTGCAGCAATAAAACAACCAATGTGGATTTGAAGGCTGATAATGGAGCAGTTTCCCGTTGGGATTAGTCCCACAAGTGCTTTTCTGAGAAACGGGTTACGGATTAAAGATATTCAACAAGCATCTAAACAAAAAGAGAGCTTCTCGCATGAATAACCCTTTTGATGAGACACACACGCGCCTTTGTCATCATGACGCATACACTGATTATATATCGCTGCAGGGTATTACACACTGTCAGTGTTTGAACCAATCAGGACATCTGATACACTGAAACACACTACTCCACACTACTTAACACCAATATTGAACATCTTTTTGTTTCATGTTTCTTGATTTTTGCCAGACTTGCTGTTATGTTCCTTGTAAACTACCCGGCAATAATCCAAAATCGGATTCTGATTAACACACACACATGTCTCGGTTGCAGTGTGTCCCAGTGGTCGCTTTGGGAAGAACTGTGCCTGGCGCTGCAGCTGCACCAACAACGGCACCTGCAACCCCATCGATGGCTCGTGTCAGTGTTATCCAGGATGGATCGGCAGCGACTGCTCCCAGCGTGAGTTCACTCTATCGAAAGATAAATAAGATACATGAGATGTTATATTGTGACTATCATGTAAAATACTAATTTCTTCATGAAATCCTATATTCTGACTTGGCTGAAGTTGGCTGTACAGAAAACACTTTTAGCTATGAAGTGGAATAATCAAATCAAATCAAATCAAATTTATTTGTATAGCCCAATATCACAAATTATACATTTGTCTCAGTGTGCTTTACAGACTGTACAGGTTACAACATCCTCTGTCCTTAGACCCTCGCATCGCACAAGGAAAAACTTCCTAAAAGAAACCCCAAAATTAAAGGGGGGAAATGGAAGAAACCTCAGGGAGAGCAACTGAGGAGGGATCCCTCTCCCAGGACGGACAGACGTGCAATAGATGTCGTGTGTACAGGATAAACAACATAGTACAAATACAACATTTGACAGAAATTATGTTGTGTTGGAAAAAAAAAGAGAAAGTATGGATGAATCCAGGAAAATGTCAATAAGGCTTCCCGGTGTCCAGCAGGACCAGGTCAGCAGGCGCTGTCACGATTCATGATCCTGACGTAAACTTTATCAGTGGCAACCTGCCACATGAGAGACAGACACTCCGGGGATGATACCCCGGATGGTGAGTTAATAACATAACTAAAGATTATAAGCACTTATGTTGTTGTCACTGTGTTGCAGCGTGTCCGCCTAGTCAGTGGGGACCCAACTGCATCCACACATGTAACTGTCACAACGGAGCCTACTGCAGTGCTTATGATGGAGAATGCAAGTGCACCCCAGGATGGACCGGCCTGTACTGCACACAACGTCAGTAACACACACACACACACACACACACACACACACACACACACACGCACGCACGCACACACATACAGTTTACTCTTGTGATAGTAGACTTCTTCTATATGATCAAACTTTGAGGTGTTATTGCTTAAAAACGTCCCTTTTTAGACATGCATGTCACACAGCCTTTGTTTTTTATTTGAGAAATAGATGATTTTGAACGTATATCATGTGATGTGTGATTACAGGCTGTCCATTAGGCTTCTATGGGAAGGACTGTTCTCAGACCTGCCCGTGTAGGAATGGAGCTGACTGTGATCACATCTCTGGACAGTGCACCTGTCGCACCGGCTTCATGGGACGCCACTGTGAACAAAGTATGTTTACTGTCTTACATCCTGTCTGCTTCTTTCTCTCTTTCTTTGTCTCTACCTCCCTTCCTGTTTAGACGAGCATTGCTTCACCAATGCACACTCTTACAATCTTATTTGCTTACTTTTTTACATTTTATGTGCCTACACCTCAACTGACACGTCAGCTCGTGTAAATTTAGAATACATTTAGAATAATTAAAAAGTCCAAGCTTGCTTTGGTGATGCAAACATATAGTTAAACGTTCTTATTGTTTCCATCAGAATGCTGTGGTTTTGTCATTAGGGTTTGAGAATTAAATTGTGATTTATGTTCTTATTTGCAGAGTGTCCTCCCGGTACATATGGTTATGGCTGCCGTCAGGTCTGTGACTGTCTAAATAACTCCACGTGTGATCACATGACCGGAACATGTTACTGCAGCCCAGGCTGGAAGGGAGCTCGCTGTGACCAAGGTCAGGACACAACTCAATAAAAATGGAATTAGTCGATGTTGGATCGTGTTAATGAAGAAAACATTTCACAATGCCTGTCCTTACTCAGTTCTTGTAATCAGATTACACCCCGCTGCACCTCATTGACAGTCATCTTCTTTTGATCGAAGAACTACTTTGTCAAGTTTCATTTTTTAACGCGACTAATGTTCACTTAGACCAAACAGACTAAGACCTCTAACCTCCTGTCTGCAGCTGGTGTAGTGGTGGGCAGCCTCAACAGTCTGACCAGTGCAGCCATGCAGGTGGACGCCTACCAGATCGGAGTCATCGCAGGAATCATCGTCCTGGTGCTGCTGGTGCTCTTCCTCCTCCTCCTTTTCATCATCTACAGAAAGAAGCAAAAGGGCAAAGAGCCCACCATGACGGCTGTAACCTACACTCCTGCTATGAGGGTCGCTGCTGATTACACCATTGCAGGTACATCACAGGTAGACCTGCATCAACTGTCCCAGGCATGAGGTCTCATGTCACTTGTTTCTTGAAAAAATTGTTTTTTTGCTTCCAAACTGTTGATGCACGATCTAAACGGATGTCAGAGGATTTGAAATGCTCACTTGTTGTTCATACTTAATAGAGGCCATGGTCCCGTTTACCAATTACTAACAGTTAAACATAGTTATGCTGTATATATGGACGTGTAAAACCAATAGGTGGTCCTTCTCACCTAGTATCACAAAGTAAAGAAAAGACTGTTGTTGCTGTGGGGAATATTAAAATCCAGTGCTGAACTATAAATGCTGTAAGTATCTATGTTGTTAACCCATGGTGTCTAGCTGCATTTTACATAATACACAATGTTGGTGAAAGTAAATATAAGGAAGTAAATCTAGTGCATTTGAGCACACACACAAGGTTGCACAGGCAACGTCATACACATTCCTAATGATGGGGATGTCACACTATTCCACCGACTGACAAAGAATGTAGTAATATGCCAACAGAGGCAGGGATGGACAGGACTGCTACTAAGCAAAACAAATACAAACTTGATTCTTGAAATGTGTTTAATGTTGCGTCTCATGCTCTGAGTTCTGCCACCTTGTCATGTTTCAGATGCTCACCCACCAGCATGCGAGACCCACCCCAGCAACTACTTCTCCAACCCCAGCTACCATACTCTGACGCAGTGCATCAGCCCCCCACATGCTAACAACGCTCCATATGGACAGGTAGGGAATTGACTATATCGAGGGGCCAAGAGATGGTAAAGTAAGAATTCTGTAATGAATGTGTCTATTCATTCATTTAGATTCTAACTGATGTGTGTCTCGTTGACTTTAACTTTTCAGGCCAAGAGCAACCAGCTGTTTGTGAACTTGAAGAATGTCGAGCAGAGAAAAAGGGCTCCTCTAGCTGGACACAGTGGCACACTGCCTGCAGACTTTAAACAACAAGACTGCTTCAATGAACTGGGTGAGACATGGAATACATTACACTCATAGATATCATTAACATTAAGGCTGTGAATTGGTATCTTTGTGTATTGTTGCCATTAAATGATAGTGAGCCTCTACCCTCCTGGAGATCATCACTGTAAAGTTCACTGGATTCCAATAATTATTATTTCTGTATCAACTTGTTCTATGTAAAGCAACACTGTTCAGTTCCATACTGTCAAAGTGTATGTCCTCTTATATTCAAGAGTTCTTATTTCTTTCTGTCTTATTGTACAGTATTTTCTGAGTAAATATTTTTTTTTTCTTAATTTCTTAATTCTTAACGCTGTCATTTTTATCAAGTTTACAAAAACAAATTTTTTATCCGAGGAACATTACCAAAGTTATAGCATTTCTAACTCAGAATGACACTGAAATGCTGATACATGCCTTAATCACACATCACTTAGATTATTGCAATATTCTCTCTCTTGGATTGCCTAAAAAAATAAAATATGGAAAGAAACATGCAATCACAATAAACAACATCAGTTAATCAGTTTTTAATTCATGGTGATATGAAGAATACTTTTTTTTAAATGTCTCTCACATCATCTTTTCTTCCACCATTCACTGACCTTCCGTTTCTCTTCATACCAGGAGCCTACGGAGTTGACAGGAGATATATGGGGAAATCTTTACGAGGTAGGTCCTGCGGTTACACAAATACATCCTCAGTTTAATGCTGGAGTTCCCCTCTCACTGGCTCCTCTGCCCATGTCATCTAGATCTGAAGGGCACACTCTATCACGCCAGCTCCTGCTCCCTCAACAGTTCGGAAAACCCATATGCCACGATAAAGGACCCTCCCCTACTGGCAGCCAAAAACACAGAGTGTGGCTACGTGGAAATGAAGTCTCCCGCCAGGCGGGATTCACCGTACGCTGAGATCAGCAACAACAGTCCGACCCCAAACCGGAATGTCTATGAAGTTGGTGAGGAGCTTAAGGTTACATTTGTTTGTTGCCATTGTGAGCACTTTATAGAGGAGTATGCTTCATTTGCATTGACTACATAGTTGTTTACAAGTCAACTTTTTTTTATAGCCCTTTATCAAAAATCACAAGTTTGCCTCAAGGGGCTTTATAAACTGTACAGCACTTTGTCCTTAGACCCTCCATTCAGATAAGGAAACACTCCCTCAAAAAACCCTCTTAACAGGGAAAAAAGGAAGAAACTTTGGACAAACAGGAAGTAGATGTTGTGTACAGAATAGACCAATATAGTGATATTATAGAATTGGCAATCAGGGTCACAACATTCTGAATAGATTGTAAACATATATGAAGCATATAATGATCTGA
Source organism: Cottoperca gobio (assembly GCF_900634415.1). NCBI lineage: Eukaryota > Metazoa > Chordata > Actinopteri > Perciformes > Bovichtidae > Cottoperca > Cottoperca gobio. The sequence continues at coordinate 2,573,696 of NC_041366.1, forward strand.
TGATGGCGATGCTAATCTAACGTTGTGGGTAGAGTCCCCTATTAACAGTGTCTTGAACAGGGATTAAAAACTCCATAGCATCTGCCGACTAAGCTATGCTAAGGTACTAAATCTTGCAAAATGTTAGCGTATTCCAGAGGTGGGGAACCTTTTTCCTATCAAGGGCCATTTCAATTTTTACAACATCCTTCGAGGACCATACTAATTATTGAACTCATAACCTCTACGAAACATTTTAAAGACACAGCCCATTCATTTCACCTTTCTTTTATGCTGTGCAAAACTTTTTTATCCATGTTACGCTCTGCAGAAAGCTGCTTGTTGGGCCAAACTCTGCCGAAGAGCGTTAACTTTATCCAAACGCACTCGTCCTTTCAGCTCGTGCAATTCGGCATGTCTCGTGCTGTAATGACGCTCGAGATTATTTTTCATCACCGCAAGTACGTCCGCACAAACTAGACACACTGGCCACAAAGAAATAATCATTCGTCCATTTCTCCTGGAAAGTGCGACATTCTGCATCCACCTTTCTCTGTTTTACACTCGTCATGCTGCGTTCAACGACAGTCTCGTTTAATATTGAAGTTTGACATGACATGACCACGTGTTGTGTTCAAGGACCCTGACCTTGCCAGGAAAAACAGTCAGTCGCCCGTTTTATTCTATTGCTGTCTAGATTTTTTGTTTTTTTCTTCTAGTTTATTTTTTGCGTGTGTTTATGAATTACCTCAAGGGCCGGATCAAATGGTTCCCCACCTCTTATTTACAGCTTTGTACTTTATTCTTCCTGCAACTGTCAACTCGTCTGTCTTTGATTTCAGAGCCGACTGTAAGTGCCATGACTGGAGACAGCAATGGCCACGTACAGTTTGGTCAAGATCCGTACGATCTACCAAAGAACAGCCACATCCCCTGTCACTACGACCTCCTGCCAGCCAGAGAGAGCCCCACCCCAGAGCACAAGGAGCTGCACAGTGAATGATGGCACAGAGACTCAGTACAGAGACCAGCTCTCACCTCCAGTCTGCAGCACCAACAGGCACACTTTCACATGCTTTCACTTGTTTTCTTGCTGTTATACTTTGACACCATCATTGTAGTTGTGTATCTTGATGTCTTTCTGAACAAAGTGGGTATGTAAGAGGTGGGAGGTTAGTTTTGAGGTTTAGCTGTTATTGTTTACAACAATTTGTAAACTGCGATAAAGTCTTCGTAGGTCATTCCACATAAGGTCTAAGTATGCTCTGAACGAAGCAGTTTGTCCCATTCCTGCTAAATGGTTTCTACCTGTTCCAAGTGACCACACTCTAAGTCGGTCACAGCCTCCTTCTGACTGCCTCTCTCCAACAGCTCTGGGACTTTGGCAGGTTTTGTAGTCTTGCTGTGACAAATCATACAAATGACGATAACTCTCACATGTTGCTGAAGCATTTGTGGTGTTGCGCTTGGTTGTACACACGGAAAGTGACCTTTCCATACCTCCACACAATGGCAACACCTTGCTGCCTCAAAGTGGGCGTGATTGTTGGATTATTGGGAAAGTACTTTGTTTCAAGCATACTGAAGCCTTTACAATGTTTTCATATAACATTCAATACTCATCAAATCTCTATTTTTGTAACAGTATTAGAAAATGGCTAATTTGATTGAATTTTAGCACCTATATCAAAGATTAGATGTTTGTTAAAGAGAGTAGTAGAGTCAAAATGCTGACAGTGTTTGATGTTGGAAGAGTCAGTGTTGGATCAGTATTTAAGTTAACCAAAGGTACAAATTCCATGTATATACTATTTTTATCAGCGTAGTTCAAAGCTCTGCAAATTGTTTAATCCAAGAGGTTCCGAGCTGAGCCTCTTCTCGTTGTTACAGTAATCGATTTTAGGTCCTTTCCTTTTCAGTTAAACAGCACACCATACAGAATGATACATAGAAGACGAGGATTTCATTTGATCTTAAACAATAAAAAAGCTGAATTCATGAATATCACTCACCATATCTCTTTTGAGCAGGAAGTTCTTCCCTACAGTACTTTGCATAAGGAACTTGTGCTCAGTGGACTACACACAATTCTTATTTGTCTTGATGATTGATTGATCCGTCTTGCTAAGGTCATTGCAGTTCCTTCTGAATGATCATCAGAGGTGTGGGTAGTTTTAGATCAGCGTGTTCATTGTGACCCTGTTTCCTTGTATTAACATGTGATCTGTATTTGGATATCTTGTGTGGATCAGATAGATGACAGATGAAGTTAGCCTTCATCGGTCTCCCTCTGTCCCGGGACCCTTGCCTTGTCGCGGCCGTGCATAGAGTATTCCTCATGGCTTCACTTGGTCAGGTGTTTATCGACAGCCTACTTAATTTACATATCAACATCGAACCACAATGTGGGCAGAATCAACACAGAATACTGATAACAAGAACATCCACATGACTTCTAAATTTCAAGCACCTTTTTGCTATTCAGTAATTGCACTGAAAGTACTTTTCTGAAAATAAACACTTCAAATTGGTATTTGTAAAATGTGTCAATGACACTGAATGATGTGGTTAATAGTACATGTATAAAATGCTCATCACAGTGTCCCCATATCCTGTTATCTTTCTGAAGACATCATTCTGAAAATAATTTAAATGCATTATTTTGTTGTTTATTTGCTATTTGTGTTAATGTACTGAATAACTTGAATGGAATGTTATTATAAACAGAATTTAAAGTTCTGTGTAAAAGGGGACGGAGCATGCAGCGTTATGACAATTTCCACCAGCAAATGTAAGAATTCAACCAATGAGTACATCACGTCAGTGTTGTACAGGAGGCACTTGAAAGCCTTCTCCACTGCAGTAACCCTGACCTGGGGCTTTACACCGACTATCCTGAGCTTTGAAGAATTCCTTTTGTTTCCACTGCGTCTTGCATGGGGCTTCCTCTAATTCAAACCTTTAACAACCTTGTGAAGCTTAAGTACGAGGCTCTTCTTGTATGTCCGCTGTTTTTAACAAACTGGGACAAAGAAGTAAGAATTGTCGCAATATTGTTATTGACGTCTCTTATTTATGTGAAGAAGTTTATTGCTGATGAAGAATCCATGCTGTGGCGTATGCATAATGTGGGCTGGCATGAAGCTGTAATACTCGCCTATTATAAGAACAAGAATGGCCTAAAACATGTATATCCAGATACATAACACATCAAAACAGGATTGTTGTGGAACTCAAAATGCATCAGTATTGGTATACATCAGATAATTAGTAACGTTTCTGTTTTTAACTAGCCTATATACCGTACTACAATAGGATAATAGAATTCCTGAAATTCAGTTATGGATTTTGGGTTAGGTGTGCCACCGCAGGATTTTAACCCGTATGAAAGATTTCTTGGGGCACCACTGAATCCATGTCACTGCTACAGTAGGTCAGCGCATTGAAGTACTTTGTAGTTTTTTGTTTTGCTCCCCTATGTAACGTTGTTTTATTATTTGAATGTTTCCCTGCACTGTTTAGTGTGTCTGGTCAAGATGTTGGTTTCTCACTGCTGACTCTTACTTCTTTTAAATGGCCAAATACTAATGAGGGTCAGCACGTGCAGGTTTATTACTCTTCTTTTGGGTTGACCAGCTCCATACAGTAATACAATGGTTGTTACGACACATGTGCTTGACAAATCATAATTGCCAGCACTTCTGACGTCCTTTGAAAGTTTCTGAAACTTTAGTTTCACGTTCTGAGCTCAAATTTAGTTCCACAAGTAAGTATTGCTCTTCCTGCTCCTTACAGACGCAGGGGTAAAATGGTTACTGTTACTGTTACTGTTGTTGTGTTTGTCACTTGAACAATCATAATAGACAGCACTGTGGACAATCCCTGGAAGTACCTGGAACCTTGTATCACCTCCAGAGCAAAGCCCGAACTAGTCCCCAAAGCAGGCAGAGAACAGTGAAAACAAAAGTAGAAGCAACAACAATGGAAACACTTGACATGTTTGTTCCTGTGCTAGTCAGGAGATATTTGTGATTTTCCTCATCATTAGGATTCATGACTTCCTGTGTGACATCCAAACAACCCAGTCATCTGTACAATAAGACCTAACACAGTTGCTCATCTTTATAACTGCAATTTAAGGGCTTGACATATCTAATGGAAAGCAAGCTTAAGCTGGACTTTAGCTCTTTGAAAGGAACAGTTCATATTAGTAGTCTCTAATGAACATCGTCGTATATTGCAGAAAATAGTTGCTTTTGAATGATTGTATGTTTTTTTGTCTTCCCTGTATTCTGAATTGCCTAAAATAGCAAACAATCTTAAGCTATTCTGAGCTTATTTGAAATGTTTGTAAAATAATGTATATAGTTTGATCAGTTGTGTAAAAATATTAACATCACCCATCGTCTTATGTCCGAAGTTGAAAACAACAAATGTAGCATTTGGTTTAGAACTGATACAACGATTATGAAAGCTGGGAAACTTGAGAGATATTGAAAGATACTGCATTTCTTTTGTAATCTTTTTCCGTTCCAGTCTGCCGGAGTACTGTGTATATAAATGACCACTGAAGATGTTTGCTCTGAAAGGAATGCTTGTCATTTTAATTATAATAATCAAATTGATCTGTTTCTTGACTCTTAATTGGTTCTTTCATCCTCAAGTTCCAAAAGAAGAATCATTTTCACACAAGCTGCCACTGCACAATCTTTCCCTAATAAGGTGACAATGATGTAGCCTCTGCCACAATGGGATTCTTTTACGCTTTTTTGGGTTTTGTTTTTCATTATAGTTCTGTTTGTGCAAATGCTTTGGAATAAAATGACATAATATGATGAAATAGTTTGCTGACTTGTGGAATTTGTGAGCACTTTACGCAAGTCTGCAAGAGACCTTTTTTATTTTAATTAACAAGCTGGAGGTGGTGGAATATAATATTTCTAACTATGCTTTCATTATTGTATAATCACCTGAAACTAAGAATCACTGTGTTTTCGTTACTTTACAGCAGGGGTGGGGAACCTTTTTCCTATCAAGGGCCATTTCAATTTTTACAACATCCTTCGAGGGCCGTACTAATTATTGAACTCATAACCTCTGCAAAACTATTTAAAGACACAGCCCATTCATTTCACCTTTCTTATATATGCTGTGCAACTTTTTTGCTTTTTTATCAGAAATCAGAAATCCTTTATTAGTCCCACAACGGGGAAATGTACATTGTTACAGCAAAAGAACATATGAAGTAAAAAGGCAGTACACAATAATTAAATAGATTAAAAAATAATATAAGTACCAAGTGGTTGATAGATAATTGTAAAGTGAATATTGTAAATGGCAGTGATAATTGCACAGCAGTGGTGGAATAGTCTGTTCTTGGTGTGGTGGTCTACCTCTCTATCTTTCCATGTTTGTATGTTACGTCCTGCAGAGAGCTGCTTGTTGGGCCAAACTCCGCCGAAGAGCGTTAACTTTATCCAAACACACTCGTCCTTTCAGTTCGTGCAGTTTGGCATGTTTTGTGCTTTAATGGCGCTAGAGATTATTTTTCATCACCGCAAGCGCGTCCGCACAAACTAGGTACACTGGCCTTTTACTTCCACAAAGAAATAATCGTTCGTCCATTTCTCCTGGAGAGTGACATTCCGCATCCACCTTTTTATTTTTTACACTCGCCATGCTGCGTTCACTGATGTCAACAACAGTCGTTTAATATAACGTTTAATATTGAAGTTTGACATGACATGACTGACTGTCTGGCTGTCTGACTGACTCTGACTGACTGTCTGGCTGTCTGACTCTGACTGACAGTCTGGTTGTCTGACTGTCTGACTGACTGTCTGCTTGTCTGACTGCCTGACTGACTGATTGTCTGGTTGTCTGACTGACTGTCTGACTGATTCTGACTGATTGTATGGTTGTCTGACTGACTCGACTGCCTGACTGACTGACTGTCTGACTGACTCTGACTGACTGACTGTCTGACTGACTCTGACTGACTGACTCTGACTGACTGTCTGACTGACTCTGACTAACTGACTGTCTGTCTGTCTGTGACTGACTGACTGACTCTGACTGACTGTCTGGCTGTCTGACTCTGACTGACAGTCTGGTTGTCTGACTGTCTGACTGACTGTCTGCTTGTCTGACTGCCTGACTGACTGATTGTCTGGTTGTCTGACTGACTGTCTGACTGATTCTGACTGATTGTATGGTTGTCTGACTGACTCGACTGCCTGACTGACTGACTGTCTGACTGACTCTGACTGACTGACTGTCTGACTGACTCTGACTGACTGACTCTGACTGACTGTCTGACTGACTCTGACTAACTGACTGTCTGTCTGTCTGTGACTGACTGACTGACTCTGACTGACTGTCTGACTGTCTGACTCTGACTGACAGTCTGGTTGTCTGACTGTCTGACTGACTGACTGTCTGACTCTGACTGACTGTCTGCTTGTCTGACTGACTGATTGTCTGGTTGTCTGACTGACTGTCTGACTGATTCTGACTGACTGTCTGACACTGACTGACTGACTGACTGACACTGACTGACTGACAGACTCTGCCTGACTGACTGACTGTCTGACTGACTGACTCTGACTGACTGACACTGACTGACTGACAGACTCTGCCTGACTGACTGACTGACTCTGACTGACTGACTCTGACTGACTGTCTGACTGACTGACTGTCTGACTGACTGACTCTGACTGACTGACACTGACTGACTGACAGACTCTGCCTGACTGACTGACTGTCTGACTGACTCTGACTGACTGACTCTGACTGACTGTCTGACTGACTCTGACTGACTGACTCTGACTGACTGACACTGACTGACTGACAGACTCTGCCTGACTGACTGACTGTCTGACTGACTCTGACTGACTGACTCTGACTGACTGTCTGACTGACTGACTGTCTGACTGACTGACTCTGACTGACTGACACTGACTGACTGACAGACTCTGCCTGACTGACTGACTGTCTGACTGACTCTGACTGACTGACTCTGACTGACTGTCTGACTGACTCTGACTGACTGACTGACTCTGACTGACTGACTGACTGACTGACAAACGTATTGAATGAATGTGAAATTGTCTATCACGTTCAGCTTTTATTTTGAAGTACCGGTAAATTCAACCCGTTCTTACCGTAATGCTCAGTATATAAATGTAGTCTACCGCTAAACAACATGGGGGCTAGTTTCACCGCAGCACCGCTCATTGGTTGTCACTGTGTTGCTGAGAAACTTGTGGGAGTGGGCCATCAGCTTGACTGCAGATATCCTGATTTCCTGTTATTTAAAGTTTTAGTCAGTCTTGAAGTGAGGTGTGGAGTTTTTACGCTAAGATGATAACCATTAGCCTTTTAGCAGGACTACTGGCTCTTCTGCTCTACCAGAGGATGACTTATCCTTTCTTCTGGGTCGATTTGATGTATTACTTAAAACTTCGGAGGTACGGAAGGACTTTGCAGGCTCGTATGCAGCAAGGAATCATCACATACCTCGACTGTTTTATCTACCAGGCGAGGAAGAACCCGAACAAACCCTTCATCATCTTCGAAAACCAGACCCTGACATACCAGGATGTGGACAGGAGAAGTAATCAGTTTGCAAACGCGTTCAGGACGGAGGGCTCTTTGAAACAAGGAGACATTGTTGCCCTGTTGATGTTCAACGAACCGGACTTTATTTGTGTGTGGTTGGGGCTGTGCAAACTGGGCTGTGAAGTCGCCTTTCTCAACGTCAACATTAAAGCCCAATCTCTGCTTCACTGCTTTCATAGTTGTGGAGCCAGGACGCTTGTTGTCGGCGCAGGTATTGCACGTCTCCCCTTACTTTCTTCACCATTACTTAAACTGAGGTGAACTCTATCTATCTGCTCCCCGTGCTTTGATTTACGAAGCTCGAGTCGAACCACATCATCTTTTTTTTTCTTCCAAATACTCACTGGTAACACAGTAGCAATGTACACACACAATAAGAAAGCCTGTTGTTATTGTAGTACACACAGGAAGCTAAGATACACACTATGGCTCCAGCAAGGCCATACTTGGGGTTCCCAGAATTTGAGCAGCACATTGTTCTGGATATTTCCTTCTTATTGAAAGTACAACACATTGTGTCTGATTTATGTCATTTTATCACAATCATACTGAGAGAACATGGAGTTAACATCTCCACAGACAATGCAGAGTGCAAGTGTAATACAAAGGGAAAACTACCTCACATTTCAAAGAGCAATTTAGGAAATGAAAATAAGAAAAATCTAAAGTATGTTAAATGTATTAAGTAGTAGAATTATAAATAATCACTTGTTTAAAATAAATAAATAGGATATAGCCTACTTGTAAATGTGAATATGACCGTGGAGGAAAAAGTAGGCCTACTCATACCACAGTGTAAAACGATTTAAGATATTATGATGTATGTGTCTTGCAATGCAGGATGCCCCATTTCACACTGCTATTATATATTATATATATTATATTATATTACATTATTGGGTTACTGTTATTGATGTGTTCTCATTATGTTGATGTTGTCGCAGGTCGAGGTGGAGCTCATTTTAACTCCTAAATATACTTGTAGGTATTATAATTTACAACAATCATCTTTTTAATGTGATCAAAAGTTTTGTATTTAAAATATTAACTTGAAAAGTAACTATAGCTGTAAAATAGTGTGAATGCATTGGTGTAAAAGTACAACATTCCTAAAGTGTAGAAGTGTAAAGTAGCAGGAAAAGAAATACTCAAGTAAAGTACGATTAGATAAATGAACTAGTCAGCCATTTGATTTATTTACTTCTTGCTGTCACGATTTAAAGAGTATTTCAACACTAACAGACTGATGCATTTAAAGTGTGTTCGTAAGTCTGCTGATGAAATGAGGGATTTAAACTTGAGAAAGTATGTGTACCCCTGAATATTTAGACTAAACTTGTTTGTAATTGTGAATATTACTACTACTACTAGTAGTAGTAGTAGTAGTAGTAGTAGTAGTAGTAGTAGTAGTAGTAGTAGTAGTAGTAGTTTTCTCTTCCAAAGTAATAAACAATAATTGTAATGCTTTAATTCCCACAGGATCGATGGGTTATCTGGAGAATGCAGCTGTTGTGACATTGATATCTGCCTTTTATTGTACAGTAAAGGTTAACACTTTTCAAAGTCAGGCCCTCCAATGGAAGTTAACATGTTCAATGCTATCAGTCGTACTGATAGTTAACAGGGAGAGAGCAAAGTACCAACAATGAGCACACCCCTGTCTTTGAATGGTATGGAGCCCTGAATCAGAAGGACGAGATTATGTTGACTTTTTACCTGAAATCTTTCAGTCTGTAAATGCTTATGGAAGATGTTATGTTGTCCACAACCACACACATGATAACAGCTAGCTGTGATTCAGTCTGATGCAACACAAACTGCCTCTGAAATGACCAGAGAGGGGAATCAACATGTGCATGTTTGTCTTTGGTCCTGTGTGATGAAGCAGCAGTTGATATGTCCCGTTGTGTCTGTTTATCCAGATTTGGTGCGTTTGGTGGAAGAGGTGTTGCCTGGTCTGAAGAAGGACAGCATGGCTGTGTGGGTGCTGGATCACACATCACCTTCTGAGGATTGTAACAGTTTACTAGATAAGGTGGAACTCATGTCTGGAGAAACCTTAAGTGACCATCCTAAAGTTGACATCATGTCAAACTTTCTCTTCATTTTTACTTCAGGCACCACAGGTACTGCATCTGCATTGTATCATTCACCATATATATATATATATATATATATATATATATATGTATATATGTATGTATGTATGTATGTATGTATGTATGTATGTATGTATGTATATATATATATATATATATATATAGATATGTATATGTATATATATATATATATATGTATATATGTGTGTATATATATATATATATATATATATGTGTATATATATATATATATGTGTGTATATATATATGTGTGTATATATATATATATGGTATATATATATATATATATATAATATATATATATATATATATGTGTATATATATATATATATATATATATATGTGTATATATATATATATATATATATATATGTGTGTGTATATATATATATATGTGTATATATATATCTAATGTGTATATATATATATGTATATATATATATATGTATATATATATATATATATATATATGTGTGTGTATATATATATATATGTGTATATATAATATATATAATATATATATATATATGTGTATATATATATGTATATGTGTATATATATATATAGATATATGTGTGTAGATATATATATATATGTGTGTATAGAAGAGAGAGAGAGAGAGAGAGAGAGAGGAGAGAGATATAGATAGAGAGAGAGAGAGAGAGATAATAGATTAAAGAGAGAGAGAGAGAGAGAGAGAGATAGAGAATATATAAGAGAAGAGATATAAGATATATATGAGATATATATAGATCTAATATATCTTTCTTCTATATATCTGTATAGTATATCTATATTGTCTGTATTCTATCTATGTGTATTTATATATCTATTATCTATGGATGTATATATTATTATATGTATGTATATATATGATGTATTATAATATATATATATGATATATAGAATATAGATGGTATATTGCATGTTATTATATATATATATATATGTATATTATATATGTATCCTCTATGTCTCCTCTCTCTCTCTTTATCTATTCTGTCTATTCTCATCTCTATTCTCTCTCTCTCATTCCTTCCTATTTCTCTTCTCTCTCTCTATCTTCTGTCTTCTCTTCTCTATATCTCTCCTTGTTGTCTCTCTCTGTATATATATATATATATATATATATCTAGTGATAATATATATATATATATATGTATATATGTTTGTTTTGTTTAATGTATGTTTTGAGGTTAAACGTCACAAACTAACTTCTGGTCCATCCTCTGCCAGGCCTCTCCAAGGCTGCCCGTGTAGGTCATCTGAAAGCCATTTTGAGTATGGCCTTCTTTCAAATGTGTGGAGCCACATCTGAGGACATCATCTACATCACTCTTCCTCTTTACCACATGTCTGCTTCCCTGTTAGGGGTTGGAGGATGCATACAGCTTGGTAAGATAAAACATACACAATTCCTTTTTATATTTTAAGTTCAACGCTGGAGGAAACCACGTGATGGTGGATATCCTTTTTATTGGCCTATAAGGAATTGTCACTTCCTACCATACCAGGAGAAAAGGCTGAAACAAAGCAGAGGAACGTTCCCACAACAGCTCCAGCTATAAATCATTTGTGTTGACATTGTTAGACATATAGTATGTATTTAAAATCAGAGTTTTTAGCACTACACTACACTTGCTCTGTTTGCCTTGCCATCTTCTCCATCTCTCCTTTGCATCACAGGGGCAACGTGTGTTTTGAAAAAGAAGTTTTCTGCCAGTCAGTTTTGGAAGGACTGTGTGAAACACAATGTGACAGTGGTGCAGTACATAGGAGAACTGTGTCGATACCTGTTCAACCATCCCACAGTAAGACAGACTACATTGAAACAAGCCATTTTCTTCATCCTAAATTATAACTAAATGTAAATCGCAGATTTTCATGACAAGCCATGGCCCTACAACACCACGAGCTCATATGTGCACAATACAAGTCCAACAGGGGACATGCTGTTCATTTGTGGGTAGTAATGTTTTTGTTCAGTTAAAGAAATGCTGCAGGAAATACTTATATATTTCAATATACTACAATGAAATAATTCCTAGATTTGTGTTGTCCAACTATCCTGTGTATGACATGTTCCTCATTGAACTGACATACCAATGAGCCCTTTACTCCTGGTGTGCATCGCAGGATTAACCCGTGAGAGAGAGACCCTTTTGGAAATAATGGGCTTCAAGGAGTTTTGTGTGCCCATCACCAATGAACATCTACAGCACATTTGGTTGAAAACTGTCCATTAGTAGATGGCTTGTCTACTTTTACAATCTCCTAGCATTTCCCCCTGCTTCCAGTCTTTGTGCAAAGTCAAGCTAAATACATCCCACACTCATCACTGTACAGGACTCGCAGAAATTCATGTGATATAAATGTTCTGGACTGACAAGCCTGTACATAAGCATATTTCCCACAGAGTAGGACTGTCCCTTTTTAAAAGTGAAGAGATGTTCTTTAATCCAAGTCTTGTGCTTCCTCCAGGTTCCAGAGGAGAGGGCTCACAGTGTTCGGCTGTTCGCAGGAAGTGGTCTCCGGTCAGATGTTTGGAAGCAGTTTGTCCAACGCTTTGGTAGGATCAAGATCAGAGAGGGTTACGGATTGACTGAGACCAGCATCGGCTTCCTCAACTACACCGAAGAGGTCGGACCAATTGGGAGGGCAAGCTATTTCAACAAGGTCAGGAATAAAAGTGTTTCCTCTGGAGCTGGAGCTTGTCCCACTGTGACTCATTATATATCGTCAGGAGATAAAACATTTCAATTTGAATTACTGCTTTGTCATTTTGGAAACACCTCTTTCCCATTTAATAATGAATTAATCGTTTAATTTAACGATTAGTTTAGTTGGTTGTCTTAGTGTTTCTGAAAGGTGACCTGTACTACAGGGACTAACATTTGGAGTACACCAGTTGAAGATAATGAAGCCACTTGAAATGTTGTTTTGTTGTGACTACAGAAGTTCCATTACTTGCATACTTTGCTAACAAATATTGTAAGTTCATCCAAATGTTATTTGGCGATGAATAGACTTGTTGTACTTGAACACCTTCATAGCCCTGATGATTTACTAAGGATGGTATTCATTGGTATCAAAATTGATGAGAGTGCAGAGACAATGAGCTGAAAGCTCCCTAAAGATGTACAGCTGGGAATAATTCACTGTGGGTTCATCTTATTATACCAAGTTATGGTAGTCATTGTTAATATAATAAATCCTGATTAAATTCAAATCACATTGTCACATACTCGATTGTACAAGTTCAATGTGCAGTGAGGTGCTTTGTTAGCATCTCCAGTAGATGCACAATTAAGTATTCAAAGTGAACAAATGTTACAAAAAGAAGGTACAAGTAATTACTAATTTAAATATCTCAACTATAATACGTATACAATGCCAGCAGAGTACAGTATGATGAATATGTGGTAAGATGAAATGTACAATATATCAACAATTTGCTGACTGTATTTATATAACAATGATGATGAGTCGGATGGTTTCTGATATCTTCACATCTTCCGTCGCAGACTGAAAAGCCATCAGTTTAAATGGCACCAGGCCATGAAAAAAACATTTGTTTGGCTTATGTGAAGCTATTGTTCTGCACAAAGGATTTCACATATTTGAAGCTAATATACCTGCAGGAGTCTTGCTGCTCAGAGTTGTATCCTCATGGTTGTTTGCACTTATTGTAAGTCGCTTTGGACAAAAATGTCAACTAAATGTAATGAACTGTAATGTAATTTAATGTAATCTAAAGCAGTATCTCATCAAGTCACTATTTTCATCTCCTCTTCCTCAGCTTTCCATGGCTTTTGAGCTCCTCAGATATGACCCACAAACATACGAGCCAGTCCGAACACCCTCTGGGAGATGCATACGAGCACAAATAGGTAAAAGAATCACAAGCCAAGTCCTTTAGCATGAAAGCCTGTAGTACATAGCTGTAAGGACAGAGGAAGAGCCAATGTGTCCACTGAGTGTGCTTCCTGTTTGCACAGGAGAGGCAGGGATCCTGGTTGCTCCTCTCACAGCTATGAACCAGTTCCTGGGCTACGCAGGGAACCAGATCCAGTCTGAGAAGAAGCTGCTCAGAGATGTCTTTAAAGCTGGGGATGTCTACTTCAACACCGGAGACCTCCTGCTCCACGATTACAGGGACTTTCTTTACTTCCGGGACCGCATCGGAGACACCTTCAGGTACCCTTACTGTCTGCGTCATTCACAATGTGACCACGGATGGGTTTCATTTGGCAAGTTTGCCGAGAATGAAGAATTGGTGTCATATTGCACAGAAAGCCTTTACCAATGATGTGTTACCAACATGTTGGAACACATCAGTCAGCACGGCTGTCATTTACAGCTGCTTTAACACAACCGTTTCTCTATCAGGCTAGATATGTAGATGCAGATTACATACTCATCACAAATGGAGAATTTGAGAGAAATAAAATATGAAATGTATACAGGGCTGTGCCTCAGGAGGTAGGGTGATCGTCCACTAATCGGAGGGTCGTGCTTCGATCCCCGGCCCCTGCAGTCTACATGTCAAAATAATTTGGCATACTGTCCTTATAATAATAATAACAATAACAATAATATGATCACACAGTTATAAACACTATTATGCTATGTATTAATGATGGCATCCCACAACCACAACCACACATCCACACACACACACACACTCACACACACCTGTCAGTCAGTCAGGTGTTCTTCCCTGCTCAGACGTTGAACGAGCACTGAGCCTTTGCTATGAAGTGTTCTACAGCTTGATGGAAGTCCACCCTGTAGATGTGAATTGATTGGACAGGATTTGGAAAAGCACACACCTGTCTATAAGGTGTCACATCGTTCTGAAATGGAGGAAGTTTGGAACAACCGGGACTCTTCCTAGAGCTGGCCGGCCAGCCAAACTCAACCAGGGGAGAAGGACCTTGTGGAAGAGAGGTGACCAAGAGCCTAATGGTCACTCTGGCTGAGCTCCACAGATCCTGTGTGGAGAAACTTCTGGAAGGACGACCATCACTGCAACAAACAAGAGTCTGTTATCTGATGAGTGAACAGTTTGACCTCCATTAATAAATGTGGAGCGTCTTATTGGCCATATGGCTACAAAGCTTGGCACAGAGCTGCAATTTGTTGCATGTCTTGCCACACAAATCAGTTCTTGCAGGTGTAACTGCATCTAACCTTGTGTCCTGCAGGTGGAAAGGAGAGAACGTATCCACCACTGAGGTGTCCGAGGTTTTAGGTCTTCTTGATTTTATCCAGGAGGCCAACATCTACGGAGTCACCATACCAGGTGTGTTACACTGTAAATAATTGATGACATTAACATAAGTCTGTAGCAGGGGACATGTTTTCAGGAGACCGCTGTTACTATGTTGAGAAATGTTTAAGATATCATCAAAAGAAAATGATAAAAAGTATTTGTATGTGACTGTTTCTATGTAACGTTCACTATGTGACTGTTTCTATGTAACGTTCACGATATGACTGTTTCTATGTAACATTCAGTATGTGACTGTTTCTATGTAACATTCAGTATGTGACTGTTTCTATGTAACATTCAGTATGTGACTGTTTCTATGTAACGTTCACTGTGTGACTGTTTCTATGTAACATTCAGTATGCGACTGTTTTTATGTAACATTCACTATGCGACTGTTTCTATGTAACATTCACTATACGACTGTTTCTATGTAACGTTCAGTATGTGACTGTTTCTATGTAACGTTCACTATGCGACTGTTTCTATGTAACATTCACTATACGACTGTTTCTATGTAACGTTCACTATGTGACTGTTTCTATGTAATCTATGTAACGTTCACTATGTAACTGTTTCTATGTAACGTTCACTATGCGACTGTTTCTATGTAACGTTCAGTATGCGACTGTTTCTATGTAACGTTCAGTATGTGACTGTTTCTATGTAACGTTCAGTATGCGACTGTTTCTATGTAACATTCACTATGAGACTGTTTCTATGTAACGTTCAGTATGTGACTGTTTCTATGTAACGTTCAGTATGTGACTGTTTCTATGTAATCTATGTAACGTTCACTATGTGACTGTTTCTATGTAACGTTCACTATGTGACTGTTTCTATGTAACATTCAGTATGTGTCTGTTTCTATGCAACGTTCAGTATGTGACTGTTTCTATGTAATCTATGTAACGTTCACTATGTGACTGTTTCTATGTAACGTTCACTATGCGACTGTTTCTATGTAACGTTCAGTATGTGACTGTTTCTATGTAACATTCAGTATGTGACTGTTTCTATGTAACGTTCACTGTGTGACTGTTTCTATGTAACATTCAGTATGCGACTGTTTTTATGTAACATTCACTATGCGACTGTTTCTATGTAACATTCACTATACGACTGTTTCTATGTAACGTTCAGTATGTGACTGTTTCTATGTAACGTTCAGTATGCGACTGTTTCTATGTAACGTTCACTATGCGACTGTTTCTATGTAAGGTTCACAATGCGACTGTTTCTATGTAACGTTCAGTATGCGACTGTTTCTATGTAACGTTCAGTATGCGACTGTTTCTATGTAAAGTTCAGTATGTGACTGTTTCTATGTAACGTTCAGTATGCGACTGTTTCTATGTAACATTCACTATGAGACTGTTTCTATGTAACGTTCACTATGCGACTGTTTCTATGTAACGTTCACTATGCGACTGTTTCTATGTAAGGTTCACTATGCGACTGTTTCTATGTAACGTTCACTATGCGACTGTTTCTATGTAACGTTCAGTATGCGACTGTTTCTATGCAACGTTCAGTATGCGACTGTTTCTATGCAACGTTCAGTATGCGACTGTTTCTATGCAAAGTTCACTATGCGACTGTTTCTATGTAACATTCACTATGCGACTGTTTCTATGTAATCTATGTAACATTCACTGTGTGACTTTTTCCCATGTGTTTGCAGGATATGAAGGTCGGGCAGGTATGGCTGCCATCGTCTTGAAACAGGATCACAATTTAAATGGAACAAAACTCTACAACCATTTAGTGAAATCACTTCCTGCATATGCCTGGCCGTGGTTTCTCAGAATGCAGGTAAGTCATGCAGGTTTTCATTATCTGCCGTATGCATTTTTAAGTGTGAAGTTATTGTGTTCATTTGCATCTCCGGCTGTGCTTTTTAGGCCTCTCTGGATGTGACCGAGACTTTCAAGCAGCAGAAGGTGAAGCTGGTCCAGGAGGGTTTTGATCCGGACGTCACCCAGGACCTTCTGTATTTCTTAGATGTCTCTAAGAAAGATTATATTCTCCTGACTGTATCTCTGTATCAAGACATTGTCTCTGGAAAGTTCAAGTTATAAACATTTTAGGACAAAGCTGCAGTACAGACAGACATCAGAAGATAAGTACATATAATCCATGTTGTAGCCACATGTCTGTACTTGTTTGTGATCAGTGCCACAAACAAAACATGTATTTACCTCAGCAGAGAGAAGCAGGCCTTTATTACAAACCCTTCCTCCATGTTTACATCCTGATGACTTCAGTGTCGTTTACATTTCCACAGGACTGATTCCATCAGTCATGACATTCTCGCCACTCTTCTTACTTTCTGTTTCCAACAGAAAGACTGTTTTTGTTCACTTGTTTCTGCTTGTGATTGCTTAACTGCTTGTTATTATCACCGGCTTGTTACTGTCGTCAACACTACCTGCATGTTTCACAATCAAGAGCTTTGTGCATGTTGAAATTATTTCATTGAAATGTTGAAAGGATTTTGTACAGTATTTTTCACAAGCCATAAGGGAATTCAGATACAATGTTGGCATTATGCAGAACAAGTTTTATTTCAATGTCAGATGATGTCACATATGGGAGTGGCTTTCCCTGACCAGTGAGTTGTCACGCCACAACTCAATTTCTTACAGATGACTTATATTTTTGCTCGTTGTCGCCTGTTCCTGGTTCCTTGGATTCCACAATGTTTTGAGGGCTGTCTTCCATTATTTACTATGTATAATTATGTATTTTCAACCTCAGAAATGTCAAAATTAGCTTTATAATCCATATATATTGTTGTTAAACTTGACCTACCTGATTTATCTTCTGTGGAAATGGACATTATACTGAATTTATCATGTGAGCTTTGAGAGTGTAGTAAATACACTCCCTCTTTTTTTGTCTGACTGTTATTAGTGCCTGCCTTTACAGTAATCATTCATTCTGTCCATGTCCATTATTTGAATGATTTGTTTTATGTTGTGCACTTTTATTTGAGAATGTTTGCTATTACCTTACTACTACTTATTACTGTTGGAAATCTGGTTTTCTTAGAAGAATGGGATGGATATATTTATATTTCTTCAGTATAAATTATATCCTCGTAGTCATAATAAAATAAAATGTAGTAGTGTTATAGCAGCTGTCTGTAGGTGTAACACTTAATATAAGATTCACTGTACTCACACAGACTGTGTAACTTTGAGCAAAATGTTCGGGGAACTGACTATAAATGTTGAACTCCAACTTGGTGGAAATCTTCTCTTTTTGGATGAGAATGTTTGAGATGTATGTTAACACTATAGGAAATAACATTTAATGACTGCCTTTCAGTTTTTCAGATACATTCACAGGCTTCGGACTTGTTTTGCCAGTCTTTTCATGAGTAAAAGTGCACCCTCTGCAGAATGGTCCCATCTCCCTGAGAGGGTTTCATGGCAAGGGCGCTATAGTTACCATCCTACTTTGCAACTGTAAAAACTAACCTCAGCACTCAGCACTGGTGACATGTAGCCTACAGTAATGCATGCCCAGTTTGTACCATCTTATGACCTATGGAAGTCATTATTCAGTTGGATTTTAATATCTGTATATTTGATGATAGAACAGTAAAAACAGATACGGTAACATTATCCCTCATAAAAAGATAATATGTCCCTATGTAGCCTATGTACATTTTATTGACAAAAATATTGGCACATCTTATGTCTCTAAAATTGTAAACCTCTTCTACTTATCATTGCCCAAAGGCACAGAATATCTTTGCACCCTCACAAATGGTAGCCTCACATCTCAGTGACAAATCTCTGATGGACTTAGTCAACATCTGGTTTTTCGTAAAGTAAGTCAAGCAAATCAAATACCAAGCGAATATGATTATGCATCTTTCTTGCTTGGTCATGTGGTTTCATTCAGGCCAATTCATACTTTCCGCGAGTCCCCTCTGGTCCTCGTGACGCAAATGACATCATCCACCATGTCTGGGTCCGGTCCGGGCGCTCGTGATAATGGGAGGAGTTACGGGGTACATCCCAAATCTCTTAAATTGCATCCACGTTTCCCTCACTTGTGTCCTAGTCCCTCCCATCAGGGATGCATGAAAAGACCCTGCGAGGAGAGAGGAAACGTGTTTCTAGATAAATGAAATGTCCTTTCCTCTGAAGCGTCACATGAAGCGACGTTTCTGAAGTCTGCGATCACAGCTGATCAGCTGTCAGTCTGTTTTAACAGCTGTAGAGACTTTTGGTTGAGTTTGTGTCTGCACACGTGCTGATACTAATAAAGAAACACAGATGATGATAAATACAAATGTAAATATAAAACGTGTTTCCTGATGACAGACAGATTATTCGACTCTCATTAAAAGAAGAATCTTCATTCAACACATGTTTAACTAGATGGTAAACCAGAAAACAAATACAATATACAAAAGAGTGATTCGCTTGAGTTTAATCTGTTCATCGTGATGTTGTATCAGCGTCCGATCGATAACTGATGCCATCAAGATGGCGCACCAGAACCACTTCCGGTTCAGGATCGAGGAGCGAGGAAACACACTTGGGACGTACCCGTGGTCGAGCAGACGTGGCAACACATGACGTCATCAAAGAGGGGCGCTAGTTTGTTCATGGGTGGTGTGCAAAGCTATTCCTGCTAGCAGGTGAGTAGTTAAGATACTTGTCCTGTAATAAGAAAAAGAACACATGATGTTCACCGATGCTTGTTGTTGGATAATTAGATAAACATGGACATGTCACCTTTTTATATTTATTTGTTTAGCTAGAGCTGAGTTGTGTGTGTGCATGTGTAACGTTGCTGCTGCAGTGTTCTGTGTTAAAGGAAGCTAACACTGAATTCAGTTCAAACTTCCAACATGTTCATGTCGCGTCGCTTATAAACAATGGCAAATATCACCTATAGGTGTGTTCATTAAGCATATTGATATACAAAGGTAGCATTAACCCGGTATAACTTGAAACCGATAGTGTGTTAGGGTTAGCACTACGTGGTAAAGTATGTTAGTCACTTATATTGTAAAGTAGTGGTGCATATTCCAAAACAAATCTGCCCTTTTCTAACTGCCCTGCTGTAGATGGATAAAGTTATTTGAAATGTACAAACCTCACAGTAAACATGAGGCCCGTGGACCCCCTGACAGTCGTCTGCTTTGCCCAGTAACCAACCTGGCATATCCCATACTGCCAGTGTTGACAGATCAGATTGACACTTTCCAGCCCAATTTAAATAAATAAAAAATCAGCCCAAATCATAACCTTGTCAGAAATTCGTGCAAAACCATTACACACGCAATAAATCATCATTAGCATTCAAAGCTTTATATCTGCATCGACTAACCAAAGATAAAATGTTAGATGTATAGGATATCGCAACCCAGTGCAGTCAGACAACCAAATACACAAATTGCCATGTTGACGATGACATCAGGGTTATCCCTAACGATGGTTGAATTCAATCAATGCGATCATACATTTCTCAAATTAAATGAGTCTGTAATATAAGTGGACACAAAGAAGTTTACTGTACTTTTGTATCTGTGTTTTTGACTAAAATATGAGTTATTTTGGTTTGGTAATATTGTTTTCACAATAAATTCAAAACCCTGCAAAATGTTGACCTAAACAGCCCACATTTCACCTCCCTACCCAACAGACCAGACCAATCTGGCAACACTGTATACAACATATTACGTTTAAAGACTACTGTTAGTGTTTGTTGGGGATGCACTGCGCCGACTCTTTCTCCAATACCAATTTTGATACCTCAATTGAGTACAGATCCAATACCAGTGCTCTGTTGTATCTCTGTGTACTCACTGCATGGAACTGTCAAGCTTACATGATAAGGGATTGTTATGGCACTAACACTTTGACTAAATGTCTGTAACTTATAGTAGAAATTGACAATTAATGAACTGTAAATAATCTAAATCAGTCTTTTATATGCAGTCTATAGTCAAAAATATCTGCTTTAGCAGGTTAATTGGCTTGGTGCATCCTCACTGTATGTATGCGAGCATTAGAATTAAATCATCTTAACAAGATGATCACATGCTGATTCATCACAGCATCTCACTGCGGCTGTATTCTGGACTCAAGTATAGGTATAAAGCTGAGAAGATGATGGAAGAGAGTGGGATTGAGACTACACCTCCTGCCAGCCCTACACCTCCCCTGAGTGCGGCTGCCACAGTCAGCGCCCCGCCAATGTCTATCGGTAAGGCCTGATCTATCAACTGCTGCTGCGTGAGCAGACCAGCTGCTCTTGTATTTTTCAGTACTGCTTTGTGAAATGTCCTGTGAGGTACATATCCTGCAATTAAAATTAAAATGTTTTAAACAATTAAAAGGACTCTTATATCAATAAGTTATTATAAGCCTATATATATATATATATATATATATATATATATATATATATATATATATATATATATATATATATATATATATATATATATATATATATATATATATAGCACCTTGAGATTGCTTTACAAATAAAATTTATTATTATTATTATTATTATTATTATATCCAATTATTATTGACAATCAAATACTGGCATTCTCCAGTATTGGATTAGCTATATTACTGAGCTGTAATATTAATTCAGTCTGAATAGTAGATTGTCAAAAAAGAAAATAATTATTCACTTTGATGAATTGCATTGGTTAAGTGCTTAAGTCTCTACACTTTTATTTTCATAGTTAACTGAATATAGCAGAACTAATGAACAAAGGTTTTGATTTGATGACATCATATGCAGTGAATGGGCTTGAACACTGAAGGCCTGAGCTGCACATTGAGCTGCTGACACAAGGCTCTGTGAGAAGTTCCTCTGAGGTTAACATGGATTCATTGTGTTTTAGGTCTGTCCAGCCCTCTGTCCCACCCTGGCACCAGCTCTGTCTCCCCCGCTCTCGCCCCTGTTCCCTCCCTCCCTTCTTTCAGCAGCCCAATGGCCACACCCCCCTCCCTGACCTCCCAGTTCCCCCCTCCCTCCACACTTGCCTCCCCCTTCACGAGCAGCTCTCCGTTTCCTCCTTCCACCTCCCCTTCCTTGCCTCCTCGGGCGTCCCTCATCGGACTACCACCCTATTCGGCTCCCAGCATGTCGGCTCCTCCCGTAGGCCCGCCTTTATCCAACTTCTCCATGAGTGCAGGATATGACATCACACGGGGTCATGCCGGTCGAACGCCACAGACACCCCTGATGCCAACATTCTCCAGTCCTACTGCCATGCCAGGTAAGAGTGTAACACACACACACACACACACACACACACACACACACACACACACACACACACACACACACACACACACACACACACACACACACACACATTGTAGTCCTTCCATGAAGCCCCACAGTACAGAAGTCAAACAGGCTCCAGGCTTTCCATTGCATTTGAGGTATTCCAGCATATATGCTTAAACATTTTTTTTTTATCTTGCAGGTGTAGTGCCAAACCCCATGGTTCAGCAGCCAGCCATGATAGGAGGAGTAGATAGTGGATCTCCCATCACTTTCCCAGAGGAGCAGGAAGACCCCAGAGAGCCTGGGCACACCAACACTGGTGGAGGCATCTGGGGCTTTTTCAAGGTAATCCCGCTCTGATCAATGTGGTTTGACATAACTTCAAAGCCCTCTTCACACATGGAATACATCACAAAGCTGACATCTGATAAAGAGATGACATTCTGTTGTCCAGACAGAGGATATTAGGGGTAGGCAATTCAAGGAGAAATACTATTCTCTGGGAACTATTGAACGATTATTAGAGCGTGAATATGAATAAAGCTGCTGGGCTATGTGCTAACCAGCTGATGTCATCACTGACATTTTGAACATATCACTGTTACAGGAAAGTGTTCCAACCTGCTTTATGACAGCCACCATTGTCCCTGTACCTAAAGTCTGCAGTGTCTAGTCTTAACGACCACCGCCCTGTGGCAGCCCCATTCTGATGAAGTGCTTTGAGAAACTGCTTCTCTAGCACATGAACAACAACATCCCAGCCAGACTGGACTCTCACCAATTTGCATCAAGAGCCAACAGAGTGCCTTCCACTGATCCCTCACCCTCTGGGAAATAACAATACCTACATCAGAAAGCTGTTTGTTGATTTCAGCTCAGGGATGTGCGATATGACCAAATACTCATATCTCGGTATATGTCATTTTATATCACGATACAGTAATTGTCCTGTAAATTATATAACCAGAGTTCTTCCTCATCCTGACTTTACAATGTCACTCTCCTCCTCCATGTCGGCCCAGATCAGGTTACCTTGTGAGGCAGCTCTTGCATTTTGAATAATGTGACCTTTTTAAAGTAATAAGAAATGAAACTATTAGACATGTGATAGTGTAGCTGAAAGATGTTTCACTTGATAGTAGTTTGATGTGTTATCAGATTTATACACAAATAGTTATGATGCGGTCCATCTGTACGAACGTCTGTTTTAACAGTCAGCCCTGTGCAGTGCTCTGACAGTCATGTTCCATGTGATGTCTGTGTCCTCAGGGAGTAGCAGGTAACACTGTAGTAAAGACGGTCTTGGACAGAACCAAGCACTCTGTGGAGTCCATGATCACCACTCTGGATCCTGGCATGGCTCCATACATCAGTAAGTCAACCTGCGCTCTCCTCACCACGATGTTACCACATACTGAAAAATGCTGACTAACTGTCCTCCATAAATGTTTGTGTATTGTTGCTATCCAGAGTCTGGTGGGGACATTGACATTGTGGTGACTTCAGATAAGGAGGTAAATGTGGAGGCAGTCAGAGATGCCTTTCAGGAGGTTTTTGGGATGGCCCTGGTCACTGGAGAGCCTGGTCAGTCCAACATCGCCCCACAGCCTGTAGGCTACGCAGCCGGTGTCAAGGTGAGCTCACTGTTGCTTCTCCAGCCTGCTTGTTTAATCAAAGTAACAGAGGAGGCAGAACTACTGTAGTGGAGCTTTTTTACAGGATCATGTTTCATGATACGTTTCCCTCATACTCATCAGTTTTGACCAAAACCTTGGGAAGTGCTGCTATGTCATGTGAGTCTGTGCTGTAGCCTACACTTAGTACTATTTGAACTTGTAAAAGATGTGTTTGAACTGCAGAGCACTTTCCCATGACTGGTACTGTATACAGCCTCATCCACAGACAGCCTGAAACAGAGCAAGGCATCTGTCACGCTGCTGCTGTGCATTGTGAACAGCATTCTATACAACTGCAACTTCACAACAATTGATCATCAAAAGAGATCAGTCAGCAACGACTGTATGTTGATAAACTAATCAATTAATTGTTTCAGCTATAGACTTCCATTGGCTGGCAATTCTATTGTTCTATGCTAAACTATAGACCAATCAGAAAGTCCACTTTCTTAGGACACCAGTGTTGCATGATTGACAAACTCAGTTTCATCCTGATGACCCTGCTGCTCTTCAGACAGAATGACCAAGATGTGCTACAATTTGAGGATCCAAACATGTGGGGACCTTTTAACAATGATAAGAATTCCTGTTGACCGTGTGAGGGTCACTTTTAATCTCGTGCCAACTTACTTCTTTAAGCACTTGCCGGTAAGGCACTATATTTGTTCACTTACCCCATGACACTTCCCTACTGAACGTATCCTAAAAGATAAACAACATATAAAACAAACCCTGCAGTATTTTACTTCAGGTCTGTAGTTCAGTTCGAAGCATCAGTGAAGGCTCTACAGTGTGTGTGTGTGTGTGTGTGTGTGTGTGTGTGTGTGTGTGTGTGTGTGTGTGTGTGTGTGTGTGTGTGTGTGTGTGTGTGTGTGTGTGTGTGTGTGTGTGTGTGTGTGTGTGTGTGTGTGTGTGTGTGTGTTGGTACATGTACAGGGGGCTCAGGAGCGCATTGACAGCCTGCGTCGAGCCGGTGTGATCCATGAGAAGCAGCCAGTGGTCTCTTTGGAAAACTTCATCGCTGAGCTCTTTCCCGACAAGTAAGAAGTCCTCTGACACACATTGAGAAATTATTTAAACAGGCTTTTCTATTTCCCACTCGCATCTTTACATCTTATACACTCTGTGATGGGAAGATAGTAACCCATGTGCACTGGAATACAACCCAATTCAATTGCCTACAATAATCACTACCTCTGTGGATGATGGAGGCTAATGTCTGGTAGTTTGGAGTGTAATGGACTGAATCCTATTACATGCTGTTCTGTTTCATTCCTTACTGAGTGCAATGTGCTCTCCTACCTGCTGGTAGCTCACTAGCTACACTGACTGTCTTGGATCACCTGGCTACTCTTGCAGTTCAGATGGACAGTCGAGCAGCAGTTTGGATTAGCCTGACCGGCTAGCCACTTGTTTGCCCGGTTGCAGTCGTGTTATATACGTCTGCTAGAGGTTCAAGTCCTGTGGTCTAGTCACAGTTCTGGCTCAGATGTACCAGCCTGACCTTCTATCCGAACTGAAAAGATGCTGGGGTGTGCCTCTTGTGGAGCTCAACTTCAGGTTGAGGAAGGCCACAAGTTGTGCTGCGAGTGTCTTGTTGCTGTCGCCCATTAACTGCAGCATTCTGCTACTCTGCTGCGCCAGGTGGAGGACTTCCTGTTAAGAGATGACCTTCCACCCTCAGAAGCTCTGATTCCCACAAACAGCGGGAGAAGTGCAGAGTCAGGCCACATGAGGAGTGCAGTAACCCTGAACGCAAATAGACGAATGAACAAGCTCCCTCCCACCATGAGATGGAGGCTTTACAAACTGAAATAAAGCAGCTCAAAGCATGGGTGTGGGCTCTACCTCCCCTCTAACCCAACTTGGAGGGGATGGTGTAATTTCAACAACAGCTTCAAACTCTGTTAGCCCCATGGAGGATGTATCCCGAACTGTCTTTCAGGGGGCCTAGAGGCTCAGAGACTCCCCTCACGAGCTCCGTAAGCACTGAACTGGGAGGACCCTGCCCCCTGAGGTTTCACTGTGTGATAAGGTTGGGCTGGATGACGCACCAGCGGCTCACCTTGTGGGCAATCCGTATTCTCGTCGGGCTCCTTGAGCCCCACTTTTTGAAGCACTGTTTGGGCAGAACTAAGGGCGTCAGTGTGAACCATAGGGTTGGCCATCAGGTGGAATGTGTCATAATTACAAAACTGGAAATCAACCCAACTCTAGGGGACCAGTGTAATGCATCACTGATGAATCTCTAAAGATCGAAGCCCACTGTCCTAGGCCATAGTTCCAGGTAACAGATGGCCTTCTCTTTTGAGGGATTATGAGACTGCTTCGTATTGGAAATTCCCTTACTGTGCTGCTTCTCGCCTGGTCCAAAATGTTACCGCCAGGGAGACCGATGGGAGAGTTGGGGAACACAAAGGATAAAGCACTTCATGCCTTCGGATGGATAACCAGTGCACTTGGTCGTTTGATGTCCATTCTCGTCGTGACACAACGTCAGGTGGGGCTCACACAGGCACCTGAGTCTGATGACGGTAGACAAACACTGCAAAAGCTCCCTGTCAGAAAGAGCATTGGAGTGCAGGAAACAGTTGAGCCAGGCTTCAGACGCCAGTGCTCCAGGTAGCATGGTGCACAGCTGGATGTGGATGTTTCTGATTCCTTTGTGAGTCAACCAAGCAAGTGTGAAATATATAATCCAGACATGCACACGTAGAGGCGATGTTCATTATACATTTATTTCTCATGTATGAATAAGCACCATTGCAGTATTACATATCTATTAACATAAGTATTGTTGAATAGTTGTCTTGCAAATATCATTTAATAAATGATTGTCTATCCAGCAGCTCATGTGATTTGTCAATGTGTAAAATGAATGCAGTGGGTGTAAATAGTAATGAATGCAGACGTATAATGGCTGTGACCTTTCTGAATCTTTTTGTTGTCTCCAGGTGGTTTGACATTGGCTGTTTGATCTTGGAGGACCCTAATAACAGTGTCCGCATCGAGGTCTTCACTCAGGCAACTCCTCTGGCTCTAGATCACGTCCAACAGGTACAGCAACTGTTTAATTTCAATACCCTGACGTCTCTGATATCCATCCATCTGTGATCTATACCCCCTTATCCCGTGTAGGGTGTTGAGGTGCTTCGATGTCACTCACTGTTTTTGTGACCTCCCCCTGTGCAGGCCCAGTCCCTGACCCCTCCTGACTACAGCCTGCGCTGGTCAGGTCTGATTGTTACAATGGGTGAGGTCCTGGAGCGCAGCCTGCCCAACATCAACAGGACAGACTGGCATCAGGCCATGACGGGCATGACCCAACGCCAAATGATCCAGAGTGCTGCCAAAGCACTGGCTGGGATCTACAAACAGCAGCTGCCCCCCAGGACTGTGTGAGGCTGAATGCTTCCAGTGTCCGTCTCATGCGAGGAGGAGGTGGAGACACTTGGAGGAAAACTGACTGATGGGACAGCGAGGTTCCTCGTATCTCCCCATTCATCCTCCATCTGTCCTCGCGGGGGAAAGCCAAATGCACATCTCTTTCAAAGATGTTGATGTTTATGCTCAGAGATGTTTACTGACATTTCAACATGTCAACAGGATTTTTCTGAAAGGCCATCAGATATTACATCAGGCTTTAATGACGACTTAACTAATCATCTCGTCATCCTCCGTAAAATATGATTACACATCATGTGTAATCATATCAACAACCTTAACACATTGAGGCAATATTCAGTTTTCTTGTTGTGTTTATGGTTATTGTAGAGATTATTACATGCACTGCGTCCCAGTTGTATTCTATATACCAGAGGTCAGATCCGAAACTTTGGAAAACAGTGTACTATTGTAGAAGTTAGTTTTTTAAGAAACTAATGTACTGTTTTGTAGTAACAGGGCATTATACAAGGTATGTGCTGATATCCTGACACGATTGCCAATTTCACGTTTCAAAACCTTAAACAGCTGTTGGGAAATGTTATTCTAAGGATCTTAGTTTGTGTGTATATTTCTTTATAAACTGTTGCTAGGGCCATCGATCCACCGTCCACCTTTTTATTTTATTATATTTTTTTTATGCTGTAAATAACTCATTTTATTAGTTAGAAATAGAATCCCCTCAACATGGCTGGATTGAGTTGCTTGAGGGCCTTGAGGCTAAAATGAGCAGCCGGGGCCATGTTAACCTCCCCCTCGCTATTCCTATGCTTATTCTTTATGCCAAATTCATGTAATAATTTGCTTTGTGGCAATTTGATTAAACACAAATAATTGTGTTAATATGCTAAATGATTTTTTATTTTATTAAGAAGATAATAAAGGTATTAAAACTAGATTTTAGGATTGGATAATAACGCAGCACACATCTAAAGGCTTTTTATAGTATGGGTTGATATTCTGTTTTGTTCCCATATTTTCATTTTCATGAATTCAGTTTTTTAAATGACCATAAATCATTTGTCACACCGTGAACCTGGGGCCTGAGAGGGGCCCCTGGGGTCGGGGGCCTCAGAGGGGCCCCTGAGACTGTGTCCAGTGAAAGCTTCTTAAAGCATTGAATTGATATGAAGCCATTGTGCTGAAAATGTTTATTGTTTTGAAGCATTTGATCCAGGGAAAATGTTGATCTCTACTGGACAACCTCTGGTAATGCATTTGTATAAAAGATAAATAAAGAAACATTTTCGACGACCATTTTTGGACGCGAGGGCTGGGGAGGGATTAGCATTGCTACTTCTCTAGTTGCAATCACAAGTTAGCCACGCCCAGAGGCTGAGGCTACGTCCACTCCTTTCATACAGTCTGTGCTCCGTGCTCACATTAACATTTTGTTCAGTAAAGGAGAAATACAGGGTTCCTATGGATCCTTAAAAAGCATTGATGTCATTGATAAATAAAAAATAAGGCCTTAATTGGTATTAAAATGTTTAAAATCAATCTTTCAAAAGTATTAAATGCTTTAAAAAAGAGAAGATGGATTTTATTCACCTTTTTTTCTGATTCACAAAATAATTAGTAAAATCTTCTTATTTGTAAATAACATTAACGCCACGCCGATCCTGACTGCGCAAACATATGTTTTACATTTCCTTCAGAGTGGAATTACTAAATCTTAATTTGCTTTAAACTATAGCAACCGTGGAGTAATAAGAATGACCACTTCAAGACAAGCATTGCCTTCACACCTCACTCTGAGGTCAAGCAAGTGAAGTCTTTGTACACTTTGTTTAGTGTAAATCCATTTAGAATCAGAATAGAGGTAGTGTGCAACTGGGACACAGCTGTGCGATGGGCCAAATGATGTCATGTGTTTATTTTTAAAGCTCAGAATCCCATTCATTGATTCTTGCTTGTTTTATAACTACATATCTGCACATCGTAACGGTTGTGCTGTATGTATGCACTCATTAGGTAAGAACACATTTTGACTCGAGTAATTGCAGCAGGATGCTATCACTAACCTGGGATTTGATAAGGAGATTAATTTATTTTCTGCTCCATAGACTAAACACATACCAAGTGAATAATCAATTAATCAAAAGGATGAATGCAATACTGCAGCATTACACATCTGAGTGAGAAGACCAAAGATGGATCCCTGTGGAACACTTGTTTTGACGTAAAATATAAATCCAAGTGCACACGCCTTCAGACACAAACACTGAACGCTTTTGCAGGTCATGTCTGAAGCAGCGTCAGGAAGGGTTATGTCGTGGGATGTAGCCGATACAAACTAAACAAAAAGGTGAGGCAGCAAAGGTTCTGAAATAAAGATACTTGATCAAATACATGGTCTTTGGAAAGCTTTATTCTTGCAAGAAGGATCAACAGTACAGAGTGTCAAGCAGTCTGCAGAGAAGTTCAAAGAATAGGAGAATACAAATAGACTATAGCCACCTAGTGGGTGGCTCTGTTTACTGACCATCAGCTGTGCACCTCTGCACACCTAGCTGATACCAGAGACACAGAAATGTCAAGGTGACCCGACCAGAGTGTACTTTGGTCTCTGTAAGTGGGACAAAGATTAGATGAGCATAATACGAATAAGAAGACAAAGTATGAGACAGATAAAGTTACCGTTACAGTTACTGCACACAGCAACTAAGACATTTGAGTCACATACGATGATGTGTGGTGCTGCAGGCCTGAGACAGATGATCAAATCAAATCAAATCAAATGTATTTGTATAGCCCAATATCACAAATTATACATTTGTCTCAGTGTGCTTTACAGACTGTACAGGTTACGACATCCTCTGTCCTTAGACCCTCACATCGCACAAGGAAAAACTTCCTAAAAGAAACCCCAAAATTAAAGGGGAAAAAATGGAAGAAACCTCAGGGAGAGCAACTGAGGAGGGATCCCTCTCCCAGGACGGACAGACGTGCAATAGATGTCGTGTGTACAGGATAAACAACATAGTACAAATACAACATTTGACAGAAATTATGTTGTGTTGGAAAAAAAAGAAATAGAAAGTTTGGATGAATCCAAGAAAGTTTGGATGAATCCAGGAAAATGTCAATAAGGCTTCCCGGTGTCCAGCAGGACCAGGGCAGCAGGCGCTGTCACGATTCATGATCCTGACGTAAACTTTATCAGTGGCAACCTGCCACATGAGAGACAGACACTCCGGGGATGATACCCCGGATGGTGAGTTAGTAACATACATTTACATAAATGCATACAGATAGAGAGGGAGAAGAAGAGAGAGGGAGAGAAGGAAGAGAGCAGGGAGGTGTCCCCCGGCAGTCTAAGCCTATAGCAGCATAACTAGGGGCTGATCCAGGGAAAACCTGAGCCAGCCCTAACTATAAGCTTTATCAAAAAGGAAAGTCTTTAGCCTACTCTTAAATGTGGAGAGTGTGTCTGCCTCCCGAACACAAACTGGAAGCTGGTTCCACTGGAGAGGAGCTTGATAGCTGAAGGCTCTGGCTCCCATTGTACTCTTAGAGACTCTAGGAACCACAAGTAACCCTGCAGTCTGGGAGCGTAATGCTCTAGTTGGTTTATAAGGTACTATGAGATCTTTAAGATATGCTGGAGCCTGACCTTTAATTGATTTGTAAGTCAGGAGAAGGATTTTGAATTCTATTCTGTATTTTACCGGGAGCCAGTGCAGAGCAGCTAATACAGGAGTAATATGATCCCGTTTCCTTGTTCTAGTCAATACACGTGCCGCTGCATTTTGGATCAACTGAAGAGTCTTAAGCGACTTTTTGGGACAACCTGATAACAATGAGTTGCAGTAATCCAGCCTTGAAGTAACAAATGCATGGACTAGTTTTTCTGCATCATTTTGAGACAGGATGCGTCTTATTTTTGCAATGTTACGTAGATGAAAGAAGGCAGTCCTTGAGATTTGTTTTATGTGGGAGTTAAACGACAGATCTTGATCAAAGATGACGCCAAGATTCCTTACAGTGGTGCTGGAGGCCAAGTTAATGCCATCCAGAGCTTCTATGTCATTAGAAAATGCGTTTCGGAGGCGTTTAGGGCCAAGTATAATAACTTCAGTTTTGTCTGTGTTTAACATCAAAAAGTTGCTAGACATCCAAGTTTTTATGTCCTTAAGGCATGCTTGAAGTTTAGCCAATTGATTGGTTTCATCTGGTTTAATTGATAGATATAATTGGGTATCATCCGCATAACAATGAAAGTTTATAGAGTGGTTCCTTATAATATTGCCCAAAGGAAGCATATATAAGGTGAATAGAATCGGTCCAAGTACAGAACCCTGCGGAACTCCAAGACTGACTTTGGCTGTCATGGAGGATTTATCGTTAACAAGTACAAATTGAGATCGCTCAGATAAATAGGACTTGAACCAGCTTAGTGCGGTTCCTTTTATGCCAACACAATGTTCCAGTCTCTGTAGTAGAATGTCATGATCAACAGTGTCGAAAGCAGCACTGAGGTCTAACAAGACAAGAACAGAGACAAGTCCTTTGTCTGATGCCAATAGAAGGTCATTGGTAACTTTCACCAGTGCCGTCTCTGTGCTATGATGAACTCTAAATCCAGATTGAAAAACCTCAAATAAACTATTATTATGTAAAAAGTCACACAACTGTTTTGCGACTGCTTTCTCAAGGATTTTAGCGAGAAAGGGTAGGTTAGATATCGGCCTATAGTTGGCTAAAACCTCTGGATCAAGACCAGGCTTTTTAAGAAGTGGTTTTATTACAGCTACTTTAAAGGATTTTGGTACGTAGCCAGATAATAGAGACAGGTTGATCATATTTAATAACGAAGTGTTAATTAAGGGTAAAACTTCTTTAAACAGTTTAGTTGGAATCGGGTCCAAAAGACAGGTTGATGGTTTAGACGATGAGATTGTTGAAGTTAGTTGGTTAAGGTTGATTGGAGTAAAACAGTCTAGATATATTTCAGGAGTTACAGATGTTTTTAAAATTCCAACAGTTGAAGTTAAGTCATTACCAATTGAGGTCAGGAGGAGATTAATTTTGTCTCTAATAATTATAATTTTATCGTTAAAGAAACTCATAAAGTCGTCACTACTGAGAGATATAGGAATAGAAGGCTCTGTATGATGATTACTTAACAGAGCAGCACAATGTAGATCTTTGTCCAAGCTATTTACACTATCCTTTAGTTATTAACATTTTAAGTTGGCTTATCATAGTAACACTTTAGTATAGTTTATTCCATTCAGTCAGTGGCCAAGTACAAAAAACATCTCGCACAAGGAGAAGAGATTGTCCCAGATTTAGCTACCAGCTCATTTCCTTCTGCAGGTCGACTAATACAACTAACTATTGTCTGGACTTGAGAATAACACTGAGAAAGCATGTGGACACCACATCACCCTGAGATAATAAAGACTACGTAATGACATTACTGTCTTTACTCACCTTCTCACTACTGAATGTTTTGTATTCACTTGGCATATTCCCGACACTGCCGAGTGAAGATCTCCACTGTGCACTTTGTTGATGGTTTTCTGTTGCAAAATGATAGTTTGCTTCAGTATATCTGTACATATATACACCAATGAAGTCACCAATACATTTGGTGACTTCCAAAATGTTGTTGAAATCCCCCCTGGATATCTGCAATCCTTGGAATGATGCTGAGGAGCCTTTGAGTGCTCTCAGCACCCACAGTCTGCACAGCTCTCTTTTCACCTGCTCCGCTGTGAGGACCAGTGTGCAGTGTGTGATGGGCCCTGAACTTTTATTGGGGAGAAGATAGCCTCTGTAGTGTTACTCCTCATTCCTCTCCACACATCCTTTGTGTCCTTCTCACATCCTGCTTTCTCACACACAGCTCTACAACCAGGGACATTTGTTTACGCTGTCCACCACTTCATCTGCACGCATTCAGGCAGAGGCTGAGTTGGCTGCACTAATGACTGGTCAAAAGACAAACATGCACTGGAGGAACAAGAGGAACATCTTCATAAAGGAAAATTGCAGCAAATCTGGCGAGAGTGAGTAAGACTCTAAGAGCTTCTAGTGTAACAAGTGCTTAAAGTGCTGTAACAAAAAGTTCTTACGAGGCAAAAACAGTCAACGCTGATGCTCATCCATTCATTACTGAAAAGTCTGGAAAAGACAATCCGAAAGCACAAGCATGTGGCCTGAGCATGAGACACGCTGAGCCCAGGTCCCAGGACTCAGGACATCTGTTGGTCCGAGGTACTCCAGTTAGCATCCGAATACAGGACAGAAACACCTTCAATGCTGAATGTGGGCCAAATGGCAAATATCAAAACTCTCTTTAAGACATTTTGAGGAAGCAAAATGAAATAAAAAATGTTCTGTTACAGAAACAATCTTTACCAAAATGAGAAATAGAGATCTATGATGGTGATTAGCAATTTCATGGGTTCCAAGTCGAACAGCCATAGTGATAACTTGTATTTTCTCGAACAGTACACCAAAGGTCGTCCGAGTGACCTTCTCAGAATCTGCTAGCAGCAGGAACTTGAAGGGGGACATCTCAAGGGAAAACCTTTACTGCAGGAAGAATTTGGCAATGTTTATGTCCAACCCTCGCGATGCAGTCAAGACGAAGAACCTGTGTTGTTGAGAGAAGACCAAACATTCATAGAACTTGTCACCAACTCTGTAAAGCTTGTGGATGGCCACTCTGGCTTGCCTTCAGTTAAAATAGCAAATGACAAGAGAATTGTTAAACAACGTTCTTTCAACATAAGGAGATTTCAGAAAGATGTTTGATTTCACATCAAGCACGATTCTTTCATGAAGGATGTTGTTGATGTGGAGAGTGAAAGTAAATCCTGGTGTAGTAAAATTCCTTCTAGTGAATGCTCTGCTTTGTAATGTAGTATGATATAATACAATATATTAAAGGGCAATCAATGTATTCAGCATATTATTTGTATCTGTATCTAACGCTAAAAGTAGACATTGTGCATGTAACCAGGACTTTTTGTTGAAGAAAGTATAAAGAACCTCAGAGATAAGCGAATCAGAGATGAGCTCATTATAGAAAAGTACCAGAGATCCCAGAAACATTAGTGCCAGCAGAACAGATTAAGTCACTGCAGAGAAATACTTAACACCCGAGACATACTGGACCCAGTTACAGGCCGGGATAAAGGGAGTGAGATCATCTTACACGTCACGCCATTATACGTGCAGATAGGAATGATCCGTAAGAATATGTGAGGAGGAGCACAGTCCTTCCCCCATTTTCCACCAGTGAGGACAGGGTCTGTGTGCTATATCAGATTAGACTAGATTCAACTTTATTGTCAGGTACAAGACAATGAAATGCAATTTGTACCAGAAGTGCAACAATGAGCTGTATTATATACAGAGAGGGCATTGAGTGAAGCTATACACTACTATAAATATGTAACAGAGTGCAAATGCAGGTTGTGTGCAACAGTAATGGTATGAACAGCATATACATCTGGTTATATGTACAGTAACAATATTGAACTGTATAAAAGGTTCAGACTGTGCAGATATGAATAGTGCAAATAACATGAGCGTAAGTACGATAACAGTGCAGGTGAGTGCAGGTGAGTGCAGTGATGCTAATGGAGTGATGGAGGAGAGTTCAGCAGAGTCACTGCCTCAGGGAAGAAGCTCTTCCTGAGTCTGGTGATGCGAGAGCGGAGGCTCCTGTAACGCCTGCCGGATGGGAGGAGGGTGAACAGTCTGTTGTTGGGGTGGGAGGCATCCTTGATGATGTTCCTGGATTTACCCAGACATGCATGCATGAAGTCCATGATGATCTCCTTGGTGAGGTTGTTATCAGCACACCACGTGGCCAGGTGCTGTACCTCTTCCCTGTAGCACGGGTACAGCTAGTATATCTTGAGTCTGAGTCAACTCGCGTTTTTGTCTCTGTTTTGAAGAATAAAAATGAATTGTAAAAACCTGCTAAGACTCCAATAGCTACTCAGCTGTACTGAGATTAAGGTGTTGGTGAGGAGGTCCTGACTTGGAGTTTTTTCTCCAACAACTCTAGAAAAAAATCAAATCTGAGTTATGTTTAACCGTGCAGCAACATTCCAAGGAACATCTCTGAATTGTCAGCTCCTGCAGGGGCCACATCTTGCTCACCCACTTATTGGAGCGATGACTAGATTCGGAAAAGAACCAGTGGCGTTCATGGCAGACATGGAATCCATGTTTCATCAGGTGAAAGTACCAGCACAATAAAAAGATTGTCTGAAGTTTCTCTGATGATCCATCTCTGAAGTCAAGCCTGATGATCCACCTATGGTCTTGGCTCACCACCAAGTGGATCATAGAATCAGAGCAACTTCCACACAAAGGTATGCCAATGTTTGTGCCAAAGCTTATATGTTGACGACTACATTGTTTCAGTGGCGACTGAGGATTAAGCAATATCTGCCTATTGTGACCTTGTGGCCATTTCTGCTAAATGCAGCTTCCATAGAGTGTGGATAAGTGGATAAGCATCAGACACAGTGTGTTGGCCAACATACTCGGGGAACAAAGAGTAAAGAACATGAAGGATTTGTATCTTGACCTAGACTTACTTTCTGTGGAGAGAGTACTGGGTGTGCAGCGATGTATTCAGTCTGACATTATCAAATTGAAGATAGCGGGCCAAGAACGACCCCTCCCCCGGAGAGGAATTCTCTGCACCATTGGTTTGACAGCATACCAGATTCAGCTGGTTTGAGAAAGTTTCTAAGATTAGAAACCTTTGGACTTTGGAGATGTTGCTGTTGCACAGTTACACCAATCTGCAGATCCAATTGAAGACTAGGCTGTAGAACAGTGACCTACTTACTGTTGTATAGTATAGTGCCCATTATTGTCATGCCATCCATGGAGGAGCTCTACACCCAGCGGTGCAGCATCACACAGGATCATCAAAGACCCCCATCACCACAGCAACAAATCGCAGCATCCGGGCCAAGACCAGCAGACTCAGGGACAGTTTTATCCCACAGGCCATAAGACTGTTGAACTCCTGAGCTCTGTGAAGTTCACTACTGATGTTTATAGGACACACTGTTTGTTCAACATATCCACATATGTATATAGTATTACAGTGTACAGTATTTCATTTTACATTCTGTTTTATCTTATTCTATTTTATATGTACATATTTGACTTATTCCTGCATTTTACTTGCACCATTATGTCTCTTGCACTATTTATTTTGTATTTCTTATGTTGCATTGTTGGAGGAGCCTGGGTTTTTCATTGCCAAAATATACTCTGTAGCTGTTGTGCATATGACAATAACACCTTTGAATGTTGAATCTTTGAGTAGCTCTCTTAGAATCCGTCTCCTTCCCTCACATGGAGCTCACAGCTGCTACTATAGCTAGCCGTATGGACATGTTGTGTAGAAAGGAGTTGCTAATGTAGCTTCATGACAAACATTTTTTTGGATTGATAGCACTTCTGTATTGAAATATATCAAGAATGAAAACTCCAGATTCAAAGTCTTTGTGGCAAATAGGGTTTCGGAAATTCTGAAGGTGAAAGCGTTTCTGACGGATGTAACATGGGTGTCGGGGCTTCCAGTTCTTCTTCAGCCTGAGAATGAGAGGCCTCTCAACCCTGGTGATTCTGAAAGACTTCTGCCACGTGTTTTGGAAAACAAGTGGAATTTTACAGTTAATGCTGCACAGACCAAAGAGGAGGTAGATGTCTCATGGCTAATTACTCATCCTGATTGTAATAAAGACCAGCAAAGGTGTGCTGTAGAGAAAGAAGAGAGACAAAGGTGTAGAAGCCATTTTGCATTATTGTTGGAATATCTTATTATTTGGTTCAAGCCCTGTAATATCATTTTGGAAGCTAGGAGAAGCTGCAATGGAGATCACCAGAGTTTTCAAACTGATTTCCTGAACAAATACCCAGTCTGCAAAGAGGAGAAAGCATGAAACGATCATATCTACAGACTCCATCCAACAGTTTACCCCACAAAGATAGTCTGAAAGCTATGAACTACGTTTTGAATGAAAGATCTGAATCATATCCTTCTCCTACTTTTTATTATCTTAACATATTAATAAATCTTGTTTTTATTTTCTAAGATCAATACTATCTTCAACATTGTTTTTTATTTGCAGTTGTAATGCCAAAGACTTAAAAGAGTTCTATGCTTTTATATATTCAAGAAAGGAATCCATCAAATTCACATTGTGTTAAGATCTTGAACGCATCTTTTTTGGATGTTTTGGTTAAAAAAAAGGGAACCTCTCTACACACTGAAGTACATGAAAATAAAACTGATAGAAATACTTTCCTACAATGCAGCGCTTATCATTCACCAGCTTGCATCATGAGGATCACAGCTGAAAGTATGAATTGTGATTTTTTGTATGTGTTTTTGTTGTAATAATCATTTTGACCACAAGAGGCTGAAGTGCATCACTACCCCATGTTCTAAAGAGGACTAAGAGCATTCATCTTTTATTCCAGGTGAGTTTTAATTTCTCTATGCACTCTGAACACAGATGAAAAAAAGATGAAAGAAAACTTATCCTGACAAAACCACCTTTTTTCACCTGTTCTTAAGTCATAAACACAAGAGAGAAAACTATTTAGATCAGACTTTGACAATGGATCACCCAAATTATTGTTTCTCACTTTCCTCTCAGTGCTTTTGTAGCCACTGCAGCATGGGACTAAAACAGATCACAATGTTATATTCAGCTTACATAACTGATACTCAACACACTTTGATGGTGCTGTATTTGCATCATTGTGGTGGTCCTGTTAACTGAAACAAAGTTTCAGCTCCAGTGCTGATGTGGAGTTTTAAAGTTCTCATCAGTAGCTCAGTAGTGAGTGCTGCTGTACACTGTTGTGTTCATGTCTGCTTGGAAAACAGCACGTCCTGAAAACACATGATTCATTTTAAATTATATTTCCAAATCAGTGCTTCTGTCTTTCTTCCTGTTTTTCATCAGTAATTGTTTTGTTTGGCACAATTTCCCAGGACATCAGGTAGATTTACAGACAATGCGCCACATTAGGCATAAACAAAGACAGTTGTTGGGGATTTTTGTTGGGGAATAAATACTAGCTGGGAAAATCTGGTGTTCTTCTATATTTTTTGTCAACCAATCCCATGTGCAGACCTGAACCAACACTGTAAACACTGTGTCACTTAGATTGAACTCGGAACAACTGGGGCAACATTGTCCAACTATTTTAGTTTAGTGAACTTCTTGGTATTTTGAGTTAGGAAAACTGACCCACATGAAAAGCTAACTTTATTAAAGTCAGCATAAGAATAACATCAGACTTGATTAAACTGAGATAATTGCTGTGAAAATGTAGTTGCATCAACTGTAGTTGTCAGTTGTATTGCATTACATGTACATTGGATAATTAATTCACAAGAAATACAAAGAAATTGAAAAACAAATATCATAATGTGAAATAATTTATGTTTAATATCCAAATACATGAAGTAATTATTGTTAGCATCACTAACTTCCTGTAACAAAAAGCAGAGTAAGTTAAAACATTGTTTTAATTGTGAAATTGTGAAAATAGAATACGAAGTCAGAGGTCAACAATTTCTGAGACATCAGTAAAAAAAAGAGCAAGACATTCTCTCAATGTGTGTAATGTGTTTAATATCAGTTTCCAACATGCTTAACTTCTATGAAATGACTTATAAACCTCCCCATCTCCTGCACAACACTAGCTAAGACTAAATGTACAGACAGAACAGCACTTACGCATGAGTGTCACAAGATAGTTTACAAAATGATAAACCTCTGAAAATTAAAGTGAAGCTCAGTGTCTAATTTATAAACAGTCCATCACACCATTACAAGAAAAAGAGCTTTAGGCTCCACACTCTACATCACAAGAGCCATGTTTGATTATTTAAATCAGGTTTGTCAAAAACATCTCACAAGGTACTTCTAGTAGCTGTTCTGGGGCTTTCAAACATATCACATGAACTTCATCAGCAAGATGGAGTGGCCTGGTGATTAATGTAGGTTTTCAAATTTCCTTTTATTTTCAAAAAACTATTTTATAGTGAAAAGATGGAATTACATTTTACAATCATGAGCTGAGCTGAGCTTTAGAAGTGTATTGGATAATTGAACAATTTAATGGTGATATTATATACTGTATTTAACACTGTGGGTCTCCATACATAAATGGTACTGTTTGTTTTATAAAATTGCTAAACTTATAAGGATGTTGTTGTTGTTTTTTTTATCAAATTTGCCAAGAAAGTATGAAATGATACAGTATCTTTACATAATATGTGAGATTTATTTATTTGGAAAAGATGGAAACTCATTAATAAAATAGTCTAATACTTCAAACTTTCATTCACGGCTGCTCACAGGGTTAGAATCCAGCAAAAAGCTGAATTAAAGA
The DNA here is from genome assembly GCF_900634415.1 of Cottoperca gobio. Classification (NCBI taxonomy): domain Eukaryota; kingdom Metazoa; phylum Chordata; class Actinopteri; order Perciformes; family Bovichtidae; genus Cottoperca; species Cottoperca gobio. The sequence goes on from NC_041366.1 coordinate 2,613,493, forward strand.
GAGCAACAATGTCTTGACATTTTCTTATTATGCGTAGGTGCTTCAGAACTGTACATAAAGTGGGCAGTAGAACTCTATATTCTATGTAATAAATGAAGACCATGATGAGAACATTTGTGTTGCTTTAGTGGGGAGAAGAGGGGCGGAGCCTCCCGGCACTGATGACGGTCGTCAATCAAGTCATGCAGAACTACTTTAAAATCCTTCAGTGATGTAGTCTGTGAGAGAAATGAAGACACTGTTCGACCTTGATGTGATTATTTCCCAACTCACTGCAGTCTCCATGCTCCAGCTATGCTGCAAGCATGGAACAAATAAAAGATGCTGAAAGCATGTTTGAATACAGATGTTATGGAATATGTCTGTACTGGGCAACTGTTTAAAAGCTAGTTTGGTTTCCTGACAGTTTCACAGCTATAGCTAAAGTGAGTCTGTCTGTTTGGCCACTCAGGGGTGTTACACTTTAAAATGTCTAGTTTCTCATGTGTGTTATCACAGAAGATCTTTACACACATATAGTATCGAAATAAATAATCTTCAGGCATCGTAACTCAGTAAGAAGTTATATTTTGCTGTGTTATCACTCCAATGTTGACTGATGCTTCCATGCCATTGGCCACCTTGCTGTGCGGGTTGACCACTGAGGGGTGATGGATCTGCAGCCAGCTCAAGTTTGGTATGTACTTTAACATTATGCACTGAAATATTATGCACTGATTAACTCTCAAACTCAAACTCTTTCCCAATCTTTCATGGTCTTTAACAATATATTGTCAAATATTTTTGTAATATGAAATAAAAGAACAGTGGTTAAAAAGAGAAAGGTTGCCATGTCGATGTGTAAAACACAAGAAGGACTATTCCACAGCAGTTTGCCCCTGAAACACGAGAAGGTGATCACATTAGGATGTTATGAATGAACATTTAAACACACTTTTTTAGTCTTAAGATGCTAGATGTTAAATCACTAGAACTTAGAACATAAAGACCTTAAAATCTTCTGCACGGGAAATGAAAACCAAGTTTACCATTTTAAGTAACATATGTGAACGAAACATATGATCAAACCAGTGATAACGGCAGAAGGTTTAAGGAATAAAACAGTAATACATTAAAATAATACACTTTGTGCATATACTTTATTATTCTTGATTTAGTCTTCTTAAGTATGAGGAATTTCCCTCTTAATTAAACCAAATGTAAGAAACGTGTCCATCCTGTGGCCTTCAAAACTAACAGTTCCTTCATTTGCTCATTTCTATAATATTAGTTTGTTTTGTTTTCAGCAGGCAGAGTCTTTGCAAGGCACTGAATGCAGCAGAACAACAGAACAAAGCAATGAGTATCTGTAAATTGAATTACTCTTTTATATCTGGGTCATTGCCATTATTTCTATGCTATTCATTATCGTGTAATCTAGGTTACAAGTGTGTTTTTCTTCCCTCCTTGAACGCTTATGTATTGCCTTGTATAGTAAAGGATCCACTACGCGAAGAAATGAAACAATGAAATGATTTCAGCATCAGCCGTTATCAGAAAAGTCAGGCAGCGCTCGGATTCAACAAACGGGGTCAGCCGCTAAACTCCGGGTTTAGAAAGCGTGATGGAACTCGACTCCGCCTGCTCAAGACTGTTTCGGCATACGCCGGTAAGAGTTACAAGTGAATACAAAAGTTAAAGTTGAAAGAACGCATTGCGTCGAGCTACGCCATTGGCTAGTGGTACACAACGTAGAATATCCAATGAGCCGCCATATTAGGAAGCCAAACCCTCTTTCATTCGGATAAGAAGAAACAGGATATACTTCCAGGAGAGTTTTTGGAAGTGCTGGTTGTTGTTGAGCGGTTGGATCGAAATCATTAAACCTGCACAATCTGTGTGTTGTTTTAGTTTGGTTACGGTCTTTCATACGGGTTATTTAGTCTTCTACAATGGCGACCGCGGCTGCAACTCCGACCGGGCAGAGAAGCACGTGCGGCAGCGGCACTCTGCTGAGCCCGACCAGGATAAGCAGACTGCAGGAGAAACAGCAGCTCCGGGACCTCAACGACCGCCTGGCCGTTTACATCGACAAAGTCCGCAATTTGGAGTCTGAAAACGATGTACTCCATTTGCAAATAAACGAGGGGGAAGACTTGAGGAGTCGCGAGGTAACCGGACTAAAAGCCCTGTACGAGACCGAGCTAGCCGACGCCAGAAGGTGTTTGGATGACTCCTCCAAGGAGCGGGCCTGGCTGCAGATTGAGCTGGGAAAGATCAAATCCGACCATGACCAGCTTCTACAGAAGTAAGCCTTTTAACACTTTAATACGGACAGGAACTCTAGATAATTAGCTAAAGGGTAAATGCTGACTTTGATTTTCGAGCCACTACATTACGCACGTAATTCCGTGCAACGTTCAGGGCTTAACGTTACGTTTTCTCGTCTCGTGAGCGCGCCCCTCAAACTCGGCCTATACAAAAACCTACTGTTTAGAGTGACCGTCCGTTAGATTGTTTTGTAGCTCGTTAAAATGAATTCTTATGGTTTTTGACGTAGTTGCAATCAGTTAGTCATACATGTTTTAAATGGTAAATTATAAACAATAATTAGAAATGATTGACAGTGCCCGTTACCCGCCCACCATTGTCTGTGTTAGTGAAAAAGAATACGTCAAACCGGCTTTTAAAATGTAACTTTTACCACGTTTAATGCTGTATAAATTACTGATCGAATAGCTTTAATAACTAGAAAAAAAACATTTTGTGTATACATGTACAACACACCTACGTATTTTAGTATAATTAGTTTTTGTGGGTCTGATTTTGAAGTGATACACAGAATGAATGTGTGAGTAAATTTGCATCAGACAAAGCCTGTATGACATCATTTTAATATCCAAATTGAATCATTTGAATATTGGGTTTTATTTGTAGACGTGTATGCACAGCATCCGTGTATTTATATTCGTGAAACTTGAGTATTTGTGTGTGTTCCAATAAATCCGACAGAATTTGACAGCTGCGACAGTTACTCACAGCTGTTTAACAAAAGTACAGGAACACACACGGTGGCTGTTTCCTCCTGAAAGTGTGTTGATTCAACAGAAATTAAATGCCTGTTAGTTGAGCAACTGTGTAATGAATTGTTAAAAATGTGTAGAAGTGTAAGAACAATGCTAATGTGTGTGTCTCCCCCCCCCCCCCCCCCCCCCCCCCCAAATAAACACCAAACAGTGTTTCATTGAGACACAGACAAATCGGCAGCCACACCTGCGTGTATGTTCCTTTTGGCTTCGTGTGAACCCAAATTAGCCGGAAAAAAACTTGGATTTCACCAGCATGTGCATTCCCACAGGTTGGTGATGAGAACGTTGCAGAGGGCTACTGTCGTTGCTAAATCAATGTCGTAGAAGTCTTCTGTGATAATAGTATATTGTGTCTGAAATGCACATGTACGACACATGTGCTGTTCCATGTGTGGAGCTGCTGTGTTGTTGAACAGAGGATGTATTATGTGTCTGCTCAGCACAGTAGAACAGTTGGCAGTGACAGACTGTGGCCAGTTGACATGACCCAATAGTCCACTTCATCTTGATTTTCAACATGTGTCTAGTATTTGGATTGTGACGATTTAACTGGATTGTACAATATTTACTCTGCTTACATTAAGCTGTGATCTACAACTTTCCACACAAAGATCACAGTAAAGGTGACATGTGGCAACTCTGGAAAAGATTCAGCTTGCTGTTGGTATGCAGTAGCACCGTAACAGTACACAAAATCCGTGGCTCTGTAAATACCTCGGAGACCTCGAGGAAGATAACGTTGTTGTCGTTTTGAAAAATTACACCGGCTCATTGGCCATAGCTCTTAAACATTCCTCCAAAGTCAACTGCCGTGCATTGTGGTTCCCTTTCCAAATTTGCTTATTTTGTCTGATCATTATTTCAAATTGTTGTCATTTCATCACCAGTAAAGACTAAACATTAGTCCTCCCTTTTTTAATTGTATTCCTAATGTAATAACTGTAGGTATTTGTTGTGCACTGGTACGGTCTTAGTGTTCCTGTGAAGTGAGAGCCCACCGCTTCAGTGGTTTTGCCTCCCAGCTAATGTTTCTCAGTAAAATGTGAAAAAGCAGACATAGCGCACTGCATTCCTCTCATAGTTTGTCCACTGCAGCAGCAGTCAGCCGCCCATTGTAACCCTCGGACACACCATGAGAATATAACTGGCCTCTTTACTCACAAACCTATTGAAACTCCTGACTTAGTTCAGGCTCAGCTGGGGAACGGGTGTTCATTGTTTTTGAAAGTGAAATGTGTCTTTCATCTATATTTGTCTTATTTGATTATTTTTAACTAAATACAAATTCAAAACCGGAAAATTTGACAATTACTGAAAAAACAATGTATTTACAGTGTAAACATGAAATAAATAGGAGGCCTGGACCCGGTTTTACTTCTGCCTTACTCGATGGCAGTGGCTGGAGGGGTTGTCTACCCTCATGGACTGAGTGAACAAAATATTAGAAATGATTCAACATCATCATCCAGATGTGTTGCAGGGCTGCTCGCTCTGCCTCAGTGGTCAGACTGCATTATTTTAGCCAGGCCGACCTTTTTATAAACTAGTAAATGTATATTTTGCAGCATATGTCATATTATAAAGACAGTATAGCATATCACATTGGTTCTCAACCTGGGGGTCGGCAGATGGGTTTGGAGAGAAAAAAATTTTTTAAACTGGGGAGTTGCTTTAACATTACAATAACCTGTACCAGTGATGAAATGAGATTCAGACAAACTTTATTTATTTATCCCAAGAAGGGCAGTTCATCGACGGGTAGGCTCCTCGAGTCGCACACTGAAGTGCATCGTGTGGCGTCAGGTGTGAAGTTGAGATGTGTTTTTGAATTGTGCGTCTTGAGTAATAATCATGAGCAAACAGTTAAACATTATTTATGTGCATTGCCCTTTCTTAAACGCACAAAGAAAGATACTTTATTGCCATTAATGATGTTTTCCACAGTGTAGTCTGTGAACATCCTCTTGTCACTGCCTGCCTCATCAGGTTTGGTTTCGGGTCTACCATGTGTCAGACTTGTATTCGGATACACTGGGGTAGTTCATGTCCTTGATGGTAGTCTGTATGTCTGCCCAGCATCACACGCTGTCCTCCACACACACTCACACTGCTTTGTCATCCTGCTTCCAGCTACAACAAGAGGGACTCTGAGGCAGCAGGAGCCCAGGCCCGGCTGAGGGACTTGGAGGCTCAGATGAACTCTAAAGATGCCATGCTGGCTACAGCACTGTCTGAGAATAGAGGCCTGGGGGCCACACTGGCCGACCTGCGGGACCAGCTGCAGGAGGTAAAGCACTGCTGTCGCATGGATGTGATTAGGCACCAAAGATTTTCCTTTGTACCTGTTCCCTTGACTGTTTAATGTAGTGATGCAGAGAGAAGCTTAGTAAAAACATGAATATTATGTGCTTTTATTCTGAATCTTATACTTCAACAAAATGTTATTCTGCGGTTGTGGTGATGGTGTGGCCGTGTTTTCTCCCAGAGCTGCTTCAGACTTGCTAAACTTGATGACCCTTTTGCATCCATCTTGACTTATTTTCAAAGCCCTTACTTGTTTTTGTGTGTTGGCAGCTGGATGCAGGTCTCACTCAGACCAAGAAGCACCTTGCAGATGAGATGCTGATGCGTGTCGATTTGGAAAACCGCTGCCAGAGTCTGACCGAGGATATCATCTTCCGTAAGAGCATGCAAGAAGAGGTCAGAATTTGACAGAATACCAAATCATAGTAGACAAGACTCTGACGATGAGGGTTCATGCCTGGCTTAATGATGCTGATGCAGAATGGTTGGTTTGCCTCTGCACAGGGCTGGGCTGGTGTAAAAATGTTCAACCTTGTTTGATATTATGCCAGACCGGTATACCAGATGTTGCCACTAGGTGGTGCACTTGACTCAGCAGCTGCTCCTGAGTGGAACATAATGAGACTGACAGCCTTTGAGTGTAATTGGAGCGACTCCAGTGTACTTGGGTTTTTTAGTTCAGCTATTTCGTCGGCATTAAAATCCTAAATGTTGCCATATTCTTGACTAAGTAAGCTTGAGTTATTAGTAGTGCTGCACCTAATGATTAAATGTCTTAATTATGTTTTTAATAATTCGATGACACCCTTTTGTTTTTGTTTGTGCAACCTAACAAGTGTTGATGTCTTCCTGTGTCCGACTGAGAGGTTGCGTGTAGTTGGATAAAAGAATGCTGTCTGACCACTGACTGCTGTGCTAAAGGAAGTGAAGGAGGCCCGGCAGCGCTACGAGACCCGCCTGGTGGAGGTGGACTCTGGACGGAAGGAGGAGTATGACTATAAACTGACTCAGGCCCTGGTTGACATGAGGGCCCAGAATGATGAGCAGATCAAGCTGTACAAGGACAACATGGAGAGCACCCATGTGACCAAAGTATGAATGCACACACTGTCTTCGTACATATTCTGCATTCACATAATAATCCATTGCATGTGAAGAGCTGGAACTACATGGTCCAGACCAAACCCAGAGGAGCATTACAGACCAGTAGCACGGGATGTGGAAAAAGCTTCCAACTTTAAATACTCCTCAGTATTTATGAGTTCAGTTTTTTCTCTCCATTGTTCAGGTGCACTTGTTAAGATGCAAAGGCAGTGTTGATGATCATTTCTAACTCTCTTTAGTTGGTTTGTACAACATTTAACAAGTGCAGATTTCTCCTGAGAGTCTTCTGCTACACAACACCTTTTGGAGCACGCCGTTATAATCCACATCAGTTGGGTCTTTTTGTGTGATCCACTAAAGGATGAAAACAAAAACAAAAACCTTTTAGTCAAGATCAGATGAGGTGAAGATTATTATTTTAAAACGCAGGTTGTCCAACTGCTTGTAATAAATTATAAAAGTGAATGCCAAAATACACTGGTATGATTTCTCTATGTTGACACACCCTCCTGCACAATGTGCAAGTAAGCAACAATCTGTAAAAGTACAGTCGTGACCCTGTAAGTCACACATGTTGAAAGCCAACTTACCAAACAGCATGTTGCTACATGCATGTCAGGAAGTGACTGACACTGCTCAGTTCCTCTTTCAGGGTGTGATGAAAGGGAAACCGTGTTGACGTTGCTGACTCTCAAACCATCTGTGTGTTTGTCTCCAGCTGGAGGACCTGCATCGGCTGTCTGAGATGAACGGAGCCTCGGCCAGCATGGCCCGAGAGGAGCTCAGAGAGTCCAGCTTGAGGATCGAGAGCCTCTCCGCCCAGCTGGCAGGAATGCAGAAGGAGGTTAACATTTTCTTTTAATCATTAACTTTATTTGTTGATGGAATTACAATTGATGTTCTAAGCAGTCGTGTATATACTTTTTTTTTTTTTTTTTTTTTTTATCCCTGTAAAAGCCAAACTCATTCTAACTTCTTTAGAGGCAACTGCAAAGATGAGAAACATTTGTTCAGATTAGTTCTGTTGGGAGAGTTTCCAGATACTATTAGCGTTCCCTTTTCACCAGTAAATCTGTGAACTCTGCCTCGTCTGGTTTTTAAAGTAAAAATCTATAAAATACTCACCATCTGGACATTATTTGCTCTATTATTCACTCAGTCACAGGATTGTTTTCACATCTCTTGATGCAACTTCCTGTTCACATTGTTTGCTTCAATGACATGGAGAATTTACCCGAGAGGACAAGTTAACGCCTTCAGTATCTTATTCAGCGAAGCTTCACATTGCAGGGCTCCAAATACACATGCAAGTGCTTGTAAAATCTGAGCTGTGAATGTAATTGTCACTAGAGCAGTAACTGTTCATGGCGGCCAATTGTCACACATTGACCTAGAAGTTAAGAACTGTCGACACTTTCTGTGAGAAGTATCAAGGGCTTTTAAATTAAAGGGAAAATCACCTCAAATGACATTGTAACACGTAGAAAATGTCCATGTTTAAAATCTAATCAAAATAATTTTGCTGACCCTGACTATCACTATGTGAAATCTGAAGTCCCTGCGTTACTTAGTACAGAAAATAAGTTGCCAATACTCCAGATAAAGTCATAAAAAATAAACTTATTTAATTACTTAATGTTAGTCGGCTTATTTTTCATAAAACTCGGGTAAAAAAATTTTTTTTAGATGTTCAAATTCTTTCAGTTTGAGGTTTTTTTTGGTGCAGGTCATTAAAAAGTTTCATGCAGCAGTACATGTACACACAGAAGATATGAGGGCTACTTCTCATATGCGCAATGATTTTATTGCTGCTGATGTCAATGCTTTTTAAATGACATGATAGGTTTGGCTCGCTCTGACGCATGGGCATCATTGCCGCCTCACACTCTGACCTCCTCGTCTTTATTCAGACTCGTGGTTGGCGTGATCGTATCGTGGAGCTGGAGGCTGCGTTGGCTCAGGAGAAAGACAAGAGCCGCAAGATGCTGTCAGACAGAGACCGCGAGGTGGCTGAGATCCAGGCCAAGATGCAGCAACAGCTGAATGACTACGAACAGCTGCTGGATGTTAAACTGGCACTGGACATGGAGATCAACGCCTACCGCAAACTTCTGGAGGGAGAAGAAGAAAGGTGAGCACCCAGAGTGTGCAAGTAGTGATGGCAGCAGTTAGGTTTGTACTCCATTCCAACATCAGCTGAGTGTTTTTAATGTTTCCCTCCCCCAGACTGAAGCTGTCTCCCAGTCCTTCAACTCGTGTCACGGTGTCTCGAGCCTCGTCCAGCAGTCGCAGCGTGCACACCTCTCAGGGAAAGAGGAAGCGCGTTGACGTGGAGGAACAGGAAGCAAGCAGCTCGGTGTCCATCGCTCACTCGGCTTCGGCCACGGGGCCCATCTCCATCGACGAGATCGACACAGACGGCAAGTTCATCTGCCTCCACAACAGCGGAGATGAGGTGAGCTCATGTTGCATGCTTTTAGTTCTTTCATGCTGATGTGGAGCTGCAGCTCTTGTGACCTTTTGTATCTGACTGACTTGTTCATTGCGTTTGCCTCAGGATCAGGCGATGGTCGGTTATGAGATGATTAAGACTATTGAACACGCTTCGGCCACCTTCAAGTTCACACCCAAATATGTCCTGAAGACGGGCCAGAAAGTCACGGTAAGAGTTGTTCTTTAGTTAGATTCTGATCATTCTCTGCTGAACCTGTTCAGGAGTGATGTCCAGTTTAAAATCATGTCAGTTATTTTTAAAGGTTAAGGAAGAAAAGAGACTTTAAGAAGTATTAGAAATGCTATATTTCTCTTAAACGGGGATGGGGTGCATTAAGGGTGCGATCGATGGGCCGATATTTGTCTTAAAGCTTGTTGCTAAACCGGCAGCGGAGGTGGTCACACAGCTGAATCGACGTCTGTGTAAAAGAAACGACCAGCATGGCGAGAACACACACACGCACACACACGCACACAAGACACTGACACACCAGCATGCTATCTAAAGTCACAGCTGGGGCTGCACTGTGTCTGGTTGTTCAGTGTAAAAAAGCAAAGCCGGTGTAATGATTCTTCCTACAGTACTGAGGGATCTCTGTATAAAACAGGCTGATGAGAGAGAGTGGAATATGTTGAGCATGCTGCCTAAATAAATGAACAGTTGTCGATTCATGATACTTTCTCATCCGTTACTTTAATACTTAATATATGTTTTAACAAAATGTTAAAGTAATGCTACACAATAAATAGAAACTGTTGTAGAAACAATCCCTCTGGGTTCAACATGGTCATTAGTTGAGGCTTCGACTTAAAATAGTTTCTTAAATCCATCAGCGCTGCAGCCTGAGTCCGTCCTCGGTATAATCGTTCTAACTCACTAACAGATAAAGACGCAGGTACACTGAGAAAAGGCTGTTCAGTCTTTGGCTCTTGTTGTTGAACAATGTGGCTGTATCTATGCAAACTATGCAAATGTCCTTAAGTCACTCGCTGTGAATACTGTGTTGAATGAGGACGACTTTGGGCTTTTGTTTGCTTTGTGCAGGTTTGGGCGTCTGATGCTGGTGTGAGCTCCAAAGCTCCCACAGACATCGTGTGGAAAAACCAGTCCTCCTGGGGTTCAGGGCTGGACGTGCATGTGGTGTTGATCGACCCTGAGGGAGAGGTGAGAACATGCACACATCCATCCATTGTTTTGTCATCACCATCTCTAGACTAGTCGCCCTTCTGGAGCTCCAACGATTTTGCTAATTGATTAATTGTTAGAGTAATTTTTCATGCAGAAATGTCAGAAAATGCTCTCCAATATGGAGGTTTGCTGCTTTTCTGTTTGTCTTATTTTAGTGAATATCTTTTTAAAGACATCACTGTGTGTGTTTGTGGCAGGAAGTGGCAAAGAGAACCACAACATATAAGACTTCAGTAGAAGAGCAGAGTGAGGAAGAGGATAATGAAGTGGAGGCCATTGAGGAAGACTTCTTCCACCAACAGGTGAGACTACAGGCCACACTCAGTACTGACATTTCCTCACATTTAAATCAAACTGCTAAATGTACAGGTTAAAAAATATTTCTTTGAACACATTATTCAGAACAAGTCTCGTCTGTCAGTCAGAAGAAAGATCAACTAGTAGCCGTCTGTCTTACAAGTGTATTTCCTAACATGTCTGCCTTCCTTGAAACCTCAATGTTGATCTAGATTTTAAGGTTGTGCATTTTACTATTTTTGTGTTTTTAATGGAACCATGATTGTTTGTGTGCAGGGTGACCCTCGCACTGCAAAGAGAGGCTGCTCCATCATGTGATCCACTGCACCTCCTCCTCTGAGCCCAGCCAGTTTGCTGCCAACTGTAAAACTACAACTATTTTTCTATCTTTTGTAGTGTATTTCAATTAAAGAAAATTTTATTTCTCTTAAAAATGGTTAACTGCTTTTGGTAGATGTATTTGCATCTGAAAAAGCCATAACATGGTTGTTGAACAAAATTTGTATTTGTAGTTCAGAACCTTTTTTTTTTTTTTTATATAAACCCATGCTAAAGTAGCTAAACTTAAGAAAACGAGTGTCGTGCTATGATTTTAAAATGGATTAAACATTTAGTTATTTTCTTTTATATTTGGTCTTATTGATGCTATATTTTACGCTACAAGAACAGGATGTCGGGCTTAGATCAGTCGTTTACTTTGCTCACAAATCTACTGTATTAATTTTGAAAAGAATAAGCACTGAAAGAACAAGTACACTAAGAGCTCCACAGTAACAGGTGTTGATGTGATAGGACCCCCCCCCCCCCCCTTCATTCTGGACCTTGACTGGACAAAATGTCAGAATTTCACAATATAGAAACCTCAGTTTAGTGGCATTCTTTTAGTATCTGTAGAAAGACTTACTGTGATTGTTTGATTGTATTCATAAGGAAGTCTGGACAGTTGAAGTTTATTAGCAGTTGAAGTTTATTAGCAGTCGTTGAGTTACCTTAAAGTCTCTGTTTATGGTTTGAAAGTGTGGATATAGTGACTCCTTGTGGTAGTATGGCTGACCTGGGGACATAAAATAAACTAAGAGCAATAGCCTGCACTAATTCTCAGCAGGAAGTCTCTTTTTGTTTCTACAAATAAGAACTTGTTCCATCAGAATAATTTTAAAGGAGTTGTAATTATTCTACTCACAGGGGCTGTAATAATGTGACTCATCGCTGACTTTGAATAAGCATTGAGAAGTGTTGATTGTATTCTTAACTTTTGATATTTAAAGTGTTTGAAGTACTTTGTGTTTGTTTGTTTGTTTGTTTGTTACTATGCATGCTATGGCTGTAATCATCATAGTTGAATTATTAAATAAGTTATCTTGTACATGTGGTGGTCTTGTTTTTCATGCATCATTCTAATGGGTCTATGAAGAAAATGGGATCAATCAAAGTAAGAAATAGATATGTAATTAATAAAAAGTACAAATGAAATCACAACTAAGAGCCAGCTATATAAATAATGAGATAACTACAGTAAATGCATATAGCCCTGTATTTGAAATTAATTAACTGAACCAGATCACCTGGTATCAGAACAGCAGTTGTCTCAAAGCAACACATCAGTGTAAACTTTTGAGTCCTAAACGTAGTTCTCACCAGATGTAATGTCAGTACAGCCTATGGCACAGGAATCTAAAATAACCTTTTTACTCTTTACTCGAGTTTAGCTAATCCACACAAAGTTATGTCAACAGTTTACATGTAGCACAAAGCAGCTCAGATGGCACTTTACTGTTGATACAGAGCTTCAATTACATTATCTATCCAAATGATCTATTTATAATCCACGTTTACACGAGTCATTTTATATGGACTACTGCAGGGCCTGTTCTTGATGAGTTCGTGCCGCTGCTTATTGTGTTGGTGCGTCTTCACGTGTTGACGGTAACAACGCGACAGTGTAGGCATCAAGTGCAAAAGTTTCCTTGAACAGTTACTTTTATTAAGTCAAAGCGCCATTAAATGTGTAAATGTCAGGTTTGATGAAGGCTTTGAAATGAAGTCTACATCTTTTTTTTAGGTTTATTGTCGGTTGGCAACCAGCGATTTGATGCATTACCGCCACCTACTGGACTGTAGGTGGAGCAGTAGATTGTCAGAAATAAATAAATAAATAAATTCTCTCAATTGTTCCGGTTGCTCGTAAGAAATTAATTAAAAATATTTACTTTCTGATTCCCCAATGTAAACTGTTTTTCATCAATTCATCCCAACATAAATTCCTGTTGCAGTCTTTTAGTACAGTGGTCCCCAACCACCGGTCCGTGGGTCATTTGGTACCGGGCCGCACAGAAAGATTGAATAAAAAAACATTTTATTATTGAAAGAGGTTTTATTTTGAAATATCACCGGATACATCTGTCTGTCCTCTCTGGGAACCATCACCTTATCGTGGTGGAGAGGTTTGTGTGTCCCTATGAACCTGAGCTGTGTTGTCTGGAGCCTAGTGCTCCTGGTAGGGTCTCCCAAGGCAAATTGGTCTCAGGTGAGGGGCCAGACTAAGAATGGTTCAAAAACGACTTCATGAAAGAAAGGGAAAGGAAAGGAGAGACCCTGCCCGGAGGAAGCCCGGGGACCCCGTCTGGAGCCAGGCCCAGAGGGAGGGCCCGACAGCGAGGGCCTGGTGGCCGGGTTTGCCACGGAGCCCGGTCGGGCACAGCCCGAAGAAGCTACGTGGTGCCTCCCATCCATCCATCCTGTGGGCCCACCACTCGTGGGAAAAACCGCTGGGGTCGGGTGCGCTGTCACATGGGTGGCAGTGATGGTCAGGGACCTCGACGGACCAGACCCGGGCAGCAGAGGCTGGCTCTGGGGACGTGGAACGTCACCTCTCTGTGGGGGAAGGAGCCGGAACTAGACTCTATTCTTCTCCGGAGTTGCCCGGAGCTCATGCTAAAGCTATGTTTTCAATGTTCACGTTAAACATGTGTGCTTATGATATACCCGAACACTGTAAGACCTTACTTCTCCATATCGCTGACTGGTAAATAAGGCACTTTCTTTACATTGTGATGGCAGCCATTTGCTCTTTTCTTCTGTGCATGTTTTTGTTTTGCTTATTCTTGAGAATACTTCACTTGTGAAAAGTAAAGCAACAATGTGAGAACATGCTTCGCTTACTCCAGCCATACAATCACAATGTACGAGGATAACATCGCCGCTCTTCTCACTCACAAACCATGGCTTGAGCGGTGTATCTCGAGCTCTTTGAGAGTGATTTACACGGGCATGGACGAGCACCCTGTCATCTTTCACTGGTTTGGTAAGAAGACTACCAACCCAGCCAGAAACAAAGACATTATAAGCATCTAAGCTCTTGTATGCCTTCATTTGTGCGTTAGTTGCCCACGACGTTTGTAGCACAAGGTAGTTCACAATATCCGGATATTCAAGCGGCGGTAATGAATCTAAATCCTCAATATGATCCGACGGCTTTAGCGTGTACGGGTCAAGGCCTGCAAATTTGAACTTTTTCTCTGAATCTTGCCTTTACAGAGGACTCCAGAGAGTCAGAATACTTTGAAGAAGTCGGAGTTGTATTGTTGTTGTTGTTCGCTTTAGACGCCATTGTTGATTTGTATATCATCCAACATGGCGTCGCACGCATACGTCACACAGTTTTGTCACACAGTTTTGTCACGCGTTTGCACACGGAGAATATTGCAGAGACACAAGCTCAGGGCTTCCACTAATTCAGCGTAATGGTGAGTTTTTTTATGCACTTTATATTTGTTTTTATGCCGGCCGTATCGTTTTTTTTCGTCATATTTATTCAACCTCTTCAGTAGAACTTGAGTGACAAAAGACCACCTCAGTTAAGGGGATAAACTTTTCTGCCAGATTTTCTGACGTTTCCACACAAATTGATAATGTGCATAAAAGGTGGCAGATAGTAGACATTTACTGGACAAAAATTGTTTTCATGTTGGCTCATCAGGGAGAAATCCCCATTGTTTTTATGTAAGCATTGATTTGTTGATGTTATTAATTACAGTGAAGCCAGAAAGCTCAGTGACACTGACAGCCTTTTCTTTTCTTCTGCAGTGTTTAATGAAACCTAATCTCGAAAGATAGCTCTTAAAATCACATAAATTTATTTTATTTAATTTATCATAACATATATGTTCTGAACTAATCAATGAGAAGTGATGATTGGGCTTCCACTATGAGCTTCTGCTATCACTGCAGGCACCAGCAGAACAAAGCAGTAGCTGGTATTACAACACAGAGGGAGCGTCTTCACTCTCTGCTCAGGTACGTTACTCCATCACCTCTCACTTAGCAGATAGTTGTTTGCTGCTATATTAATGTTCTGATACCCATATGTAGAACCTTTATGTTAACAAAAGTCATACCAGATCGGCTGTAGCAGCTAACCCTGAGTGTACTGGGCTGAACAATGAAGTGAAGTGAATTAAGTTTTATTGCTTATGAGTTAATCTTTTCTGTTTTAAGAGGAAGAATGTGTTATTTCTTATTCTACATATCAAATATGTAAGACATGCAAGACATAAATACCTTCTCCTGGATCTTTTTCTGAAATGTTGTGTAAAGCCTTGGAATATCTATCACTTTATAAATTATTATTATCACTAAACAGATGAAAACCTATTCGTTCAGTAAAGTATATTTAATATATTTTGTGTCTATATGATACCTGCTGGCTGTATTACTTAGGACTGGAAATCCATAATGTGATGGAGAGTAAGTGTATAACCAATAAAGTAACCACACCAATTAAATTGTTTTGAACATTGCATTTTATTTTATCACACACACGAAACAGACCAAACAAAATGTTTCAAATAACAAAAATAACCTTTGGTTTAAGTGTCCCAATCAATCAAAACTGACCATGGACTTGATTCAGATGTGCTGTAGCTGTTGATGTGGAGAGTCTGTATGTAGCGGGAGAGACTGTATGTAGCGGGAGAGTCTGTATGTAGCGGGAGAGACTGTATGTAGCGGGAGAGTCTGTATGTAGCGGGAGAGTCTGTATGTAGCGGGAGAGACTGTATGTAGCGGGAGAGTCTGTATGTAGCGGGAGAGTCTGTATGTAGCGGGAGAGACTGTATGTAGCGGGAGAGACTGTATGTAGCGGGAGAGACTGTATGTAGCGGGAGAGTCTGTATGTAGCGGGAGAGTCTGTATGTAGCGGGAGAGACTGTATGTAGCGGGAGAGTCTGTATGTAGCGGGAGAGTCTGTATGTAGCGGGAGAGGCTGTATGTAGCAGGAGAGGCTGTATGTAGCAGGAGAGACTGTATGTAGCAGGAGAGTCTGTATGTAGCAGGAGAGTCTGTATGTAGCAGGAGAGGCTGTATGTAGCAGGAGAGACTGTATGTAGCAGGAGAGTCTGTATGTAGCAGGAGAGTCTGTATGTAGCAGGAGAGTCTGTATGTAGCAGGAGAGACTGTATGTAGCAGGAGAGTCTGTATGTAGCAGGAGAGGCTGTATGTAGCAGGAGAGTCTGTATGTAGCAGGAGAGTCTGTATGTAGCAGGAGAGGCTGTATGTAGCAGGAGAGGCTGTATGTAGCAGGAGAGGCTGTATGTAGCAGGAGAGTCTGTATGTAGCAGGAGAGTCTGTATGTAGCAGGAGAGGCTGTATGTAGCAGGAGAGACTGTATGTAGCAGGAGAGTCTGTATGTAGCAGGAGAGGCTGTATGTAGCAGGAGAGTCTGTATGTAGCAGGAGAGGCTGTATGTAGCAGGAGAGACTGTATGTAGCAGGAGAGTCTGTATGTAGCAGGAGAGGCTGTATGTAGCAGGAGAGGCTGTATGTAGCAGGAGAGGTTGTGCTGCACTTCAGTTGAGGCACATCACCCTCATATATTAGTTTAATACCAGTGGCCAACATTATGTCACATGTTCTTCAATGTAACAGGTCTTTGTTTATGCTGCTGAAATATACAGATGTCCACAGCTTCTTTGTTGTTTGTCATTCTTAAAGGAACAGTGTGATGTTTTGGGATACTGATATTTACCTTCTCATCTCAACCAGCAAACGAGACAAGAAGAAAATGTTTCTTGAGGCAGTACCAGAGCCACGTGTTCACCATGATGTAAAAATGTCTGAGACGTTTCATTAAGAGCATGGTGCTGTTACTGCAAGTTACCATCACAGTGTTTAGCTTCAGTATTGATTGACCAAAACACTGCAGTCCATCCCCGATCAGGAGCCAAGACTGCTGCTTCCTCAGCTCACAGTGTTAAAGGTGAGGCAGTCCTTCCCTTTAACTCTGTCCTCAATGAGGTTGACAATTAAGTGCTTCTTACCTGTTGCCATTCACACATCTGTGACATCAGCACTAGCAGAACATCTCGGATCAGTGCTATAAAGTGCAAAGAGAGCAGGAGATGAACGGAGTCCGTCCCCTGATGAGAGCCCGTCTGGCAGCTGGCTCTGCGCTCAGACTATCGACTCTTTGGACGGCTGCTTCCCTCGCTGTGAACCTTGTAAGGAGTGCAGTGCTGACGCTCCACTGTGTGAGCGGGGAAGGAGGACGACTACTCTTTGATTGGACCTTCGCCACTCGTTGTACAGTCGACAGTGATACCTGAGAGACACCTGCGGGTGACAGAATGGACGTTGTTACTATGAACTGACAGCATTTCATTCAATTAAACTGAAATTACTTATTTATTTATTTGTAAGTCATAATGAGGGTTATTTCATCGTGGGCTGCACTGTACTACAGAACAGCTATGAACTAACTGGAGGTGGGCAGTTTGCATTGAGGCTCAGAATAAAACATGCTTGCATTGGTAGCATTATGGGAAATGTAGGATCCAGTTTTACCCCCAGCTTAGTTTAACAATCGCATTTCAAGTGGCAGCATCAAAGTGCACCTGTTTGTTAGCTTGCAATAGTAATTAGTCATTCTCAGCTCTGCATGAACCGATGCACTATTCAGGGCTGCCAACTCTCACACACTGACCATAAGACTCAGGCAACTGACACTTTTCACACGCTCTCATGCCACACGTCCATTTTCTCACGCAGTGAAAAACTCATTTATAACTGATTTGTCTCAGCATGAGAAGAGGACACCGTCAGCACACGCACACACACACACACACACACACACACACACACACACACACACACACACACACACACTTCAATGTAGTCCTCTTTAGAATATTTTTAATTAAAAGGTAAAATCACCTCAAACACGTAGAAGATGTTCTTATGTGAAATCTGACGCAATTTTACTATCTCACTCCAAACTAAGGTAAAAAGCATACCTGCGTTACATTGCACAGAAAATATGTTGTGTACAGCACATTACTACATATCAGATTGGCCGGCTCTCCACTTCCAGGTTCTGCCTATAACTTTTGTTTTGGTGCAGGTAAAACATCTTTTGTGCATGCAATTTCAAAAGTTACAAGCCTGCGTACAGTGCATCATAACATGTCAGCAGCAGACCCCTGCATCAAGTGCGCGCGTGTGTGTGTGTGTGTGTGTGTGTGTGTGTGTGTGTGTGTGTGTGTGTGTGTGTGAGAGACAGGAGGAGACAATGAGCTATATGTGCCTGTTCTGGGGGGATTCAGAACAGATCAGTTCTGGATGATGTCAAACTGTCAAAAATGGATCAAAATATACCTATGCAGACTGACGGAAGTATAGCTTATGTGTAACAACCATTGCACAACATCCACAGCCACACGGCTCAGCATACTAACCAGGGTCCAGAAGAGGTAAATGGTAAAGAGGGCAACAGTTAGAGCGATGAGTCCAACAGCCTCCAGCCGGCTGGAGAAGTGAAGGTGATCTATGGCACCACGAAGGCAGAGCCAGCCGGAGATGGTGGCCAGAGGGGTGATGAGCAGGAAACACACCATGTCACCCAACAGGGTTCGCTTCTCCTGACGAAGACCTGGGTTCTGCAGCCACTACACCAACAACAACAATTCAAGCAGTCAAGCTCTAGATAATGTGATGCAATGAATCACTGAAGTGACTCCTTCTCATCCTGTACCTCAAGCAGCGGCCTGGACTTCCTCTGCACGGTGAACTGGTAGTGGCAGAGCTCACAGGAGCTGGTTCCTGAGGCAGACAGCCAGTGTTCCAGGCAGCTGCGGTGGATGGTGGCCAACGTCCCGGAACATTCACAGGGCGACAGCAGCTCCTCCTGGGCTCCACTGTCATGACAGATGCGGCACATGGGGTTCTCTGGCACGGCACTGAGGAGGAGAAGAACAAAGGAAGATACTTTGATCGGTTACATTACTGTGTGAATGTCATTTATGGCTAATACAGCCACTGGGAGGAGTCATGCCTTCCATCTCAAAGATGCCCATGGCATGAAAACTGAACAGGGGCAGAGAAAACTCTGAAGCTTAAAGGCCCCCCCCGCCCCCCCCCCCCCGCCATAGATGGCATTAGGTTTCATGAATGATCTCACTCCTTATGCATTTGGTTGATTGGACAGGGACAGGGACAGGGAATACAAAATAAAACGTTAAGCAATAAAAGGCTTGGGTGGGACTTACAAATTATAGATGGACCTTTGTTGTGGGATTTAGCCGATACAAACTAAACAAAGTGGTGAGGTAGCAAAGGTTCTGAAATAAAGATACTTCTTCTAGAAGGAGCAACAGTACAGAGTGTCAAGCAGTCTGCAGAGAAGTTCAAAGTACAGACAGTTGCATACAATATATATTTTGTTTATACGTTGACAATTGTTTGTTCAGTCGGGGTGTCAGACAAGGGTGACTGTTAGATACAGGAACTTAACCTGTAGCGGAACTAATTAATCAAGAGGAACTTGACTCTTGGCTGACCCAACACCCAGACGAGAAACTGCAGCTGTTGCTGAGGTATTTAGCACACATAGGCAGAGTTTAAGTCTCATAGGAATACTAAAGAGCATACACAACAGAAATGATAAAGAACAGCACAAGATATAAAATGTACACCTTTTATATATTTATAAAACAAGATAAAGTGTTGAATGGCGAATAGATTGTATCTAAAAATCAAACACCATCTGCATGCTGACGCAGTACTGTGAAACATTTAACCAGATGACATATGGACCTGCATCCCTACAGCATTTCATTTGTGTCTCAATCAATTCTGATGTGCAATAAGACGTTTAGAGCACAGAAAAAGATTGTTTAGCTGATATCCACATACAAGTGCACAATAATTTTCCCAGGACTATTTCACTGAAATAAACACAATCTGTAAATGGGCCTTATTGCTTGTGGTGGTGTTAGCTGCTATCAGACGTGTTACTCGCCTCAGGTTGACAGAAAAATAAGACATTATCCAAAACAGAATTAAAATACATCAATGACCTACCACTGTTTGGTGTATGCGTCCAACCCTGGAGACATCAGCTGACCATCCAGCTTGGTCGACACTGGTCTGTAATACTGAGGCTGCTCACTGGTTGACACGCTGCATTCCTCCATGGTTTTACCTGGGAGGGGCGGCTCATCAGAGAACACACACATGTGCTCAGAGTGCAGCTCATGTTGGGCCGACAGACACTGGCTTGGCAAAAACGTACAGTGATTGGTCATCATGGTGGCAGAGAGCAGAACGCTGGACACAGACCAAAGGTCTCACTGGGCATCTATAAGAACAAGAGACAGCTGATTGAGATAAACCTGATGAGAGAGGAGGTCTCCCAGATATGTACAAAGCATACGATACACCTCTGTTGTACTCAAGCACAGCTTTAAGCATCGATATAGACACGTGATATTTATGTGTAGGTCTATGGGCACCAGCAAATATTAACATTGGTCAGTGTATTATTCATCATTTCAAGTCATACTCTAATTAGTTGGTTTGTAGACATGGATCGTTGTAGCAGTCACATTGGGAGAATTTGGTTCTAAATTCACACAAACAACTACAATGATGATGTAAGTGTGGGAACTTAAAAACTTTAAAAGGATCTGTAGAGCTAAGGACAGCGGCAGAGTTGCTGATCTTTTCTCTCACTATGTCACAATGAGCTACACATTTCATAATACAGGCTCATTCGATCCATTGATTGTATAAAAATATTAACATCTAGCAATAGTGAAGGCCAATTCACAAAGAGACATGTCATTAATGTATCCACACAAAGTCTCTCTCTCGCCTTCCCACTACCCTCACCCGATGTGCAAAAATCCATTGAGGAATAGGTGGTACTTTTTATTGTCATCTTTTTGCGATTCATTTATTTTTTATTGTTCTTTTAAGTATTCTTTTTTGCATGTTTCTCCACAATAAGTACCACTTTTAATTCAGATATACTCTACATATTATTTCACAGTAATTTGTCATATTCATATTGTATTGTATATGGTATTTCCTTTCCAACATGTTTGTTTCTTATACACATTTTTCAATATCTGCTTATTATTATTTTACATTTTAATTTCTGTATGCACCATGATACACCAAAGCAAACTCCTTGTATGTGAAACCTACTTGGCAAACAACTTTATTCTGATGTTCTGGTTTTTATCCCTGTTGCATTACTACTAACTTCTTACATGGGTGTATTGTCTCTATATTTAAACAGATATAGATTATGTGAGCTACTGGACACCTGCATTTCCTTAGGGGCTGAATAAGTACCTATTATTGTATTCTATTCATAAAGACATCATGTACTGCTATAAAGGCAGCCATTATGATGGCACTCTAACAGCTGAGGAATGCACCGACTACCGTTAGTTAACAAGTTGGACAGTTGTGTCTACAGCAATGTTTTGTCTTTCACGGACTAACGTATGGTGTCTGCACAAAGAACGATTGTCTTCATAATATTGCTGAGACAATGTGTAACGTTAGTACAGGTTTTCCTGTAACTTTAATCAAACATAATACATTCAACGTGCGCTGCAAGCAAACATTGGAAAACAATATAACCCAACAGGAAATGTTATGTTGGCCTTAAACGACACAGAGGCTTGACGATAAACGTTTGCTAAAAACATGTTGCACACGTCCATGTCCGAGCAGTGAGCCGCACTGTTTTGATGATAACATCCAGCGGAAGTTACAGCAGGCCTAGCTAACGAGCCGCACCTCTCCTCCATTTCTTTTTACATACCACAGACAGACTTACCTTCAGTCGGTGTCCTGAATTCACAGTGCCACCAGCTTGAATGGCAAATAATGATATTAAGTGGAAAATTCTCCTCCACGCTTATTTACCTCAAACCTCAACCCCACTTTATCAAGTCCCTCTGAACTTCCGCTTTGAGCTAAAAAGGTGTTGTTCGGCTCAGCTGTATACAGACTTTGTGCCCCGAGTAAGCCCTTATAGGCAGACCTTCCCTTAAGCTCCACACATTTCGCATATGGATGTCTTATAAGAGCCCCTAACACTAAAGCATCCATGATTTCACCCCATCGATGATCTTGTTTTAAGTATTTGAAAGGCAGAACAGATCGGGGTAGACACTGTCTGGTGGGAGGCATTGCCTGTGAGTCTAATATGAGGGCATAATAAAAGATTACCGTTTCTCCCATAGGTAGTGTGCAAACACGTGACAAAACTGTGACTTATGCGTGCGACGCCATGTTGGATGAAAAACAAATCAACAATGGCGTCTAAAGCGAACAACAACAACAACAACAACTCCGACTTCTTCAAAGTATTTTGACTCTCTGGAGTCCTCTGTAAAGGCAAGATTCAGAGGAAAAAGTCCAAATTTGCAGCCTTGACCCGTACACGCTAAAGCCGTTGGATTTTATTGAGGATTTAGATTCATTACCGCCGATTGAATATCCGGATATTGTGAACTACCTTGTGCTACAAACGTTGTGGGCAACCAACGCACAAATGAAGGCATACAAGAGCTTAGATGCTTATAATTTCATTGTTTCTGGTTGGGTTGGTAGTCTTCTTACCAAACCAGTGAAAGATGACAGGGTGCTCGTCCATGTAAATCACTCTCAAAGAGCCCGAGATACACCGCTCAAGCCATGGTTTGTGAGTGAGAAGAGCGGCGATGTTATCCTTGCACACTGTGATTGTATGGCTGGAGTAAGCGAAGCATGTTCTCACATTGGTGCTTTGCTTTTCGCAAGTGAAGTAGTCTCAAGAATAAGCAAAACAAAAACATGCACAGAAGAAAAGAGCAAATGGCTGCCATCACATGTAAAGAAAGTGCCATATTTACCAGTCAGTGATGTGGATTTTACCTCGGCCAAAAAAGACCGTTTCTCCTGGTGACGAAAAGTAAGGTCTTACAGTGTTCGGGTATATCATAAGCACAAATGTTTAACGTAAACATTGAAAACATAGCTTTAGCATAAGCTCTTACCAGATATAAAGTGGACGCCACACACACGGTTGAATTGTGCTTTTTCTTGTTAAATCCTTACGAGTTATGTTGCTAAACCACAGCTTACGGCGTTTGGTAGACAGTAATTCATCCCTCTTTTGTGGATCATTGTTTTTGATGATTTTAGGAAATCTAAAGAACCGTTTCTCTGGGTCACGAGTAGCGTTATGACCACAATTATGCGCTGCGCACACGGCATTTTCTTTCAATCTTAGACATTTAAATACAAAGAAAATTACGAAGCATTTGCAGCAACTCACACGTGAACGGGCGCCATCTTGGTGGTGTATATCATCCAACATGGTTAACTTACGGGTTGGGAAATAAGCGTGACGTCACATGCACACAATCTATAGAATGCATATGTAGTTATATGGCGCTAAAGACGTTTTGATAATTTGAAAATAAAATTGAAACTAAAAGTTAAAGTTTTGATCTTGATCTTTGAAAAATACAATCATATATTCAAACAAAAAATTTAAGTGTATGAAAAGTTTTTTCAGGTTGAATATTATTTTGAACCAGTTCTATAATTCTTCTTATGTTTCACTTTCATATACAGTATATATATTTTAGTTATTTTTTCTTTTGCGTTTTTTTTCCGGTTTCCGATCTTTTTTCACTTTCAGATCGTATTTATTCACATCGAGGCCTGATCTGGCGTGAGGGGCTTGGCTTCAACTGAGAGGGCCGTCTAAATGCGAGTTACAGCAAAACAAAGAAATTTGAGGACCTTCCTCAATCATGTTGCTTTCAGGAAAGCTAGGTACCTCAAAAAGTATATTCAACACTTTCTATACACCATATTCCTGTGATTGGCAGTAAAGAAACTGATGCCAGTGACAAAGTTCCGTTAAGCAAGCCGTCTGAGACCGTACTTGGTACCAATATCAGTATAAGAGCAATAAACTATGATAGAGTGTGCAGTTCAACAGCCATACTTTACAGATGACCAAATGAAATGTAGCCTTACCTTAATTAAAATCACAGATTTCTCTGGGTTTGAAAATGGTTGGAAACATTTGGTATAGCATAATGCATGTACACAACACAACTCAACACAATATATGACATATTAATGCGTAAATGTTACATATTATATCTTTATGATCTTTAAGACAACAAAGCTTATAATTTGTATTCATCTTTTGGTTTATTTAAAATTATAGATATATCACAATGCTGATTTCCCTCTGTTGTCCCTGAGCCTCTATACAATGCACATATAATAATATTAAAAGGATAAATTTACATTACAGTATTACACCTGTATGAAAGACCAGCGCTATACATTCAGAGATGCATTATCAGAACTTAATGGCCACATTACTGTCTTTCAACAGCTATCCAATTCTGCATGCTTTTAACAAACTAAAATTAAACTAGACGCTTTTATCTAAAGTGTCATAATATTAAGACTTTAGCCTTTATTTATTTGATCTGTTTGCTGTGGTTCTGTGTTAAGTTGTTCATCTAAAGGTTTGATTCAATGTTAAACAATAGGAACTGTGTATTTTTTTTGTAACGAAAAAAAAGCATAAAAATAAAGCTTTTGTGAAAACACTGAATGAAAAATTGCTTACGAACACACAAACCATTTATAATTGCTAAATTAGGCTAAAATTAGAAGCCTCCGAGTGATACTAAATGAAGAGTCATTTGGGAGCCGTAAGAGCCAAAAGAGCTGAATCTTTGAAAAGAGCCGGACCTCCCATCACTAGTATGACTCGTTACCATGGGAACCTAAATAAAAACATGCATGCCATGATTGATAATATTAATAATAATAATAATAATAATAAATTGTATTTATAAAGCGCCTTTCAAAGCTAAAAGCAATCTCAAGGCGCTAAAATGCAGGACAAAAACAACAACAGCAGACATAAGTTTTTATGGAAAGGCTTTTGTGAAGAGAAAGGTTTTTAGGCTCTTCTTGAAGGGGTCGGTGGCCTGTGGAGCCCTCAGGTGTTCTGGGAGGGAATTCCACAGGTGAGGAGCGGCTGAGCAGAAGGCCTGATCGCCCATGGTGCGGAGCTTGGTCCTGGGGGGATGGAGCAAAGTTTTTTTTAGAGGAGTGGAGGTTGCATGTGGAGTTTCGTTGGGGGAGGAGTTCCTTGAGGTACGGAGGAGCATTTCCATGTATGGAAATTTTGTATTCGATCCTGAATGCAACAGGAAGCCAGTGGAGGGAGTGGAGAATGGGTGTGATGTGGTTATATTTTCGCACCCTCATCAGGATCCTAGCGGCGCTGTTCTGGATATATTGGAGCTTTTGAAGGCTCCCGGTTTGGAATCCCGATGAGGAGAGCGTTGCAGTAGTCCAACCTTGAGGAGACAAAGGCGTGGACGAGTTGTTCGGCATCTGACAGGGAGAGTGTGGGGCGGAGTTTTGCAATGTTCCTGAGGTGGTAGAAGAGGTCTTGCACAGATGTTTGATGTGGGTGTCAAAGGTCAGATGAGGGTCAAATCTTACACCTAGGTTGGTGACTGATGGTGATAGGGGTATGTTTTGACTAGAAAAGGTGATGTGGGTTATGGGGAAAGACTGGACCTGGTGTAGTGTGCCAACTAAAATAGCCTCTGTTTTTGAGCCATTTAAATTGAAGGAAATTGTCTTTCATCCAAGCCTTTATCTCCTCAAGGCAGGTTTTCAATGATGATGATGATGATGTCGACAGTGGGGCTGCATGTGGCATTGGGTCGGTTTTTATATATAGCTGTGTGTCATCAGCGTAGCAATGGAATGGTATTCCATGCTGGCTGATGACACGGCCAAGGGGCAGAGTGTAGAGGGTGAACAGAGTGGGGCCAAGAACCGACCCTTGAGGGAAACCACAGGTTAATGGGTGTATCTGCGAACTTGCACCTCCCAAGGATACATACTCTGTTTTTCCAGAGAGGTAGGACTGGAACCAACTCAGGGCGGAGTCAGAGAGTCCGATGGTGTAGTGGAGGCGCAGATTTTGTGAAATGCCTCTCCAGTACACGCCCAGCTGCTTTCATGTTCCGTAGCTATGAAGTGAACTAGGGGGCTGAGCGTGAGAAGGTGACTGTCCGAGTTTTCACCGGAGCGTGGAGATCCAGAATATTGCTCAGTGTTCTATTGTAGAAATCCACTGATTCACTGACTGTTGTGAAGTTTGCAGAGGGGATTTGCTGGAGGTCCAACGTCATGATGTCTGTGTTGATGTTGATGTTTTTCAGATTTCTGAAATGAATTTGGCATTTGGGCTTGGTCTGGTGAGACAATTTCAACTCCATTGAGATGACCTTGTGATCAGACACTCCCAGATCGTACACCAACAGATATTCAATGGGGACTGAGTCAGTGATGACCAGGTCGAGCGTGTGCCCCCCGGTGTGTGTGAGGACATCAACATGTTGTTTTAGGTTGAGAATGTCCAGTAGTTGTAAGAACTCAGCTGCAGGGTGGCGGGAGGGGGTGTCGACGTAAATGTTCAAATCCCCAAGTATGACAGTATTTGTAGATGTGGTACAGAGTGAAGTCAGAAGTTCATTGATCTCTGAGATGAAGGCCGGGTTTGGCTTGGGTGGGCGGTAGATGAGAATAGTCATGGGGAAGGGGGTTTGCATTTAAATGCAAGGCATTCAAATGAGGACAGGTCAGGCAGAGAGATGGGGGTCAATTTGAGGTCACTGCGGTGTATTATGACTAAGCCGCAACCGCGACCAGTACGGCGGGCTTTCTCCAGGTAATTATAGCCAGGAGGACAGGCTTCATTTAGGGCAAAATAGGCCTCAGGCTGATGCCAGGTCTCAGTAAGACACATGAAGTCAATCCCCTTGTCTTGGATGTGATCATGTATGAGACAGGATTTATTTGTGAGAGATTGTGCGTTAAATAGTTCTATTTTGAGGCTTGATGGAGTGGTTGACTGTGGTTGAGGCAGGAGTAGGCTGAAATCCACTCCACGTTTTCTGTCCCACTTGGTGTGTAGCGATCTCGCGGTGTTTCCCGGGTTACTAACACCGAGAGCGTCAGTCCTGATGACGCGGCAGACGTGCGACAGTGGTCCAGATGGAAGGAATGGATGACACAGGCGGGCCAGGCTGGTGGTGAGCAAACTTTCTACGGGAGCCTCTGTGGGTGTAACAAGGTCTGTACAGGTCTTGTGCGCGATTATTTATACTTAACTAAAAATATTGAAGGCTTGAACATTGCTTCCCCCCAAGCAGGCAAGGAAAAACTCCCCAAACCCTTTAACACAGTGGTCATCAACCACAGATTACCATTTTTTCCCCAGAGATAATACTTTTCTTTTTAAATTTCCAATCTTGATTGAAGATATGCTTTATCACCAGCGCATAATGTATTTTAGATGGTGGAGGGGCATCTCATACACACTCTGGAGACCCCCTATCAGATGATGCATCAGGAGACAGCAGGGGCTTTATTGTGGCAGCCCATCCAAGTCCAGCAGCAAACTTTATCTGTATATACTGTAAATGTTATATTGTTTTATAATATTTTTCTGTTTAGAATAATTAAATCATTCATTTCCATTCATTGATAGGTCATTTTCTATTTAAATAATCCCTTTTCTAAATTAATAAATCATATGTACTAAATAAATTCTTCTTGAACCTTGAAATCAATCATTTGCTAAGTTTTCATTCATAGTTCATGTAGCTCCCTCCAGTTATGAACACGAGGCCGTGTTTTAAAATACAGTGTTTTATTTTCATCCTTAACATCCTAGTCAACCCGTGAGAACTGGGTTAAAACAGAAAACATAGAAGTTAACAATAATAAATATGTATGCATATGAAACAGATATCAATGCCGCTAAATCACACAAACGGCACACATCTAACACTTAGCACATAGCACAAGCTAACACATACAATCATGTAGCACGTGGCATGTAGCATTCATATACACACATAACATTCAACTCAAACGCCCAAACATTATACAAACCGTCGATTAAATAAACCGTGTTACACAAACACCACAGATTAGCTCCGCCTCTATGAACTTGTACCTTACCAAACCAAAATTAAACTGCAACCCGAATACTTAAATAGGAAAGCCGTGAAGACAGTTACACTCCCACCAAATCACCTATGATTTCCATAAAAAAATTTGAAACCCAAATGTTCTGTATATGACATGAAATGTAAATTTGTATTTAACTATAAGCCTATGAAGTGCAAAGGGTGAGTGAGAGTTTTAGTCTGCTTTCAACAGCAAAACGGTCTTGTGGATAGGCCTTTTCATCAAGGGTAGAGACGCTGATAAGCAACTTGAGCCTTTGTACTCTTCCATCCTCTCCTGGGTACACTTCCAAACAGTCCATGCCGCAGTAAGTGAATGCAGAGGTTGCTTCCGTTCACTCTTCAGGGAGGTCTGATATATTTTGTTTCGTTTGTTGTTCAGTGCCTCTCCTAAACTTCCTGCACTTGGTGCACCTGTAAATATGAGATGACACTGCCTTGCTGCAACCTAGGATCCATATGCCATTGGATCGGAGCTGATTCATGGTCATTCCTTTTCCTTGATGGTGCACTCTCTCATGATAGTGCTTAACGAGTAGTGTTGACAGGTGACTGTCCTTTGGAAGAACTACTGGATGCTTCACATGTGAATGTAGAGCAGCACGAGTTAAATTACCTCCAACTCTGAGGATACCTTGGTGATCCAGAAATGGACTCAACTTGTTAGCCTTGTATTTGCTTTGCATCTCCTTATGATGCTGGAGGCATTTTATCTCTTGAGAGAATGTTGCTTCCTGAACCATCTTGATTATGGTTCCCTTCTCTCCTCTCCTCTAAGCTGGTGGCTTCACAGCAAGGCGCTTGAGTCTGGCAATAGCTTTTACCACTCTTGACCAATCTGAGAACTTGTGAAAGCGATTTAACAGAGACCTAACTTCCTTTGCCTTGGTGTCATAAACCTGGGCCTTCTTAAGCTCTGGTTCACTACTCATGATCTCTCCCACCTTGACTTCTCCACCTGGTAGCTCTTTCTGCCAAAGAAGTTCTGGGCCTGTGAAACAATTTGAGGTTACAACTTGCTGTGCTGTGAGACCTCTGGAGGCGTGATCTGTAGGGTTCTCTTCAGAAGCCCTTTCAACAAAGTCAGATTCCAGCACCTTGATGACATCTGCAGGTGAGACTTCTCCAATCTGTGTTTTACAGATATAGTGCACTTTGCTTGTGAGGTAGAAGAAGACTGGATACTTGGCATCACTTGCTTCTCAAATACCTGGTGACTTACTCCAACCATATCTCCAACATCAAGACATGGATTGCCAAAGCCGACAACCCTCCAGCCCAAGTCCGTTCTCTGTGCAAAGGGCTGGTTTTCTTCACCAGGCACCACTTCTCTTGGGACGAGGGCTTGAGGACAGTTGTAGCCAATTAGCAGGCCAACATCACAGCTTTGCTAAAGAGCAATCTCATCTGCGATGTGTTCAAGATGAGGCCATGCCTTCGCAGTCTCTGGTGTGGGAATATGGTCTCTATTTGCAGGGATGAATTCTCTTGAGTAGGTTACTGGCAGAGGTATTATCCTGTCTGAGTAGAATCCTCTCACTTGGAGACCAGTTAGCTTCCTACATGACACAACTGTGTTTCTTAAAGTCATAGTAGAAAGCTTCAGCTGCACTGCTTCATTCTTTGTACGGAGAGCCTTTGCTGTTTCTTCAAGGATAAAGGTTGTGTCGCTCTGTGTGTCAAGGAGTGCATACACAAGTATTTCACGATGTGGCTCACTTGTGGCTGACACCCACACTGGAATGATTGTGGATGTATGAGTGTCTTTAACATTTTGAATGACTCTATTGGATATTGCCTCACGTGGTGTACTTGCTGCTCTATATTATGGCGGTTCCATTTTCCTTTCTCTTGCACCATCATATTTTATTGTCATTCTTTCTTCTCTGGTGCGATTATCATGGAGGCAAGTTGGATGTCTTTTCTCACGTTTCACACATCTTTCTGTTACATTACTTTGAGCGATGGCCAGATTTTAAACAGCTGAAGCACAACTTCTTATCTTGAACAAACCTTACTCGTTCAGAGATAGTCTCGTCCATAAATTTGCGATATTTGTGGAGACTGTGGCCTGCCCTTTCACAGAAAACACAGCTTGTGGTATCTGCTCTTTCATCTGATTCTGTAGCTCCAGGACTTGTTCCTCGAAATGTTGTTCTTTTCGCTTTCACTTGGTTTTAGGGCGTGGAGAGATGTTAATGGGTTACAAGCGATTTTGGCTTCACGTGTGAGAAATTTAACAAACTGACTGAATGTTAGGAAGGTGCGATTTTGTTCTTCCATTTCTACGACCTTTCTGTTCCAACTTGAGGTCAACCAGTCCGGAAGTTTAGCAAGCATCTTTTGGTTTTCGTTGCAGTCGTTGAGTACCTCAAGTCCTCTGATCTGTGGCATGGCAGCTTCCAAGCTGCGAAGGAAGTCTGAGAGCTCTTGAAGTTCTACGCTGCCTTTAAAGCTTATCTTTGGCCATGCATCAAGCTTATCTCTG
Source organism: Cottoperca gobio (assembly GCF_900634415.1). Taxonomy (NCBI): domain Eukaryota; kingdom Metazoa; phylum Chordata; class Actinopteri; order Perciformes; family Bovichtidae; genus Cottoperca; species Cottoperca gobio. The sequence goes on from NC_041366.1 coordinate 2,643,804, forward strand.
AAGGCCTTAGCAATGAGGAATGGATTACCGTACCTCTCTTCTAGGATGGTCCATGCAGCATGATAGGCTGTATCTGTGCCTAGCATGAAGTAGCTCTCTATGGCTCTCTTGGCAGGTCCACCCACATACCTTCGTAGATAGTATATATTTTCTGCAGCTGGTATGTTTTTTCTGTCAGTGACTTTATGAAAGGAGACCTTCCAGTCGTTAAACCTAAGCGGGTCACCACTGAACGTTGTAGGTTCGGGTACAGGTAAACGGCTTGCACTGATGGACTCTGCAAGAGCTCTGACGAGAGCTGATGTACTGTCTTCTTGCTTCTGTTGTGGTACAGCTTGTGGTGGGGAGTGGTGTTGCAACTGATTGATTTCAAGTTTGACTTCTTTTACAACCAAAGGAACATGTTGATGGAGCAAGTCGCTAATTTCTTCATCTGAGCACACTCTGTTCATAGACTTGATGTCTCGCTTTGGCAGCCTTTAGCTTTTTTATCATCTCTAAACGCTCTAGTTGTCTGCGCTTGGCTTCTAGCTCTCGTTGCCTCTCAGGATCTTTTGTCTCCCGTTCTCTTAATTGAGCATTTTCTGTCTCCTGTTTGGCTCTTGATTGAGCAGCTTCTGTCTCCTGTTTGGCTCTTGATTGAGCAGCTTCTGTCTCAAGTCTTTCAAGTTCTGCAATTTGTTGTTCCTGCTCTAGCAGTACTGTATTTTCCGCACTATAAGGCGCACTTAAAAGCCTTTAATTTTCTCAAAAAGCGACAGTGCGCCTTATAATCCGGAGCGCCTTATATATGGATTAATTCTGGTTGTGCTTACTGATCTTGAAGCGATTTTGTGTGGTACACGGCGCTCTGTCAAAATGTTTTAGTACGACTTTGGTAAACTACAAAGCCGCACCGCTTGCAGTATTACGGCTACCGTAGTCAGGAGCGTCGCAGAGTAATATATACTGTGCTTCACCATAATATTACAGTGTGTGTGTATAAGGACCCCAAAATGGCACCTGTCAAGAGACACGCTTACGACGCGAGAGAATTCAACATTAATGAATCAATGGTACGGAAGTGGAGGAAGCAAGAAGATGACCTGCGCCAAGTAAAGAAGACCACACAGAGTTTCCGAGGGAACCAAGCGAGATGGCCACAGTTAGAGGACAAAATTGAACAGTGGGTTATTGAACAGAGAGCAGCGGGTAGAAGCGTCTCTACAGTCTCTATTCGACTGAAGGCAACAGCGTTAGCACGGGACATGAATATCAATGACTTTCGAGGCGTCATTGATACCTTCTTGGTGCTTTCGTTTTATGAAAAGACGCACACAAACTACCATCTCGCAGCAACTGCCAAAAGATTACGAAGAAAAGCTGGCCCCTTTCCGCGCATACTGCAAAAACAAGATCACTGAAAAGAAGATCCGGCCAGAGCACATCACCAACATGGACGAGGTTCCCCTCACCTTTGATATCCCCGTGTACCGCACCGTGGAAAAAACAGGGACCAGAACGGTGTCTATACGCACCACAGGGAACGAGAAGTCATCCTTCACTATAGTTCTCGGTTGCCAGGCTAATGGCCAGAAACTTCCACCCATGGTCATTTTTAAGAGGAAGAAAAGAAAAGTTTCCAGCTGGCGTCATCATCAAAGCTAACCCGAAGGGCTGGATGGACGAGGAAAAGATGAGTGAGTGGCTGAGAGAAATTTACGTCAAGAGACTGGATGGCTTTTTCCACAAATCTCCGTCCCTATTGATCTGCGACTCCATGCGCGCCCATCTCACCGATGTTGTCAAAAACAAAGTGAAGCAAACTAATTTGGAGCTTGCCATCATTCCGGGTGGATTAACTAAAATACTCTAGCCGCTAGATATTGGTGTCAACAGGGCGTTCAAAGTTAAACTGCGAGCTGCGTGGGAGCAGTGGATGACAGAAGGCGAACACACATTCACCAAGAAAGGGAAACAGCGCCGGGTGACTTACGCTACTATCTGCCAATGGATCATGGAATTTGAGGGATTTGTGGACGAGGAATGAACTGAAAAAGTGAGTGTATTGTGTTGTATTTTACGTGTTACAACTGAACAAGGTTGGGAGTTATTGTGAATACGCTCATTAACGTTTGAACAATGTTGAGTTATTGTGAACACGTTTAATAAAGTTTGACTGACTGACTTATCTGACTGTTTTGTTTCGCTTAATGCGCCTTATAGTCCGGTGCGCTTTATATATGAAAAAAGATCGAAAATAGACCATTCATTGACAGTGCGCCTTATAAACCAGTGCGCTCTATAGTGCGGAAAATACGGTACTTCTAAAGTGGCTTCATTTGCAGCAATTTCAGCAGTGGCTTCTTGTCTTTTGAAGCAAGAGAGGATTGAACTTCTTGATGCATCTCTCGAGTTGCTACGAGAATGAGCAGAGGACTTGGTGCCATGAGAGCTGTTACTTCCTTTGTCAGGGGCAGCAAACTTGCATACAGACTGTCTGTTTGCTGTTATTTTCTTCACTCTCTTTACCTTCATCTTCTCGTGTCTAGTCGGTCTCTTGCAGTCTTAATGATTGTCTTTATTACTGCTTCACATGTGTCTACTCTGCAACGTGTGTCATGGTCGGGAATGTCAATTTTTGTGAAAGGGGGGCGTTCACGTGTATTTGGGGGGCATTTGTAGGCTATGCTATGTTGTTGAATCTAATATTTGAAAGAAAGAAAAAAGAGCGAGACAAAGTCCTTGTATGTGAAAATTTCACCATGAACGTCGTGTTATTGACTTGGTTACATATTTACAAGTGGGGTGTTCCCCTGACGGACTTCCCCTGAAAGCACCGTGCGTCCAGCATCTAGACACACAATAGCTGTGTCTCAATTCAGGACCGATCAATTGTAGACCGATTACGTCACAGCTGCCGCAACAGGGCCGTCCCATTTCGGAGACTCAATGCGCCCAGAGAAGTTATTTTCTGACGAAAGATGGCATCCCTCGAACCAGCAGTAGCAGCAAATGGATATACTTTTAAATGTAAGTATTGGGTTTCAACCCGCTCGAATAGCTAACGAAACAAGTGTTATAAAATCAAAGGACCTTAAAACATAAAATGTTTGCTAAAGCTGTTTGGAGCAGCTGTACTGTGCAGGTTGGCTGCCGGCATCCAACCTAAATTAGTCTTTGAAAGTAGAACTTTTAAGACCTTAACTTTCAAACCTAAGAGTTTTAAATGTTGATTTATATTTCACAGATTGTGGCGATTGTATAGATAATTTATACTTCATATTACCCGCTTGGTTTTCTGACAGTTGAATATCACTTAAAAAGTCCAGTGCAATAGTTGGTTGATTATACATATTTTATTATTTATAATATATGTACTTATTTTGCAACTTAATCTTCTTTTGTTTAGTGGTGTACAGCTAACATTTTGTTTTGTTTCAGGGAGGAGACGGTGGCAGAAGAGAGGAGAAGAGGGAGAGGATGGACAGACTCTTCTCTCTGCTGGAGAAACTTGTTGACAAATTAAATGTAAATTAATTTAAATAAATAATATTTATGATGAATATTGTGTATTTATTTTACATGAACTATAAATGAAAATGAATGAAAACTTAGCAAATGATTGATTAATTGATTTCAATGCTTTTTTTATATGCCAAAAAGTGACATGTGACCTTAAGGCACGTGACGTGTGGCCGGGCAAAAGTAAAAAGATACATTTGCGCGGCTTTCTTTTTCCCAGAAGCAAACAACCTAGCTTATCTTCGAAATGGCACAGAGTAAAATGAATTGTGCCAGTATTCTGTTGAGTATCTCAATTATGGATTTGTGCCTTCCCCCACCAATGCACAACTTCCGATGTACTTATTGTGCGAAAAGGTTTTCTCAAATGAGGCCATGAAACCCTCATGTCTCCAGGAGCACCTTATCAAGATGCACCCGGAGAAAGCAGACAAGGAGCATCCCTTCTTCCAGGCCCTTAAAGATAAGCATGGTAGGAGTACCATCAGCAGTCTCTTCTCTAGGATGACCAGCCAGAGTGATAGTGGGTTACTGGCGTCATACAACATCTCCCTGCTCATAGCTGAATGTGGACAGCCGTTCACAATCGGAGAGAAGTTGGTGCTCCCTGCCATCAAAGAGGTCATCTCTACGGTGATGGAGCGTGATCCCACACAGGTGCTGAAATCGCTCCCACTCAATGACAATGACACCGTGGCACGCAGGATTAATGAAATGGGCGCTGATACAGAGGAGCAGCTGTGTGTCATCCTGCAGGACTCTTATTTCAGCATTCAGCTGGATGAGACAACAACGCCCTGCTGATGGCCTATGTCCGCTATAGGGCCTCCAACAGTAAGGAGATGGCTGAGGAATTTTTGTTTTCTAAATATCTCAAAACCGACACCAAGGGCCAGACTATTCTTATCTGGAGAAGTCAATTCCCATTAGCAACATCCTGGCATGCGCCACTGATGGTGCTCCCTCCATGGTTGGCAGGTACCGTGGCTTCACCGCTCTGCTGAAGGAGCAGGTCCCGCACGTCCTCGCAGTCTACTGTGTCTTGCACCGCCATAACCTTGTGGCCAAATCTAAAAGTCCAGCTCTTCACAATTCACTTAATATAGCAGTCAAGGCAATAAACAAAATAAAAGCCTGTGCCCTGAATGACAGACTTTTCCGACAGCTGTGTCAGGTTGATGCAGATCTCGGGGAAAAGGTAATGTCCAGCTGCGACATCATGTACCTTGCAGACTTTTTTTGTCTTTTTTTAAATGAACAAAGTCACACTAAGCAAGGAAATGGCATAACCCTGGTCCAGTGCAAGGCAGTCATCCACAGTCTCACCTCCAGGCTGGATCTGTACAGGCAGAGCATGGGCAGGAGGCAGTTTGCTCATTTCCCACAGCTGACCAAGGTGATACTTAATTTCAGAAACATCACTAAATAGATATAATAGGCCCACTGTTTATTAATTAGGCTAATATATTTTATGTCTTTGAATAAATTATGTTGTAATGTTTATTATATTGACTTGTCTAAAATATGGGCCCAGGGTGTAATATGTAAAAAAATCATGAAATGTTTTTATTCAGGAAAATGAATCTCCAATTCTGACATAATTAACAAATATTTTAATATATTTTCTTATTTAACTCATCAAGTATTCTAGCGTGATATTTTCACTGGCTTACCCTTTCCTCATGTGGAAACATATGGACTTAAGTTATGCAAAACAAAACATGCAAGAATTAAATAACCATTTCAGTCACATGGAAAGCAACTCGGCCAATCGTGCTAAAACACTCAGCTCTATTGTTGCACAATAACGACCGCTGACAGTGACAGTTTTGACAAAACTTTGTTAAAAATAGTTTAGCAATTGCACCCTGTATAGGCCTATATATGCACTACAAATACAAAGAACAAGCAATACAATACAATAAAATTGAATCGTATGGTCTGCATAAAGAAAGATTTGCTGGTTATACTCATTGCAGGTGTCTGAGGCACTTACCGATGACCTCCTCCTCATTTACATTGACCACCTGAGGATGGTTAAGGCGGACATGGAGATCCGCTTAAAGGACCTCCTGGACCTGGATGTTCCCATCTGGGTGGTGCAGCCCTTTCAGGCAGACGTAAACAAATGCGAGCCCGCAATCCAGGAGCATTTTATCGACATTCAATGAGACGATGAGGCCCAGGCTACTTTCCTCACCTCTGGCTGGGGCAGCATGTGGATCAAATATGCTGAGCTTTACCCAACTCTCTGGGAGAAGATCAAGCTGCTTCTTCTTTCCTTTCCCATAACATACCTGGCTGATCAGGGATTCAGCCAGGTCCTCCACATGCAGTCCAAGTACCGAAATAGCTTGGACTTGATGGCCTCCGGCGCACTACGGCTGAAACTACCTTCTCTGCAACCCGCAGTGAAGAAAATGGCTGAGAAACACTAAGTGCAGGGCTCACACTAACTATGAAAGCAAGTTAGCTTATTGTTTTTAAAGTTAAGAGGAATCCTTGCTATTTTGCAGTACCCTCAGAATTGTTCCTTTGTTGGTGGCTCGTTTTCCGCTTAAGTGTGCAAATTGTGTCGCATTTCTGAGGCTGCTGTGTTTAACACCAATTAAAGTTTGAATGTCTGACCCATTTCTGATTGGCTGCAGTCAATGACACCGATTAAAGTTTGAATCTCAAACTTCTTACCGTTGCATTTAACACTTAAAGGGCCTACGAAATGATATTTCGTCAGTATTATTGGCCTTGGTATATGATAGAGGTTGCATATCTATTGTGAAATGTGCCATATATATATTTTTAATATTGATGTATTCGTAATAAATCACGATGATAACAGCATAAAAATGACTTCCGCTAACAACAATCGATCGCTGCGCCGAGAGCATCCACTTCGGCAATGTTCGGGCGATGACGTCACAAGTAGAATGCAGCCGCCGCCAGTGTTTGTCTGCGTTGAAGCGTCCAGCAAAGACTGCTGTCAATTATTACGAGAAAGAATGGACAACAATCGACCGCCAAGGATAATTGTGAAGCAATGTGTTGTATGGGGATGTGGGGCCGTCTCCAATTCTAGCTTTCTGTGGCCAAAAGAGGATAAAATGTTGCGTTTATGGACAAGACAAGTGCGTCGATGAAACCGATGATTTGTGGGCAGCACTTTGAGAGATCGTGTTTCGAACAAACTATGCTCGCCAAGGAAATTTAAAAAGAAATTAAAAGTGAACGCAGATGCTGTGCCTACAATACTGCCGAGACCCCAGCCAGCACAAGCCAGCACGCCGATTCAAACACGTCCGCCGGTGCAGAGTCCTCCACCAAAGAGACGAGGAAATGCATTCGCCAAAAGGAAGAGAGCAAAGGTAAGCCGTGCTACTTGTTTACTGTATTTCTTGTTTCAAGCATAAAGCCATAATCGGTCAGTGTTTCCCCTACCATTGCGCCTGTCAACGGAGCCCAGCGCCCTGCCAGAAATTCAAGGTGGTTTTAGTTTTTTTTCTCAAATAAAATAAATATATTTTTTATTCACAACTCACTTTTCACATTGACAGGTGCTCTTTTATTAAATAAACTAAACACTTATGCTATTGATCTAATTTATGTGCACGTTTCAGTTTGTACTGTTTACTTTGCGCATTCACATTCTCTCCTTCGCTCCGTTTTACGAAGGGCGGGGCTTCGCAGCTGACACACACACGTGCGCACACACCTACAGAGCGGAAGGAAGGAGAGGGGAGAACTAAATAGAAACCGCACCGCGCACGCAATCTCCCCGCGCCACGCACGCGCACGCAATTTTCCCGCGCCACGCACGCACGGTGAGCGCCCCTCCAAAGCAGTAAACCTAGGGGAAACACTGGCATTCATATACACACACATAACATTCAACTAAAAACGCAGTTGCCCAAACATTATACAAACATACCTCGTAGGCTGCTTGTCATCTAGAGGGGTTGATGTCTTAAACTACATTTATTGAGCTTTATACGTGAAGAGATCGCAAGCTCACGTTGTGCTGCTTAGATCTGGAGCCGCGATCACCAAGTGCATCGATTAAAAAAACCGTGTTACACAAACACCGCAGATTAGCCCCGCCTCTATTATCTTCAAGGTAGGAACCAAAATTAAAGTGCAACCCGAATACTTAAATAGGGAAAACGTGAAGACAGTTACAGTTCATGTAAATTGAATACACAGTATATTTATCATTGTATATATTATTTATTTCAATTCGTTTATATTTCATTTGTCAACAAGTTTCTCCAGCAGAGAGAAGAGTCTGTCCATCCTCTCCCTGCTCTCCTCTCTCCTGCCTCTGTCTCCTTCTCCCTAAAACAAAATGTTGGAGCAGGTTTAGCTATACAGCAGGTAATATGAAGTATACATTATTGAAACAACCGCCACAATCTATGTAAAATATAAATCAACATTTACAACTCTTATGTTTGAAAGTTAAGGTGTTAAAAGTTCTACTTTCAAAGGCTAATTTAGGCCGGATGGTGACAGCCAAACTGCATCGTACAGCAGCTCAAAACAGCTAGCTTAACTAGCATCGCCGCTAACGTCCCGTAACTTAACCTATAATTTTAGCGAAAATGTTATGTTTAGGTTGTTTTAGTTACTTTTTGTCTCTCCCACAACGTAATTCCTCTCTCCTACAGCGTCCATTACAATTACATGATGCAAATGGCACATTATGCAAATTAGGCAACGGCGTAATTTAGCGACTTTTAGGACAGCCAATAGCTACTTTCCTTACTGAGGAGTTGGCAACACTGACTTTAGCTAGGCAAGCTAACAACATGCTTCAAGATTTCTCTCTCCAAGCCAAAGAAACGTAAAGTTGATTCTCAAAATCGTCAATTCCAGAGCGAATGGACAGAAAAATATTTATTATTTTGCCAGTCCTTGAGATTTATATTACAAGTAATAAACTGGTGTGTTTAAATCAAATCAAATTTATTTGTATAGCCCAATATCACAAATTATACATTTGTCTCAGTGTGCTTTACAGACTGTACAGGTTACGACACCTTCTGTCCTTAGACCCACAAGGAAAAACTTCCTAAAAGAAACCCCATAATTAAAGGTGGAAAAATGGAAGAAACCTCAGGGAGAGCAACTGAGGAGGGATCCCTCTCCCAGGACGGACAGACGTGCAATAGATGTCGTATGTACAGGATAAACAACATAGTACAAATACAACATTTGACAGAAATTATGTTGTGTTGAAAAAAAGAGAAAGTATGGATGAATCCAGGAAAATGTCAATAAGATTCCCGGTATCCAGCAGGACCAGGGCAGCAGGCGCAGCCACGATTCCTGATCCTGACGTAAACTTTATCAGTGGCAACCTGCCACATGAGAGACAGACACTCCGGGGATGATGCCCCGGATGATGAGTTAGTAACATACATTTACATACAGATAGAGAGGGAGAATAAGAGAGGGAGGGGAGGAGAGAGGAAGAGAAGGAAGAGAGCAGGGAGGTGTCCCCCGGCAGTCTAAGCCTATAGCAGCATAACTAGGGGCTGATCCAGGGCAAACCTGAGCCAGCCCTAACTATAAGCTTTATCAAAAAGGAAAGTTTTTAGCCTACTCTTAAATGTGGAGAGGGTGTCTGCCTCCCGAACACAAACTGGAAGCTGGTTCCACTGGAGAGGAGCTTGATAGCTGAAGGCTCTGACTCCCATTGTACTCTTAGAGACTCTAGGAACCACAAGTAACCCTGCAGTCTGGGAGCGTAATGCTCTAGTTGGTTTATAAGGTACTATGAGATCTTTAAGATATGCTGGAGCCTGACCATTAATTGCTTTGTAAGTCAGGAGAAGGCTTTTGAATTCTATTCTGTATTTTACTGGGAGCCAGTGCAGAGCAGCTAATACAGGAGTAATATGATCCCGTTTCCTTGATCTTGATCAAAGATGACGCCAAGATTCCTTACAGTGTTGCTGGAGGCCAAATTAATGCCATCAAGAGCTTCTATGTCATTATAAAATGCGTTTCGGAGGCGTTTAGGGCCAAGTATAATAACTTCAGTTTTGTCTGTGTTTAACATCAAAAAGTTGCTAGACATCCAAGTTTTTATGTCCTTAAGGCATGCTTGAAGTTTAGCCAATTGATTGGTTTCATCTGGTTTAATTGATAGATATAATTGGGTATCATCCACATAACAATGAAAGTTTATAGAGTGGTTCCTTATAATATTGCCCAAAGGAAGAATATATAAGGTGAATAGAATCGGTCCAAGTACAGAACCCTGCGGAACTCCAAGACTGACTTTGGCTGTCATGGAGGATTTATCGTTAACAAGTACAAATTGAGATCGCTCAGATAAATAGGACTTGAACCATGATCAACAGTGTCGAAAGCAGCACTGAGGTCTAACAAGACAAGAACAGAGACAAGTCCTTTGTCTGATGCCAATAGAAGGTCAGTGGTAACTTTCACCAGTGCTGTCTCTGTGCTATGATGAATGATGAATCCAGATTGAAAAACCTCAAATAAACTATTATTATGTAAAAAGTCACACAACTGTTTTGCGACTGCTTTCTCAAGGATTTTAGCGAGAAAGGGTAGGTTAGATATCGGCCTATAGTTGGCTAAAACCTCTGGATCAAGACCAGGCTTTTTAAGAAGTGGTTTTATTACAGCTACTTTAAAGGATTTTGGTACGTAGCCAGATAATAGAGACAGGTTGATCATATTTAATAACGAGGTGTTAATTAAGGGTAAAACTTCTTTAAACAGTTTAGTTGGAATCGGGTCTAAAAGACAGGTTGATGGTTTAGACGATGAGATTGTTAGTTGGTTAAGGTTGATTGGAGTAAAACAGTCTAGATATATTTCAGGAGTTACAGATGTTTTTAAAATTCCAACAGTTGAAGTTAAGTCATTACCAATTGAGGGCAGGAGGATATTAATTTTGTCTATAATAATTATAATTTTATCGTTAAAGAAGCTCATGAAGTCGTCACTACTGAGAGATATAGGAATAGAAGGCTCTGTAGAGATGTGACTCTCTGTCAGCCTGGCTACAGTGCTGAAAAGAAACCTGGGGTTGTTCTTATTTTCTTCTATTAAGGAAGAGTAATAAGCTGCTCTGGCATTACGGAGAGCCTTCTTATACGTTTTAAGATGATCTAACCAGACTAAACGAGATTCTTCCAATTTAGTGGAAGGCCATTTACTTTCAAGATTTCTCGACTTTTGTTTTAGTTTGCGGATTTTTAAATTAAGCCATGGAGCTTTCTTTTTCTGTTTTATAATCTTCTTCTTTAGAGGAGCGACAGAGTCGAGTGTTATTCGCAGTGAGGCTGCAGCGCTATCAACAAGATGATTAATTTGGGAGGGACTAAAGTTAGCATTGGAGTCCTCCATTATATTGATATTGAGTCCTGGTATTGAATTAAGTGCTGATGGAATCACTTCCTTAAATTTAGTCACAACACTTTCAGATAAACATCGAGCGTAGGATATTTTGCCTACTGGCTTGTAGTCCAGTAACAGGACTTCAAAAGTTATTAAAAAATGGTCTGATAAAAGAGGATTATGTGGACACACTGATAAACTTTCAATGTCAACACCATATCCCAGAACAAGGTCCAGAGTGTGGTTTAAACAGTGAGTTAAATGCATTATTAAGGCTGTCACTATCAACATCCACATGAATATTAAAGTCACCTACAATAATTACTTTATCTGTTTTAAGGACTAAACTTGATAAAAATTCTGAGAATTCAGATAGAAATCCAGAATACGGACCAGGAGGGCGGTACACAGTAACAAATAAAACTGGCTTTATTGTTTTCCATGTTGGGTTTGAGAGCGTAAGAACAAGGCTTTCAAAAGAGTTATAGTTTAGTTTAGGTTTAGGATTGATCAAGAGGTTTGAGTCAAATATGGCCGCAACTCCACCTCCTCGGCCAGTACCTCGAGGAATGTGAGTATTAATATGACCAGGTGGAGTGGATTCATTTAGACTGACATATTCTTCATGTCTCAGCCAGGTTTCAGTGAGACAAAATAAATCAATCTTATTATCTGATATTAAATCATTTACCAATCCAGCTTTCGTTGATAAAGATCGGATGTTTAAGAACCCACATTTCATTTTTCAATTTAGTTGCACTTTTGCAGCGGTGGTGTTTATTTTAATTAGGTTTTCATGTATAACTCCTTTTCTGTTAACCATATACTTGATTAATTTCAGTGGTCGTGGGGCAGACACAGTCACTATGGGGATTTGAGTGGGTGATTGCCTGGAAAGAAGCACAGAGAAGTGTGTAAGACTGCAACTCTTTGTCCTGGTCTCAACTCTGGGTTGTCATGGATTAGGTCCACTAATAAACTTTGTAATATTATTGGATATGAGATCTGCTCCAGCCAAAGTAGGATGGATGCCGTCACTACTAATCAGACCAGGTTTTCCCCAGAAAAACAACAAATGTATTTCCGTGATGAAAGAATACACCGGGAAGAGGCACTACAAGTCAAATAACAGCTTGTTTCCTGCCAGTTTTCCCGTGGGCTCAGAGGAACGGAGAAGGAAAGTACAGGGACTAGCATCATTTGAAGTGGCTTTTGGTCGCGACAGAGCCACGATAGCATCCCTGCTTTTATCTCCTCTCCTTTCCTCCGCTCTGTGTCTGACTGACTGTAGGTGTATGCGCACGTTTGTGTGTGTGTGTGTGTGTGTGTGTGTGTGTGTGTCGTGGGTGGAGCCCTGCCCATCGCGAAACAGCAGAGGATGTGAATGCTCAAAGCAACGCAGTAAACTCTGAAACGTGCACATAAGCTAGATAAATATCATTTAATAAAAGAGCACCTGTTCAATGTGAAAAGTGAGTTGTATGTTCCAAAATGTATCCAAGATATGTATGTTATTGTGAGTCTGATGCTACTGTTTTACTATGTTCTATTTGAATTTAGTATTTAATTCTATGGATATGGACTTGTTTTCAAAGCATCTTAAGTATGTTATAACAGGGCTACTTACTGTTAATGTGGTGAATACTGTTTTACTATATACATCTTTTTTTCTACATTCGTGGACATGGACCTGTTGGGGAAAACAACTCTTGTCTCCTTGGTTTTAAAAATGCAACATTTTGCACTTTTGTGTGAAGCCTTGTAACCATAGCTTTCCTACTTTTGTGAATGGACTGGTTGCTTTCTGCAATGAATTATGGTGATACAATTAAAGTGAAAAAAAAGGATGCACATGACTAGTTCATTTCATGTATTAGTAACTATTAACACTACTGTAAGTAAGAGTCATTTGTAGTGATTCATTGACAACGTATTGTGTGGCCCACAAACCGCCATTGATTTTCCTGTTTGATTGAACAGCCCTGGTGTAACGCATCGTTTGGTAGAGGATTGTCTTCACTAGCTTTTAGTGGGAACCTCCATTTGTTATTGATATCCAACATACTGTACAATCACCACGGCCCCTGGTAGACCACTACACCAAGAAAAGTCTACACTGTGTGCAATTATCAATGCCTGTGCAATATTCACTTTTTATTCACTTTTTATAGCTTTTGCTGTCAAGTGCAATATTCTCTTTTATAACTTTTGCAATTACACTGTCATGTGCGACTGTACTTATATTATATTACTGTTACTGTATTTTTATTCTATTTAATTGTGTACTCTCTTTGCTGTAACAATGTAAATTTCTGATTCTGATTCATAATATATGAATTAATAGAAATAAAAAATGTACAACTGTTACAATGGATTACTATAAGAATCCTTTATTAATGATTTATTTAGAATTGACAAGCTTTTTCTGATGTCTTATTAGAAATGGAAAAATTCAAGAGACACATGAGCATTTATAAGATATAAAATTATTCTTATAAACTATTCATTAGGGGTGACTTATCACAAAGTAACTAGTTTAGTAAAGTTATCTGCTGGAAAACTCAAATAGAAAAGATAAAAGAAGTTAGAAACATGTGACGAGACAACAGCATTCAAAGTTACACTCATTTATTCGGATCCCAAAAATGTATTTTATGCTAATTCTTGTGGACTGAAATGACTGAACTGATGACTGCAGACAATGATGAACTTTATTGAACAGTGCAAAGGATCAGAAGTAAACAATAAAAGTGCAAACTGGTCATCTTTTTTAGGGAGCATGGCTGGAAAAGCAAGGCACTGAAGTCTCAGGTGGAGCGTCTCTGCATTCTTCAGACCTCCATTACTCTGCTTGGTGAGAAACTGCTGGTGGAACTGAGATAGGGAGGGTCGCTCTCAGTTTGGGAGAGGAGCAGGAGTTGATGGTGAACATGCAAGATGGAGAGGAGTAAGAAGCATCTCTGGTACACAGCTTGTGTAGAAGGAAACATCTTCTGGTAGATCTTGAAGTCTGTGAAGTCCAACATGGTCTGGAGGAGGAGGAGGAGGAGGAGCAGAAGAAGAAGAAGAAAAAGAAGAAAAAGTAAACCGAACGTAAACAGAAACACAGCTTTAAACTATCTGCCCAGGCAACTATAAATGTGTTTGCATGTTAACTGAAAGATCATAGTGTGTGTGTGTGTGTGTATCTCCGATCCTCGCTGAGGTCTCCACTTGGCAATAGGACAGAGCTGGCCGTGCAAGTTGCCGGGAGAGGCTGTAGGTGGAGGTGCACTCCAGAAACCGCTGACATTCCTCTGCGGCAGCTGCTCCTCTTCCCAGATGGATACATTTGTTTAAATAATTATGTCACACTCAGTCACACCCTGTCACACTCTGCCATACTCCATCAAACTCAGTCACACCCTGTCACACTCTGCCATACTCTGCCAGACAGAGCCACACAGCCACACAGAGACACACAGAGCCACACTGAGCCACACAGAGTCACACAGAGCCACGCAGAAGTCACAGAGCCACACAGAAGTCACAGAGCCACACAGAGACACACAGAGCCACACTGAGCCACACAGAGTCACACAGAGCCACACAGAAGTCACAGAAGTCACAGAGCCACACAGAGCCACACAGAGCCACACAGAGACACACAGAGCCACACTGAGCCCCACAGAGTCACACAGAGCCACACAGAGTCACACAGAGCCACACAGAGCCACACAGAGCCACACAGAGTCACACAGAGCCACACAGAGCCACACAGAGTCACACAGAGCCACACAGAGTCACACAGAGCCACACAGAGCCACACTGAGCCACACAGAGCCACACAGAGCCACACAGAGCCACACAGAGCCACACTGAGCCACACAGAGCCACACAGAGCCACACTGAGCCACACAGAGCCACACAGAGCCACACTGAGCCACACAGAGCCACACAGAGCCACACATTTTATACACTTTAAAACTACTGTATGTACTCCAGCTCTATACGTTTTGTAGTCATTTTGTGTCTCTTTGTTATTGGAGACTTTTGGAGACTTTTCTGGTGTTTTGGAGACTTATCATTCTGTAGTTACTGTCCTCAACGAGCAGCGGGTGCTGCCGTGAAAAAAATTAATTAAAACATAATATATATTTTTTAATTAATATGTTATTTTATATATATAACATTTATATCGGGGTTGTCAATATATCAGATTTTCATTACATAACTATCGTGGCATAATTAATACAGGTAGATCAGCCTGTTGGTCCGGCCCTCCACAACAGTCCCAGTTTCTCATGAGGCCCTCTGCTAAAATGAATTGCCCACCCCTGTTCTAAAACTAGCACTAGTCACCATGGAGCTCCGTCTAAAATTTGTATTTAATTGTTTTTTCTGTTAAAAATCAATAACACTTGAATTATTCTTTATTTTAAAATGAGAATATTGAATATAGAATTTAAAAACAAAAATGTTTTATGGGGTCAATTCCACACGCAAACAAAATCTCAATTTCCCTTTTCGCTGAGACAAGCTAGCGGGAGCAGCTACGATGGGGCGTTTATTACACTAAACATGGCAGAAAAGCGAAAGAACAAACTATTTTCACAATGATTGGGAGGAAGAATTATTTTTTACAACAGTGAAAGAAAAGTGTGTATGTCTCATTTGCGGGGCGACGGCAAAGCGGCACATTGTGGAGACACTTCGGTACCGGTCACAGAAGCTACCATGCTAACTAACTAACTAACTAGCTACCAGCTGCAGCACTGCGGGCAGAACAAGCCGTGAGGTAAAGCAGCTTTGGACAGCAGCATCTCTTTTCACCAGGCCGGTGAACAAGTCACAGAAAGCAACGGAAGCTTCATTTAGAGCTGCACATTATAAATATAGTACAAGAAAGCCTTTTCGGACGGAGAGGTCTTGAAAGGTGCAATGATGTTATTGAAAACACTGTTCAGAGACGAGAAGAAAGGTTCTGATGTGGATCTCCACTCTCTGATGTTACAAAGTTAGTGTTTGTACAAACAGGGTATGATTAGAATATGTGATTGTTAATGATTTCCTTAATGTTTTTACAGAAGTGATACTTTGTACTAAAATATAGCTGGTGTGATTTTTAACAAAATGCTACAAATAGTGCTCATTCATACAAAACTGTCAATAAAGATATTTACAAAAATATCAGAGATGTGATAACTCTGACTTTCAAATGTTGAAATAGATTGAGAACATAAATAAATAATGTTGCATGTTTTAATATATCTGTGTTTCTACCATGGTAAATCATTGTTAATAATCATTGTGAGGAATAATTAACATTAACATGTGATCAGACAGTCTCTTCACATAGATGAATATTTATTATTATTAATGATAATATTATCATTAAAGGTGAACTGTACAACTATGTTATTCAGGAAGTTTGTATCAAACAAGTAGCCCTTCATATTATTCAGTACTCTTGAAGCAGCTCTCAGTATCAAAAAGGTTGGTGACCCCTGATCTAAATCATAAATTAGAATCAGAATTTGGCGTATTGCCAACTAGGTTTTCTCGCAAACAAATGCACACTGGTAGCGGTTTGTGCAGAGTGGAGCAGCACACTTTTCCGAACACGTTGGGGGTTACCTTATAGATAAACAGTGGCATATTTTTGGTTAAAAGTGTTTTTGTTTTCAAAAGCTTGTACAATGAAAAGTGGATCAATACAAACCTTTTTTGGCTTTCACCTGCGAGGGGTGTGGATGTGAGTTTTGTGTATTGGACCAAAAACACGTGTCAACTTAAGGTTTACACTCTGTTACAAATTGAATGCTACAATAGTCGCAAAACTCGCTCCTCGCGGAAAAAGAAACATGTTAGAGTAATAGATGGATTATCTTCTACAAGAGTAAATTACTGACGTGAGATCTTGTAAACAGATATGTTCTAATATTCTATCTTGCAAATTATTGATGATTGTGGAGCATTCTGCTGGTATCGTGACTCGAGGAACTGTCAATCAAGTTCACGTGTATAAAGTGCATTAGTCGTTGGCTGATTGAAACGCTATCATGGAAGAACAGGAAGAAGAAAAAGCTAAAGCTAGGAGGGAAGGAATATGGGTCATTCCAGAATTGGAGGACATTTCATGTCCCACATATAAAAACATCTAATAATCCATGCCCAAAAAGCTAAACCATGCACTTGTTGTGTTAAATATACTTGTCTTGAGACAAAATGTATATAAAGTTGTAGAAAACGTGGTTTCAAAATATTATTTAAAATATCAAATAGCTCTCGAACACCCCTAAAATGGCATTTTTCTCTTGTCCCAGCTTCTTGGTGACCAACTTGCATGTCAAATATAACATTTAAAATAGAGTTTTAATTTACTTTTTTTGGCATTATTTATTGATATGTCTCTTGTAATGGTAAAATATATTTTTTAAATAACAGTAATTTTACACTGAAAGTGTGTCCCACAACATGCGTGCTACCCTGTTACCGAAACCTTCTTAGCTTGGCAGAGGAAGTGAAAAAACTGTTAGTCACATGACACAGAGGAAATGGAATCAGCAAGTCATGTGCTACTACCATGGGTAGACCAAAAGTAAGTCCTCCCTTTTATTTTTAATATATTTCCAATCTTTTCACTCTTAATGGAGTGTGGCACTCACACAAACACAACCCTGTTACTCACATTATGAGACTAAAACAAATTAATTTCAATTGTATCTTTCTTTAGTTGGATATCTAAGTGTGTCCATTCCTTGACAGTAGCATTACATTGTGCAGCTAGCATTAATTCCTGAGGTAAAAGCTCAAATTAGCATTGATTTGTAACTCTGTTACTATAATTAGAGTAAAAGGGTTGACATACAGTAACAGGGTTGCATTTCCTTCAGATACTCTATTATTTATAATACAATTTCATATGTATAATTTAGCATAATATAATGTTTTAAATGTATTACTGTATTTTCCTACAGTATGAATTTCCTTTTTTTTTTATTGCCACCGAGTAGCGTAAGCATGTTAAGGTTGCAACTACTTACCATTTTCTTAACAATTATTAACTCACAAAGAACAAATGTGTTTAAATCATGGTTAGATCAAGAGGTTAATACCCTTTTTTAAATTGATTTCTATAGAGTTCTAGGACACCATTGAGCGCTGCGGAAAAGCAAAGGCGCTATCATGCCAGGCGTGATGCTGATGAGCAGAGGAGACAGGAGTACTTGGTAAACGAGAAAGAGAAGTGGAGGAAAGATGTAGAAACAGGAAAGAAGAAAACGTAAAAAGACAAGAGTGAGAGAGAGCAGCGTGCCCGTCGTAAAAAATGGAGAGAGGCACATAAGAGGAGTAATGCCAGGAAAGAGGTACTTGAGAGATTAAACAGAGCGAAATTAAACCGTGAGCTGCAGAAAGTAAATGATCAGTTGAGAAAAGCAAAACAGAGGGCAGAAAAATACAAAAAGCGCCTCCAACGACTGAAAAATAACAATCCATCTCCCAGAACAAAAGTCAACAAGTTGATTGGGAAAATCTCAGGTACATCCCTAAGAAGAACCTTATTGTTCCATACAGCAGTGGCTGAGGAAATACGTAACAAGTATGTTCCTTCAAAAAGAGAGAGTGACAGACAAGTCATTGCAGGAATAGTCACCAGCAAAATAATAATGAAGTACAGGCTGCAGAGATTGGTGCAAGAAGTTTTGGGAGGAGGAGGACAACATTTGCGACTGAAAATGTCTGCAGGTACCAAAAAAACAAGTGCTTCACCTTTGTTGCCACTGATGACCCAACAGAAGGCCCCATTCACAACACACCAGAAGAGGTGCAGTGGCACAGCCCAGAGATTGTGGGCAAATGGTGTGCCCTGGTGTATGACAACATCATCTACCCAGGGATCATCACAGAGGTGAATGAGACCCACTGCCAGGTGAAATGTCAAACCGTTTTTACTGGCCATTGAGGGAAGATCTTCATTGGTATCCCTTACAGGATGTGCTGACCCTTATTCCTCCCCCAGAGAACGTTACATCACGCCACATGGCTATTGCAAGGGAAGTATGGAATACTCTGGCATGCCACGAAAAGTGAATGTGTGCTGCAGCAGGGTGGGACATGTTCAATTTAATTAATATTTGTCAGTTTGTCATGACTATTTTTTTAAATGCTCATTAATCTTTAAGCAAGGTTGTTTGCATACTGTACTACTACAATGTTTTATATTTGTCCAGTGTATATTTGATTATACCCAGTTTGTTGTTGTGTTGACATGTTTGTTATGTATCATTGATACTCTTCCTGTTAATCCTTCATTGGAAAATATATATAACATATTATCAAACAACATTTCTGTGGTCCTGAGTATTTATTTGTCACATTTATGTCATGATCTACAACCAAAAGTAATGTAGCCATTCAACCCTGTTACTCTAATTTCAACACTGTTACTATATCATTTTCTGTTAAAATAACCTTAAATAATTCTCTCAGCTCACAAAAGTTTAAACTAATGTCCTTTTAATAGCTTGATATGCATAATGTATTTGAGCAAATATTTCAAATTAAATACTGAAATTGGTAAAAAGAAACGTGTGACAATTGAAAAGTTGGGCAAGATCGATTTAAAAAGCTGCTTAAATTAACATTAAACCAGTTTTATCCAAAACTACATGAGTATTTAATATAAATGTGACTTTCTTTACTTAAAGAGTTTTATTGAAGAATATTTTTTTAAATACCTTTTTCTGCTTAAGAGTATGTGTCACAGGGTTGCACAAAACATGGCACACAACAAATAAAACGTCTAATAAAAAGTGTTTATTTGATGCCTTTACTGGCCAAATCACTTTTTTTGATTGTTTATTATCTGTTTTTCCTAAATACATAACAAAAAGAATAAAATAAAAGGTCAATTTTTCAAAAGTGTCGATGACTAAATTGTCTTCCAATTCTGGAATGACCCATAAGCTAATAGGCTACAGCAAAGAAGGAGTAAGCTAGCCCAGCTAACAGGCACAATGAAGTAGATGGACCAGCTGGCTAGTGTTTTCACTATAAAACAAAAACTGAGTTGTTGAGTGAATTTCAAAAAGGAAATGATGCTCTAAAACTTACTAAAGAGGAATTTAAGGAGGACCAGCTTTATTGGGTTGAACCTAAAGCACACGAGGTCTACGGTTTCTTCACTAAAACTGAAAAATGGGTAGAGGTGGTCGAGGACTGTGCTAATTAAGCAAAGCTATGCGATGAACAAGTCAAGCTTTCAGATAGCATATCCACAATACTATCTGCCACCAGTAGAAAACATGGTTGTTCTGTGTCATTCTCAATTTCATCGATACGCCTTCAGGCAGAAGTGGAAAGAGCAGAATTGCTAGCTATGGCTGCTACAGTAAAGCAAAAACAAGAAAAGGAAAAGAAGGGAGCTGTAGACAGCTGTAGAGTTGGAGTTGAACATTGCAATAGCTGAGTATCAAGAGAAAGGCATGAGTGCCGCAGCCAGACAATAACCGATAGTAAACCGATTGAAAAGAGTTGTTGAGAATTTTCCTTTGCCAATATGGCTCCCTTTATTTACATTTAGCAATTGTTTCAAGTTTTTTCAAGGACAATTGGGGCCGGTGTTGTTGGAGCCAAATTAAGTTTTTAAGTAAATACCATTTATTATCATGAATATGTATGTGTAGAATGTGGAATAAATGGTTAGGGGAAGATAATAATATTATATATATATATATATATATATATATACATTATTAACATACAACATATACAATATTAGGATTTGTATCAAGATGATGCACTCTTACTCCGAGAAATGTCAATATCAATAACAAAGATTTCCAAATTCTATCTGCTTGTAATGTTATAAGTCCTACCACTAGGTGTCACTGCACACATACACACATACACAGACACACAGACACACAGACACACGTACACACAGACACACAGACACACAGACACACGCACAGATTCCTTGCTTCATAGTTAGACTAGTGCAGTGCCTATTCAGAACGGACTGAATGTTTGGTCTGTGGCAGCTTTCATGAGAACTGCTCATACAAATCATTTCACACTCAACAAAGCACTTCCTTCCCTGAGCAATACACCTGCCATGACATAGTTGTGTCACACACCGAAGACACAGAAACATTGGTGAAATACACTTCACAGGAAACAATATCAGGGGCGGACAGCTTTAGATTTATTATGATGTTGAGGTATGAAAAATATTGAACTTACTATTCTAACTCATTGTAAATCACTTAAAAAATATGCAACTTAACAGTATACTACTCACTTACTGTGTACTTCTCCTTCAGATTGTACTATTACATTTACCTGATAGATAAATGTTACTGGTTACGCTGCAGATTCAGATTTTACTCACAAAATATAACAATTAAATTTGATGCATTATTATTGAACTATCCAGCTTTATATTAGAATTGAAAGTCCTACCTTGAACAGATATAGAACAGTATCTTTAAGTAGCCTACATTGTGCTGATAATGCCTCTCTTTAACACTTTGCTGGACTGTACAGAGCGCTGTTTGCTGTTTATTCAAACTTTATTAACATTGAACGTGTCCAAAGGTTTTGGGTTCCCTCCTGGAGCTGCTGCCCCCGTGACCTGACCCTGGATAAGAGGTAGACGATGTATGTATGTGTCCAAACTGCACCTGATCCGATACTGCACTCACTTGGGTCTCCACCAACACATCCACCAAGTGTGAAGTAAAATTGCGTGATAAGTCTAAAACACTCGAGTGTTCAATGTCTGTCTTTTTTAAAATAGTTTTATGTCTTTGCCAATTATATGATTTATGTTAGAAATAGATTTTCAGTCATTTAAAACCCTGAATAGTAAAACAAAAAGGCGTCCTGTGTCTTTTCCTAATCATTTTTCCTTGACTTTGATGGAAAACGTCATGAGGTCAAGAAACGATCTGAAGAAGAAATCCTAATGTGATAATCGAAAGATGTTTCTAATGTATCCGTAGTGTTCAGTCAAACAGTGCGTTTATGTGTTGCTGCTGGAAGTAGTTGTGAGAAGGCATTATCTCCTTTACTGTCGTAAAGGGTGGTCCAGTGTATCCTCTGATAAAGGAGATAAGAAAGGAAGCATTTAGAGAATGTGAACAGCTCTTATCATGGCTGCCACTTAACAGTTCTAAGGTCATGACACTCAGTCAGGATCCTTCCTAAGCAAAAAACTCTGCTCACCGGAGCCCCTGTCAGGCTCTCACCAGGAGGTACCGCTGGTGGCTCGGGGCCCTCTGCCTCCCTCTAGTGCTTCTGACCTGCCTACAGTTTGGAGTGGTCTTTATTGATTGCTTTTATGTGTCCACAGTTTTAATGAATTTGCATGCTTTATCAAGGCTACATTTTGTATTATATTCCAGTACGTGTGGTGATATTCTCTTGCCTCTGACTCCGGACCAGACCGGGTCAAGAAGGTGCTGGCAGCCTTACAATACCTTAAAATCTTTACCAACTAAAGTTTATTATAATATAATGTCACTATCAGACTACAGTAACATTATGGAAGCTGTCAGGACATTGCATCCTTATTTCCCACTGTTGGATCCTTATAAAACTTTGTTAGAGGCTCATTTCTGACATATTAGAAAAGAACTGCACCGTTATCTGAAGTGAAATCACACAGCCTATCTAACCCAAACCAAAAACACACAGGCCTGATACAGTTGTATTGGTGTAATGACGGGTCACTGTTATTGATCTCAGTACCCTAAATAGTATTACTAGACAAAAATGGCTAATTGATTGATTGATTAAATAAACACAAGTATGGTATTCAACAAATGCAGTTATTGATTGTTTGTGTATCGCAGTTCACTGGAGTCCGATGTTTCACAGCTGGGTTGCTCCACCAAAAGTCTAGAGCAGTACAGCATTTTCATTGAGAATATCCATTAAAACAAAAAGCTTATACTTATAAGGGTCTTACAGTGGGAAATAAAGTTGCACTGTCCTGGCACGAAGAACATCTAGGCTACGAGCGACCAGATTTTATTTCTAAGTTTCCATGATCGATGATATATATATATCATATTATAGTAGCATTGTGTTACTGGACTTTACTGTAGCCTACAGAGAAGGAAAAGTGAACAAACCAGTGAACCAGTCCTTCTTGTATGACTGCTTTTCTTTATTTTTCCGAGGGACAAAGCCATGACTCGCTTCAGTGTTCAACAGGTCAGCCGTTAACTTTCCTGCTTGTTCTAACACTTGTTCCTAGAGCTCAGTTCAAAAGTTATAGAGGTCTAATGTTTGCCATTTGATACAATCAAAGTGATATGTAAAAGGTGAACCCAGATCATCATTGACTGCATACAATTAGCAAGGAATTTATCAAGGTGACATGAATTCTAAATAAACATGGTATACTGCAAACATTCAGTTGCAGTGGTCTCGCAGTAGGCCTTACATTTCTTAAATTTGCTTATAGAATTCAAACCAGAATGTAGGAAACATACTCTTGTCTTTGTCAACAAGGCCCTTCGGTAAATACAAAATGACACTTTGTGACAAAGAAGTGGAGCCTTTGTGGGATTTTTCTAACATTAATGTTGACAGACAAGAATGAAGAACTGTTCACAACAAAGGTGTTCTTACAATTGTATTTTGAATCCTATTTCATGGATTGAAAATTCTGGTTTGCATAATGGTTAGTTAATAGTGTCTGTGCACACTTGAAGTAGACAGTTGCATGTCAGCAAATTCAATGAAGTCTACAGCCGAAATTAACATAATGTGACACTAGTACTGCTGTCCGGTCTAAAACATCCACTTCTACAGCCATGTGGAAAGTAAGGGTGTGGGGGTGGTCAATGGACATATAATAATAATAACAATAATAATAATAATAATAATAATAATAATAATAATAATAATAATAATAATAATAATAATAATAATAATAATAATAATAAACTTTATTTATATAGCACTTTTCTTAACAATGTTACAAAACACTCTACAGGAAAATAAATAGCAGATGAAAACCAAATAAATAAACAAAACAACAGAGGGACCATAAAAAGGCCAGGATCTAAGGGCTATCAAGGGCCATTTCAATTTTTACAAAATCCTTCGAATGCTATACTAATTATTGAAATCATAACCTCTGCAATTTGTTTTAAAGACACAGCCCATTCATTTCACTTTTCTTTCATGCTGTGCAAAAACAAATGCACATAAAACATGCTGTTTTATCAGAAATCAGAAATCCTTTATTAGTCCCACAACGGGGAAATGTACCTTGTCACAGCAAAAGAACATATGTAGTAAAAAGGCAGTACGCAATAATTAAATATAATAAAAAATAATATAAGTACCAAGTGGTTGATAGAAAATAAAGTGAGTATTGTAAATGGCAGTGATAATTGCACAGCAGTGGTGGAATAGTCTGTTCTTGGTGTGGTGGTCTACCTCTCTATCTTTCCATGTTTGTATGTTACGCTCTGCAGAGAGCTGCTTGTTGGGCCAAACTCCGCTGAAGAGCGTTAACTTTATCCAAACGCACTCGTCCTTTCAGCTCGTGCAGTTTGGCATGTTTTGTGCTTTCGGCTACTGACGCTCGAGATTATTTTTTCCGCAAGCGTGTCCGCACAAACTAGACACACTGGCCTTTAACTTCCACAAAGAAATAATCGTTCGTCCATTTCTCCTGGACGCCATGCTGCGTTCACTAATGTCAATGACGTTTAATATTGAAGTTTGACATGACATGACCACGTGATATGTTCAAGGACCCTGACCTTGGCCAGGAAACAGTCAGTCGCCCATTTTATTCTATTGCTTTTGGATTTTCTTTTTTTTTGCGTGTTTGTGAATTACCTCAAGGGCCGGATCAAATGGACTCGCGGTCCCTGCCGGAGGTTCCCCACCCCTCCTTTAAGGCATCACACTTGCCACACAGTGAACCTGGCTCCTCTGTATCATCCCAGTGGAAAGTAAAAGCACCACAGAGTACATTTGTTTTTTCATTTACTAAATGAAAAAACAAAAAGGCCACTTTAGCAGCAACAGAATGCATGATGTATACATTGGGGCTTAACTAATTAGGCAGTCTTTGCATGAAGTTAATGGAAGCCTGCACTGATTCACATTTACTGTCTGCCGACATTTCTATTTTGTATCTTTAAAAAAAAAAACACCAACTATGTTGACATGGTTTATTCTTGGTTTAACTTTGTAAGTGTGCTCTGGGTCATGATGGTGTAAAGTGTGGTGATCCTGGCTGTGTGTGTTCATCACCATAGATCAGTGATCTTCACTATTTTTTACACGAGCCAAAATCCATTCGATCTCAAAAGATGCCTCAGTTAATTGTTCAGCTGTATTAGTTATCCTGTGTTTGAGCCTTTGTTGTCCAGAAACAGAAGAAAGCTGCTCTTTTTAAATTTTTCCTAATTTCCCTTCCAGGTGCGTAAGTTTCGTTGAATTTTGGATGCGTCGTTTGGAAATGCTGCTCCAAATGACTTTGCTTGAAACCAGAGCGGGTTTGTTTGCATATTAAGCATGAAAGCTTCGACTCGTGGAGGACAAATACAAATGTCTCTGTCCACTTGTCTTGAATTTTCCTATACTCGTCTTGTATGGCTCGTACCTTTCTTTTTTTAACGGGAGTATGAAGTATGAAGTGCCATAGTATCCTCCAATTTAAATGCTCCAATTTAGCGATATACATTCGATTTTTTAGCAAATGTCCATAATCATAAGCATGCTTATGATAACATATTTTTAATGACCGTAAGTTTATTTATTTCTATACTAGCCCACCACGTATATACCCGTCCAAGAGCACAGTCGCCATTGTAGTGCTGATAGACCGCCAAAACAACTCTGCAGTGAGTCAGTGTAATGCCTAGCAAGTTTAAATATCTTGTTCTAGTCTATATTTGCACCTTTTATCAATTATTATTGTATATTATTTTGTATTATTTGTAGGCTAATAGAGCAGACACTCTCAGTGTTTTAATGGGTTGTATGTAATAGCCCTGCTTGTTTTTATGAAATATCTGTATTGACTGCATAATCAGAACTATCACCCCTTTATTTAGCCTACTGCCATGCGAACCACCAATGAGTAACACTGCCATAGATCATCATACACGTCACTTATTTATAGAAACACCTGTACACATACAAAAGTCCAAATTACAATCTCTACAATTTACTGTATATAATTTCTCCCACTCGCTCACGCACACGCATGCACATTCGTAAACATATCATGGGAAAAGAACTGAGCTGAAGTCTGTCATAACTGGCCCTCTGGTTTTGGTAATTAAATCAATGCATGGTACAACCACGGGAAAAGACATATTTGAGGAAGTACCTAAATGTGTGCGAAATGAAACTGCCCCGGGACAAACTGACAGGACTGACGCACCTGCGATGCGGTGAAAAGAGCCGATTAATGCGGGAGAAGATGCAGCTAACGGTGTATCACAGCATCATACACCAGGAAGTGCTGTGTTGTAAAGCTCTGGAGATGGAACATGTAATAAGCACCTTAACACAGACAGGAAACTTGAGGAGATTCATTCTGAACATGGCGGTTCGATGGCTGAGTCGAGGGAAAGTGCTGAATAGATTTTTAGAGTTGCGTGAGGAAATCTACCAGTTTTTGGAAGCAAAGGGAAACACACCACAGATCTCTGGGACGAAAAGTGACGATGTGAGCTGGCCTGTTTGTGTGACATAACGAAGCATCTCACTGTTAAACCTCCAGCTTCAGGGCCAGTGTGATCACGACATGTATGATGCAGTGAGAGCGTTCCAAGCCAAGCTGCATGTTGGAGACACTGATGCAGCAAGGAAACTTTGGTCACTACGTGTTTCCAAACACTGACAAACCATCTCCACCAATATTGAATATAGAATTTAAAAAACAATTTTTATTTATTTATATGAACTCTGACCCTGCGCAAGCTAAATCTCCATTTCTCCAGAAAAGCTAGCGGGAGCAGCTACGATGGGGCACTAGGTGCGTTTTTTGATGCTAAACATGGAAGAACAGTGAAATAATTATTTTTTACAACAGTAAAAGAAAACTGTGTATGTCTCATTTGCGGGGCGACGGCAAAGCAGCACATTGTGGAGACACTTCGGTACGTGTCACCAAGCTACCATGCTAACTACCCACCTACAGCACTGCGGGCAGAACAAGCCGTGAGTTAAAGGCAGCTTTGGGCAGTAGCATCTCTTTTCACTAGGCCAGTGAACAAGTCATAAAAAGAAGCTTCATTTAGAGCTGCAAATGTTTTTTAAATAAAGTACAAGAAAGCCTTTTTGGACGGAGAGGTCTTGAAAGGGGCAATTGAATTGGTTATTGAAAACACTGTTCTAAGACAAGAAGAAAGGTTCCGATGTCATCTCCACTCTCTGATGTTACAAAGTTAGTGTTTGTACAAACAGGATATGGTTTGAAGATGTGACCATTAATGATTTCCTTAATCTTTTTTACAGAAGTGATATTTTGAACAAAATACTACAAATGTGCTCATTCATACAAAACTGTCAATAAAAATATTTATTAAAATATCAGAGATGTGATAACTCTGACTTTCAAATGTTGAAATAGATTGAGAACATAAATAAATAATGTTGCATGTTTAAATATTGACCTGTGTTTCTACAATGGTAAATAATTGTTAATAATCATTGTGAGGAATAATTAACATTAACATGTGATCAGACAGTCTCTTCACATAGATGAATATTTATTATGATTTTTATTATTAATGATAATATTATCATTAAAGGTGAACCGTGCAACTATGTTATTCAGGAAGTTTGTATCAAACAAGCAGCTCTCAGTATCAAAAAGGTTGGTGACCTCTGCTTTAGATCAACCGAGGTGGGGGAGAACAGAGTGATCGATTGTGTCGAAAGCAACACTAAAAAAGCGAAACAGAGCAGAGGAGGGAATGTGAATGCGCGAGGCAAGAAAAAAACGAAAAACTTGAATTTCACGGGGCGTGGGGTTCCGTTTTGGGCATAATGTAATGTAATGAGACGTTTATTATGTGAATAAAAAATAATTGCGTTGTCTTAATTTAAAAGGAACACATGCTACGTTCGCAAATTGCAAATATGTTTGAACTGGACAAACGTGCTATTCACAGTAACAGCCCAGTCAAACACTATCTACAGAGGCGTTATTCTGTATCATTTTATTTAGCCTTCATATAAGAGTGCTTCATTTGAACAAAGAAACTATAACTTTTATTCTGTTGCTACTTGTATTTTGGCTTAAGAAGAGTTTCAGTTTCAGCTTCTTCTTTCCGATACGTTCTCTCCCAGCTGTACTTCATCCTTACGTTAAGGGCCAGAACAGTCACTCTGTTATCTGACTTTTAAAACACCCACTCATCTCCCCAGCAACTGTCACATGGTTAGACCTCCAGAGAAACTGGTCTTACAGGAAGTGCATTGAGTTTGCCCTTCAAAATAAAACGCTCATGTTACACAACTTCTACCACAGGCTCAGAGTCATATTGAGTTCAGTCAGAGTATTGAGTTCAGTCAGAGACAAGCTTGTGATTTTAGCCTACATTCATTAAATTGACTTGATGATCAAGGAGACATCTACTTTTGTCAAACTGTGCTTTGCATAGCATATATTCAACACTGTGAATACAAACATTTATAAAGTATTTTGTTATTGTTATGAGGTATTAATGTGGATAGCAAAAACTGTTGTACTGTACCTTCAAGACTTTTTCAATAACTGTCCTTTTCCTATCTGCAATTGCATTAAATCAGTCAATAATATTTAATAATGAACTATACATTTGATTTCCTATGTGTAACTATTTCGTAATATGCACCCTTTTTCCAACACTGGTGGTATTTTGTTATTCTCGCTGTATTCCCAAATTATCCTTTTTTTATTTTGAAGGCAACATTTCTCCTGTTCCGACATATGTTGTGTAACCTGACTGGACTAGCTGAGTTACATCACGCAGAGAGTCCGTGTATGTAACCTGGCACAAGCAGCTGAGGTGAGCCGCGAGCTCCTCTCTTCAGTGTCTCCACCGGGTCCTCTCTCTGTCCCACAGCCGCAGACATGACGCTGTCTCTGGGATGGCTCTCAGCTCTGGTCGCAGGTGTTTTCTCCGCTCATGTTTTGCAGAAACTCTGCTTCCCATACTTTTGGAGGGACCTCGTGTTTCTGTTGAAGGTGATGAGGTACGGCGTGAAGCTGGAGCTGTTCAAGCTGACCTCCAGCGTGCACACGGTCCTGGACAGGTTCATCCAGCAGGCGCAGCGCATCCCCAACAAGCCGTTTGTTATCTTTGAAGGAAGCGTCCACACCTACCGGGACATCGAGCAACGCAGCAACAGACTTGCTAATGTTTTCCTCGAGAGAGTGAACTTGAGGAAAGGAGACTGCATTGCCTTGCTCATGAGCAACGAGCCCGACTTTCTGTGCGTTTGGTTCGGGTTGGCGAAGCTCGGCTGCTCGGTTGCTTTCCTGAACACTCAAATCAAGTCCAAGTCTCTGCTGCACTGCTTTAAGTGCTGTGGAGCCAGAACTCTAATTGTTGGTTCAGGTAAAGCTCTTTTCCTTCACTTGTTATCATCACCTTTTCTAATAGACACTGGGTTTACTCCCCTCAACTTCTGCATGTCATGTCATCAATAGTGTCGTCTGTCAATGAGACATGCACAAGAAACCCGTTATTCATATCTCCTGCTCTCTGTTCTGCTCTCTGTTCTGCACTCTGTCCTGCACTCTGTACTGCTCTATGTCCTGCTCTCTGTCCTGCTCTGTCCTGCTCTCTGTCCTGCTCTCTGTCCTGCTCTATGTCCTGCTCTCTGTCCTGCTCTGTCCTGCTCTCTGTCCTGCTCTGTCCTGCACTCTGTCCTGCACTCTGTCCTGCTCTCTGTCCTGCTCTGTCCTGCTCTCTGTCCTGCACTCTGTCCTGCTCTCTGTCCTGCTCTCTGTCCTGCTCTGTCCTGCACTCTGTCCTGCTCTCTGTCCTGCTCTCTGTCCTGCTCTCTGTCCTGCTCTGTCCTGCACTCTGTCCTGCTCTCTGTCCTGCTGATCCGGTTGCCACAATGCAGCCTTGTTAAATGCATTTATTGTATGATAATTAATGAAAAAAATAGATTTATTCACCTTTTTCAGTTTTTCATTTAATTACTAGATGAATAGTTTTTCATTGTAACACAATGTTTTGATTTCTGTGTTAGTTAGCCATTTAAATCTTCTATAGACAAACTCTAATAGGATGACAATGTTGCTGTGCGTCTGCAGGATAGGGAAGGAAGCAACATAGTTTACACATAATAACCATCATATAACCCTACAGTATGCCAGATAGGGCTGACACTGTGACACTGTGACACTTTCCTTAGTGATTAGTCTGTTGGTCATTTTTGTAATTGTTTATCCAATGCAATGTTAGAGCAAAACTAGCTCATCACATTTTTCCAGAACCACAAATAATACATGTACATATACATGAGAAAAAAATGCAAACTTGCATTGAAAAAGTTAGAACCAGGTTGGCTTTTATCCCGATTAACAACCAGAATTCTGATCAATAAGTTATAAAAATAGTTGTTGATTAATTTGATGTTGATTGACTAATGAACTCATTGTTGTAATACTATTGTCAGAATGTATTTGTGAGACTTTGCAATCTAAAACATTTTAGAGATGAACATTTGATAGGCACTTATTGATTTTGTTCCGATCTCTAAATGTCCGGCCAGGTCGATTTTGTTGTGAACTGTGTGGAGTCTCAGTGAATGATTGCTCAACAACTCTGAAAAACATCCAAACTCATATTCAGCTTCCACCCGTGTTTCTCATTGGAAGAATCCTGTTTCTACAGTTAATAGGATTCAGCATGCTACAGCCATGTGACAGGATGACATCGTGCTCTACCAAACAAGCATTATATTGGTCAGGGGCACTGTCCTTATTACAACCCCAGTGAAACAGGAGAAGGATTTTCGGAATAGCTGGAACAGTCGGACACTGATGAGAGTGGATGTGATGCCATCCAAAAGCACTGTTGCCATAGATTCTGTCAACAGATTATTACCTCCGCCAAAGAGGTTCTGTTTGTCTTGTCTGTCTGTCTGTCTGTTTGTATTTCGGCAGGATTAAAGAGAAACCTACTGGCCCGATTTTCATGAAACTTGGTGGAAGGGTGTGTAGATGATGTAGATGGGGCCAAGGAAGAACCCATTACATTTTGTTGCGAATCTGTTAATGAAGAGTGAATGAATCTCTAAATGAGCTCTAAACTCAAGAGATTATAGTTTGATGGGGAGTGCTGATCAAATTGTCTCTTCAAAGTCTTCCCACAGGAGCTCAATAGTGTTGAGGTCAGGTGACATTCTTGGCCACTGCTGCACTTTCACCTTGTTCTTCATTAAGATGAAGAATGTCAGGGTCATGTTAACCCAGGGTGTGGGGACAGGGTCGCATCTTCACTTTCAAGATTTTGCAATACATCGGCAAATTCATGATGCCATCAATGAAGTACAATTGGTCCACACCTTCAGCACTTTTACATCCCAATATAAGAACTTTGGATGACATAAAATCCAAAGATTGACTTTGGTCTAAACTGGTTTTCGAGAGCTGGGGCTTTCGCAGTGCTTCCTGCGTGGATCACAGCCATGCATTCCACTTGTATGCAGGATGCGTCTTACTGTGTGAGATAGAACAGTCACTCCAGTTTGGCTTTTCACAGCTTTTGCAAGCTTTGAGACACTTGCATTCTGATTCTCCTGCACTTTTATCACAAAACTTGCTCATCAGGAGGTGAAATATTGCGGCGATGAACTGGACGTTTCCATCCTTTTAAAAGTCCGTCCCTTTTGAATTTCTGTATCACATTCGCTACTGTGTTCCGACTTAATAACAATGATTTGATAATCCTCTTGTCCTTTTCTGAGAGTGATTCATTGGGTTAAGTTAAGTACTACTTTAATTGTGAATTGTGAACCTTATTGGCCAAAGGTTATACTTCATTGCTGTAGCACCAGCACTAGGTCAAATCATGCATTTGTGGTCTCTGTAGGAATAGAAAAAGAATCCATGTCACCAACGTGCTTGCTCGAGGAGCTATTGTCTGTTCGGTACATATCTTTTTGGACGGAAAAATTTTGGAAGAATTGTAACAAAAACAGCAGGGCTTCAGCGCTATGGGCTAAGACCCCAGAAGAAGGAACAGCTCACATGTTTGATATAATTCTTACTGTTAAGACAAAGCATGCTCTGCTTATTTTCCATTTTAACCTCATTATCCTGCTGCATTATAAATACTTCAGAACTATAGCAGCAGCCATTCCTCCTTGTTGAGGATGGAGTAGGATTCATAGATGTATGCAGAGTAGATTGCTTGGGTAATGATTATAATTATCCCTGAGAGATTGCCCAGCAGTGCTAACATGAGTCACAATAATGACCAACAAAGCTGCGTTATTTCTTTTTATGACTGTGGTTTGTTTACTTTGTGTTGCCTCAGTGAACACTCCATGTTTCCTTGAAGACACTTACAATCACAAAGTATTGTATTTCAAATCATTTACAGGTCCCAGTCAGGAATGGTGCTGTATTGTGAAATACTTATTATTTATGTGAGTTTAGACCTTACAGTGGAGGTTCATGACATGTGTAATTTCAGTGATAAAGAAAACACACTCATTGCAAAACATTCTCAAAATATCCAGTCTCCATGAAATAGCTGCACGATCCTTTTAAAAGTAAAGTTTTTATATATATATCATACTTCTATTAGCTTCCTATCTGCTCTGATGTCTCCACATACAGCAAGCTCTTACAATTTAAAGCTCAAAAGAGCTTGCTAAGAGGGATAAGTCAAGTTGAAATATAATTGAAGAAAAATGTAAAACATTATTCAAAGTATTCTCTCCATCTGCCAGATTTAGTGAAAGGTCTGGACGGCATCCTAAGCAGCCTGCTGGAGGACAACATTCAGGTGTGGGCCATGAAGAGCCAGAGTGAGCACACACAGGTGCACACTCTGCTGGATAAGGTGGATGCTGCCTCTGACCAGCCGGTACCAGCAGTGTTGCGGGCCACCACCTCCGTCAAAACCCCCAACCTCTACATCTTCACCTCTGGAACAACTGGTGAGTTTTCTACAGCTCAGTGAGGAGCAAAATTTTGAATCTTAGTTCATAGTTACCACCGTTCATCATATCATCGTACTATAATGACGTCTATGTGTGTCTGAGTTGCGATTATCTCGCCAACCCTGGGACCAATCTACTTCACACGTGGCGTGTGTGTTGCTGAGGACCCAAAGGAGTGCAGTGCTGCACAAGAAGTTATTTGGATCAGCGATTCTATAGAAAACTGCAAAAACACGGTCTGCTTGACCGGACTTTGCTTAGCGCCTGCGCTAGGCTGTAAAATGCAAATAGACGTCACATCAAAATTCAGACAACAGTGCGGCTACGTCCGCTAATGGTCACTATAGAACGTCTCTGTATGTTTTCTTTCACAAAGTAGCGCACCTGTCGTGCCATTACCTTACTGTCGATAGAAATGAGGATGTGTGTGTTAAACACGTTGCACGTTTATCAGTCTGAACTTCGACTTTCTTCCAAAGCATTCCTCAAACCTGGGGCATTCAGGATACATTTAGTATCACGAATGCCATGTAATCAACTTTATGCTGTTTCTTATCAGGCCAGCCATCCATTCACCCAGCTAAGTGTTTTATAGCCACCTGCGTGTGTCATGGTTGTGTTGGTAACAGCGCTCCTAGGGTGGACCCCTGCAGCTTCTCCTGGGAGTGCTGAGACTTCTCCCCTATGTAATCCTCCCACTGTTCGGAGCTCTTTGCTTCTTCATTGTGTTTGACTTAATGCCAAGTAAATAAATGCCATTTATTTCCTTATAATCAGTTTGAATTTACTGTGAGATCAGGCTTTGCAGAAAGACAGTAAAAGCTTGTTTCCACTGGACGTCAGTCGTCTGTCAGAACAGGAATGCTTTGACTTCTGCTAATTCTGCTTGGTACACCATCTGTATCACATGCACATTACTGATTATATTTACTGAGACTAATGATTATGGAGCAGATTTCAGAAGGCGGTATGGTTTTAGTATTTCTCAGGCTATCTGCCTTTTTATTGTTCACAAACATGACAATTTAAAAAATACATTGTGCACAAAACAATATGTAAAACTAGTAATTTGTGCGATTATTCAACAAATCTCAAGGTAATGCTTGACACAACTTTGACTTGATGTGTAGGATTACTGTCCATCAGAAGCAATATCTCGCTTCTTTTGGAGAGAAAAAAAATCTATTTTTGGAATCTTACAAGATAAGAATCTCTATTCCTACATGAATACGTTTCCCCCATCCCTACTGGACAGCACCGAAAGGATGATACATGATTACATTTCAGTTCACTTTTCTCTTATTATCATTATTGGAGTCCAAAATCAGTTAGGGCTTCTTCTTCTCAGGAGCATCCACAAAACTACTACTGTATGATATTAGAAACACAATTGAATGCATCATTGCATGCCACTTTGTTGCATTGGCATGGAGGCAACAATGATTGAACGTATCAATTGTTTATGATCATGTAATGCAGTATCATGTCTTTTCATGTCCACAGGGCTCCCTAAGGCTGCAGTGATCACTCACTTCCAGAGCTTGAAAGCAGCAGCAGGGTTTTGGGCGTTTGGAGCAACTGAAGATGATGTGATGTACATCCCTCTGCCGCTCTACCACAGTGCAGCTTCCTTGATCGGTATAGGAGGAACCATAGAGCTGGGTAGGCCTCACTATATGTCTACATGACTCATCCTTTTGTATTCACCGTTTGTTGGAAGCATTTATTTTACAGTATCTTGTCAGATGAAATCTTAACATGTAGCAAACATCTATCTAGATCAAGGATCGTTTGTCTGACAAAGATAAAATCTCAATTTGAATCTTGTTTCTTTTACCTATTTTAGCTGTTTTTACATTTTGCAAAAGGTCACCATTAAAAGTATTCCAAATGATCTATTAGCAGTTCCTGTTTGCAGTATGATGTTTGACTCAAATTCACCTCATGCTGTATCTTTGCTTCAAGTCTTGCCCTCTGTGCGCCCTTTAAATCTTCTGCGCGCCCCCTGGGAAGGAACGCCTCGCCTTATTCATTTAGCGAGTTGACATATGGGCTGCTTTAACCACTTATAGAATAACTACACCCAGTTTTATTAGTAAAGGGAACATTTCACTTTATAGTGCCTGTACATTTGGGTAACCCTAAACCTAACTCTGTGCCTACCAACCCGCAAACTGTGAACAAGACGAACAAGCAGTTTTTTGTGAAGACATGGGATTCAAACTTAGCCTGTATAAAATATGGATGTAGTCTCCGTGGCGTCACCAATAGCCAGTAGTAACTAGTAAGTAGTAATAACTAAGTACATTTACTCAAGTACTGTACTTAAGAACAATTTTGAGGTACTTGTACTTTACTTGATTATTTAAGTGTCATGCTACTTTCTACTTCTACTACACTACTTTTCACAGGGATATATTGTACCTTTTACAGCACTACATTAATTGCTGACTTTAGATACTAGTTACTTTTCAGATAAAGATTTTAAAAATCTTTTGTGCAGTAAATTAAACCAACCAACAGTAAAAAATTACAATAAAATTAGCTCTACTGCAGCAAACTACAACTTTAAAATATATCTTACATGTTACTGCTTCGATAATCATCATCTAATATTATAATATATAATAATGCAACAACTAAAGAGAAACAGCCTCCAGGCAGCTGTGAGGGCAAAGAGAGGTGGTGTGGGTTTTTTTTTCCGTTTCTGCCACTTTGAATGTAATCTAATAAACAAACTATAAAACAGGAACATGGCTGTAATATCTACAAGAGAGTCAGCAGCTGTACTTCTTCTCTCTGTATTGACTCACTATCACCTCTAGAGGAACAAGTGGTATTACAGGCTGGACGGAGGGCAGCTAGCTGTTAGCATGCTAACTTCAGTAGATATCTCTGCAACACAACACAGAGATGTGTTTAACATAACGTCAACACTGTTACCTATTCACACTCTGTTCATAATGTTAGTTCATTGTTTTAATGTTTTAAGTTTAAATTCTGGCAGATTTTACACATTGAACCTTTAGGCAGGGTCCCTGTGGAGCCTTAAAACATCTTAAAGCTTTGTTAGGTAACATTGGAGAAGCCAGCACGAGTAAGCTATATTCAAAAAAATTGTGAAGTGAAAAGCCCTGCTCAGTGTTGCCAACTCCTTTCCAATGAAAGTAAGCTAGCACTAACACTGACAGCCTGTCCCTTCAGGCCTCCCTACAAAGCCACTTCCCCAAAATTATCATTTTGACCATTAACAACGAACATGATTATTGTTTGTACTGACAGCTGTGAGTCAAGCTAGCAGTTGGCGCTTGGTCCACAGTGTCCGCAGAGCACAGTGTCCACAGAGCACGGTGTCCGCAGAGCACGGTGTCCGCAGAGCACGATGTCCGCAGAGCACGGTGTTCACAGAGCACGGTGTCCACAGTGCACGTGTCCACAGAGCACAGTGTCCACAGAGCACAGTGTCCACAGTGCACGTGTCCACAGAGCACGGTGTCCACAGAGCACGGTGTCCACAGTGCACGGTGTCCACAGAGCACAGTGTCCACAGAGCACAGTGTCCACAGTGCACGTGTCCACAGAGCACGGTGTCCACAGAGCACAGTGTCCACAGTGCACGGTGTCCACAGATCACAGTGTCTACAGAACACAGTTTAACTGCCAAACAACGTGACCCCTTTGATTACTCGCTGTTTCACTTCAACTGGCCGCTTAATTAGAAGCTTTAGAACAAGAAGTGGACACTGGAGACTATTATGGAGAATATTTTAGGTCTTTGTTGCTGTGTTTCCTCTCTTTATACAATGATCCACTGTATGAAACTTCATATTTGGGTTTAGATAACATTACACTAAACTGCTTGTTTCAGCAGCTGATTTAGAATGAGCTTGAATGTGATGTTGGTTATAAAATGGTTTTGGAAAAGCAGCTAATTCTAATCAGCCATTAGTTTGATAAACCTTGCTGGCTTCTGCATTTTATCCAACTGCTACTAAAGTTGACAGTTCAATGTCCTTCACTGGTAGAGATAAACATCCTGCCAGGTTGTGCTAACAAACCTTGGTGAGGCCAGTGTCCTGACACTTTTAGATGATGAAATGTATTTGGACACATAGCTGTTCTCTCCTTGTCAGGTCTAAACCTGCAGAAAGAGGTAGGACAAATTTAGACCTGTTCACATGTTGCCACCTACAGACAAGGAACGTGATAGCTGCTGTTGAACTGGAGTCCTGAACTGCAGGTCTGACACTCCTGGCACTGCGGTTCTACAAACAGCTGGGATCTGCTTTGCATCAAGTCTATCATAATACAGTTCTCAAATGCCATGTACGTTGGAAGGGTTAATGGTCCCTGTAATCATTCCAAGACTTTTAAACTGGGACTCGTCTGAAGATACATCTACTGTAGTATACAAAATGAAAGTTAGTTAAGCTAGCTAACAAATTAGCGAGCACTTCCAGCCTCCAAATGCAAGACTGTGGTTGTTCTCACCAGGTATGTGTGGTAGGTTACAGGTGTAAACTGCTAAAAATGTCATGTCACAGGCAACAGTGTTATTTTGTAATGTTGGAGACGAAGAATGCCATCATAACAAAATAACATCAAGCGGTCTTTGAACCTTTACCAAAAGATAGCATTGGCAGGCAGAAATTGTGTCTGGGGTGTTATTTTCTTTGATCTTTCCACATTTTTGTGTATTCAAGATTCTAAATGAAAAAACATTGTGGGTTCGATCAGAAAGCTTCTCTTACCTAACTTAACCGAGAGATTGGAGATATCTTTGGCAAGAAATACACGTTGTGTCGTGTAAAGAAACCTCACCATACTGAAATAGAGAAGGGTTTCTGAAACAGCCAGTGTCATGCTATAAGTTCAGTATATACGTTCAGTGATGTTTGCACTGCCCTGCTATTGATCATGATACATGACCCTGTCGCAGAGAGTTGCTTAACACTAAATAAAACTTGCTCCATCGCAGAAGAAAGACTGAATGGGCTGTGAACAATTGTGTGATACAACGTCAAACCTTTAAGAAGAGACTGTCTGAAAATGTGCTCAAAGTTGATACAATTAATTGCATCTCACACCTCCCTATCAGTGTGTTTACGTGCTTTCAAGTAAAGGTAAGCTTTACTGTATACTTTTATAATTTAAGTAATGTTACTTTGTAAAAACTACTCGAGTAGAAATAAAAAATTGTTTGAATTAAAATGATTGAAGTAAAAAAAACCAGGACACTAACATTCTTTTCCCCATTTTTTTTGTTTGATGTGGACATAATTTCCACCACAGCTGGTCTTCCTCAGGTAAAGCAGTGAACACACACCTGTTTTATGGTCAGTTTGGGAATGAAATGTCTCCATCTCCTGATCAGATCACCATGTACATATACAGCAACTGAGCAGCATGTCAAACATCTGCAGATCAGGAATGAGCCTCCACATCCAGGTCAAATGAAGACTATAGGGTTACATAAGTTTAATCTTACTGATAGGATAGGACGAGGGATAATTAGAAACAATGAAGTGATGAAATAAATTACAGGTCACCTCTGGAAACCAGCTTCTCCAGTAAACTAATGTCTTAACTGTAATGGTAGTGTAAACCCAAAACCTTTAGGTTTATGTTTGTTAGCTTTGTTTAATTGTTTTCATGCCTTATTGATAAATGGGTTAATTAATGGATTTTTTTTCAATGTAGTATATATTTACTTTTGGCTTGTGGTTAGATTGTTTAGGTGGAAGTGGTTTGACTGTAGTACCCCTGGGTTTTGGTGGCACCTAAGGGTGGGGCCTATAAAATTCTACTCTTTTACCAGAAAAAGGGGGGAACTGTGCCTTGTTGGCTGAGACGCACACACCAAAATAAAATTAAGCAGCGACTTCGGTTAAAACCATGCTTTCAAAATAATGACGAGGGCAGGGAACACATGTGGTTACTGACCTGCAGTGTACGATAGCGGCTATAAACCTTCACCTTGTTCACTCACTTCTTGCACCGTTAGCATTGTGCAGTGAGAGCAAGAGATTCAAACAGTACTTGGACTTGTTTAGTAACATTATGCTATACAACACCACTTATACCTGTCATCAAAGCATGTCAAATATACTGTATGTTTTATATGGAAATCAAATGGCTTCTAGCCATAATAGGATTTAAGGTCCATATGTATAAACATATGGAGTAGATTAGTATTGAAAATAGGAGAATTATATCCTTTTGATAGTGAATTTAATGACGTTGTTGTTGTTCTGTTACAGGTGCGACCTGCATCTTGAAGAAGAAGTTCTCTGCCTCACAGTTCTGGAGTGACTGTAGGAAACATGACGTTACTGTTTTCCAGTATATTGGTGAACTCTGCAGATACCTCTGCAACCAACCTACGGTAATCTTCTGTTCGGCATTCAGCTTTGAGTGTTAATAACCTCGTGCCTGTTTCTGAATGGACATTCTGACGTCACCAAAACAGTGTGAAGTTGCTATTTAAATAAAATGTCCCTCCTCAATATAATTATACCCTGTGGAAAAGGCTCTGGTTTGCTTTGAAACAATTAGTCATGTGTGTCACGTTCTGGCAACATGTCTGGTTTCTGTGTGATTTTTGAATGTAAAGTTTTGAATGAAGCATGTTCTCTGGATTCTGATGGACTAACACACAAACTATTGATCTTCAAAGCACCTGAACGTTTTCTTCTATCATATACTTTCTACTACTTTCATTTATCCTATTCCATTGCTTGCTGTTGATATCACAACTTGTTATCCACACATCACGCTACAAAACATTTCCATACGTCAACATACATTGACACTTAATGACTGACAGAGCAAGTGATTTAGAGTAAAGCACCGGACAAAATGTTTTACAGTAGGCAGACTTCTTTCTTTGTACAGACAGTCCTTTACAGTCACTGCTTCTTGTGAATTGTTCAAGTGAAATTGTGCACAACTGTGGCAGAAAGACAAGCAAGCTCTTTGTTTTTATATTTGTCGTCTCATTGGGGACATGAAGACACGCATGCACACACACGGTGTGAGGGCAGAGCTCATCACTTCTTCAGGCTGGACTCAAAGTCCTCTTTGTTCTCTCTCTCTCAGGCTGAGTGGGTTGGAGGCCGGCCATGCCTCTCCTCTCCACTGATTGGCAAATTAAAGATGTGGACACGTACAGCACATAAGCGCTTTTTCACAAAGTCAATGTCTGCACACAATTACTGCTTGTAATCTGTCATTATGCACAGTGACCAATGTGCAAACATGTCAAAGACCATAGTACTCATCCCAGAGGACACAGATACAAGTTAGTTTCTCTTATTGCCACAGGGCTATGCTGCTGGATTAATCTCAGCACAGAAGGAACGGCTGTGGCAGTACACCACATACATACGCAGGCTTTATCATTACTACTCATTTTCTGTAGGTGTTTTTATTTGATCAGGAGTGCAGAGACCAACAATGAACTGTTGATAGAACACATTTTAGGTATTAGCATGTCAATGTAGTCATAATGTTTATTGAAATCTATTGACGGTGATGAATCCTCAGCCCACAGTTAGTCTGTTTGTGTTGTCAACAGACTCTTTTGTTTTGTTGGCTGCCCCCAGTGGTGGATACACGCAGAGCTGAATTACAAATGAAGGTGAATCAGGGTCTGCTCGGCCCCAGGCCCCAGGCTCATTGTTTTTCAGTTGATTTGTTGTTGATATGCAACCAAATGACCAGGACCAGGGGGTCTGTCTGTGCCCTGGGACCCCATAGTGGGTTTACATGT
Organism: Cottoperca gobio; assembly: GCF_900634415.1. Lineage (NCBI taxonomy): Eukaryota > Metazoa > Chordata > Actinopteri > Perciformes > Bovichtidae > Cottoperca > Cottoperca gobio. The sequence goes on from NC_041366.1 coordinate 2,684,593, forward strand.
GTCATCTACAAACACATTCTCTCTATTAATAAAGGGGAACTTCAGTGTTTTTTCGACCTGAACACTATTTTCCAATCTTTTTGTGTCTAAGATACTAATGGGGACAACTATTTTTTGAAATTGGTCCAGTACTGAACGAGGGCGCTGCAGCCAGCAGGCCTAACCGGGCTGCAGTGTCATGCTTCCTCACAACAGCGCACCATCGGTAACGCTGCTTTTTTCACCCACCAACAGGCTCAGATGGATAGTGTCAGCATTATGGAAAAGAAATAAAAAGGTTTTCTTACCTACAAAGCAGCAGTAGTGGTTATTTTGGCCACGGTTGATGGAACGTTGTTGGTATCTGCTTGGAGGTAAGCCCCTCCTCATCTCCGGTGTGCGTTTGTTGTGAACACAGCGCTAGTGTCCACTACCTCGCTTCTATTCAAACAATTAAACTTCACTGCAAGTCGCAATTCATACATTGGAAAATCCTCATTTGTATAAAAAAGCATTCTTTGCTATACGTTATTTGCTATATTTCTAAACGTATAGAAATAGCTATAAGAGCTGTTTGTGAATCTGCCGTTTGTGGCAGATTCGCTCTCTTTCTGGGAGTTGGTGTGCTCACTTCAACTCAGTCAGTTTTTGTTTGTGAAACTCAATTTGTTTCTTGTGAGCTGCAGTTATAAAGCAAAGACTCTCTTCTATATATTCCTTCATATCATCTTAATGATAATATGTATTTACATGGAAGACACTTGAATTGTACACGTCATTGATAAATGATCAGTTGTCACCTGTCAGATCTGTTTAGCTAATGTCATCTCGTCCCTTCATCAGACAGAGGAGGATAAAGTTCACAAGGTGCGGATGGGAGTGGGGAACGGGCTGCGGCAGGACGTCTGGCAGGAGTTCCATAGTCGCTTTGGAAACATTAAAATGTGCGAGGTGTACGGCTCCACTGAGGGAAACCTGTGTTTCATGAACCACATTGGCAGGATTGGAACTGTGGGCCGCTCCAACTTCTTCTACAGGGTGAGTGCTTTGATTCTCTGCATGTTATTCACATGTTGGTGAATTACATTCTAATCACTTGTAATGCAGCATAGAGTCTTTTTAAACGCATGAGAATGCATGCCACTTTACTTTCCACCAACAGTGAAACGTTAGGATGAAGCATGCATTACTATTCATATGGACTTAACTTTACTTAACAATACTATTGTTATACATAAGATGCAATTATATGTTATGATCCTGCAAGGACTATTCTGGCATACTATGAGTCCATACAGTTGTGTTGAGGTGTGTACAGGTGATAAAGGTCATAATGTAGCATCCACAAGACACTTATAATTCATTATAAGTCACATCGATAGTATTTTATGACTGTTGATGTAATGCATCAGAAAGCATTATGCGTGTAGACATAAAGGATTATGAATGCATTATCATTCACTATGAATGCCTTCATAATGTACTGTAGATGTGATCGTCATAGAAAGTGTTCCCTGAACCTCCATGGGGGAAGAAAGGAGTGGAGCACACAGATGGATATGCAGCCTTTGATTGTGCAACAGACCAACGTTTCAACACCACGGTGTCAAAGAGGACAGCGACAAAAAGGCTAACACATACACAGATATATAGTAAACATATAAAATGTATATTGTCAACCTACACAACTGGTGTGCAACTCTCATTGGATAATTGGTTGAACAGAATGTAAAATCTATTGGAGAATGGATCCTAAAGTGGGAGTTGCCATTGTCAATGTCCAAGTCATGTAACACAATCACAGGAACAATAACACAGATGTATCTCTTCAAGTTACAAAGATATACAAAGTACTGCATCCATCAAGTGTACTAGATGAAAGGAACAGGACAAATTAATTTCTTCACTGAACTGTGTAAGAGTACTGAGTTGGAGAGGGTGAAATGCTTTATTTGCATTGCACTTTTGTGTTCAGATATGCAAATCTTTTAAGCTCTATTCATTTTTCCAACAAACACCAGATCACAGGGACATTTCAGCATGTGGACAACGTGTGCTGCTGCAGTTTATGAAGCATTTAATGCAGTATGTTTTACCAGTTTGTATCTGTAAAGTAGCAGTTGCTTACAAATGTCTTTTTCTTGATCTACCAGCACACCTGTGTGGTGACCACGGTGTGACAATGAATGCTGTTTTTCCTGTTTGGAGTACAAGGCATTGTTGGTATTTGGCTATATTATCTCTAAATCCTACTGGAATAGTTCAACATGTTTGGAAATACACACATTCTTAATCGATGTCTGTGTACAAAGTCAAGTACGAAAGTTGGAAACAGGACGTGGTTAGCTTAGCATAGCATAAAGACTGTAGGCAGGAGGGGGACACACAGCTATCCTGACACTGCAGAGAAGTGATGGGCGGATGGACGTTATTGTTTGCCAAGAACGCTCCAGAACAAGTGTAATTTTTCTGTGTGTGAACCATCTGAGCTAAACGTGCAGAGACAAAACAGGGAACACTGTAGTAAGCAACTGCTCTTTATTTAGTGTTAAATATAATAAAGACGATTAGACATATTTGTATTTGTTCCACAAGCTTGGGTCAATCCCCACAAGCACATTTAAAATTATATATAGCAACTGACCTTAAAGTGTAGAGTAATGAAACATAACTGCAGCAACCAAGCATGCATTCATCCAGAATTCTAATAATTTGTAAGTTACTCAGTACCTCTAAAAGCACATCAACGAATGACCCGTCTCCTCTAAGAGGTGCATACTTATGTATCCCACGTTCACTCTCGAAGCAGGGTTTGCTAATCAGGCACAACTCGTGGAAGAGGCAGTGTGAAGACTTGTATTTGACTTCTAAATGTGTGCACAGGGTTAGCCGAGTAAACTAGTACGTGGAGGGGGAGGGATAAATGGCTAAGAGGAGATCTGTAAGGTCATGTATCATCCTGGATTTAGCAAGTATCCTCCATCAGAGGAGTCTTTAAGGGGTCAGTCAGTTGACTGTGGTTACTGTACCTGGCGTGGACACCACATATGGATATCATGGTAGTCCAATAAATATATTTTATTTATTTATTGTTGATACACCTTACAATGAAATGCATTACAATATTGTGTTATTTAATATATTTTTATGGCTTTGCGCCAGCGATACCTATGGCTGGAGGCTTTATATTTTCAGGTTGTCTGTCCGTCCGTCTGTCCCATTCTCATGAACCAAACGTCATTTCTTAAAATTTACCACAAGCTTTCACTTAGACTTAACTGATTAGATTCTGGTGGTCAAAGGTCAAACTGCAGAAACTTGGAAAGAGGTCGACCTGAATAATAAATTGTAGTGGTTAAGTTGTAAGTCTGTTGGGACAATGAGGGAGGATGACCGGTGAAGGGACTCCTGTGGTTGTGTTTGGTATTAGCTGCACTAATGTGGAGCTGTTAATAAGAGGGGTTACAAAAGAGTAGCTAGTAGCATGTATTTAGCTCTAATCTCTGACCTCAGCTATTTTTAGATGTCTCTCTGCTATTCCTGCTGCAGTGAATTGTTATACCATATAGTTATACAAGTCAAGTTATAAAACATAATCATTTCAAGACACATGTACGAGTTGTCAGTTCTATAACATGCAGAAAGTTATTCTTAGATTTATTTGTGTGTTTATGTTTAATCAGAGGAAAGCCTGTAAATACTTTATTACATGTGTGTATAATTAAATATATTGTTTTTGCATTGATGCATAATTTTATGTAGTTAAAAACCGAATTTAGTTTTAATCTGCTGTAAAATCAGAAATCATAATCATGCGGTGAATATGCAGGTAGACCTATAACGCCTCGTTCCCACAAACGTAGCTCTATGGCAGGGGTGTCAAACTCAAATACAGACTGGGCCAAAATTTAAAACTGAACAAAGCCGTGGGCCAAGGTTGATCAAATTAACCTTTTAATAGGGACCCAAACAAGTTTTGCATTGAATATTGAACAAGCAAGGCTTATATAACTTTATAGTGACATGCAAAATCGAGTTTCAAATAATAATAATAATAATAAAAAAATATCAATGGCATATCAAATAAAATTTAAATAAAAAATGGAATGCCTCTTTTCTATTTGCAGCCTTCTGAGGTAAATATCAACATTAACTTTTTCCACAGGCTAATAAATTTGAAAACAAAATAACAATGAATAAATCAACCATTCAGGCCTTTTTACTGCTCAGTTTGCGACACACTGATCTAATCTGATGTGCCCAAGCCAGATACCTGGTATCTTTTCTTGGATACTAGTTCATTAATGTCGGGTTCAGGCTTTGAGCTGAGGCAACCTTCATCTTCACCTTGAACGAAGGTGTTCATCAGTCAGACGTATCCTGTGAGACGTTTTCGTCATCTTCATTGAGGAGAAAAGTTGCTCACATAGATAAGTGCTGCCGAACATGGAGAGCAATTGAGCAGCTTGGGTGCGGAGCTGAGGCATTGTGTCAGGGATGAATTGTGGAAACTGTGCGGCGCCAACAGCATCATACTTTGACTTCAGCGTGTCATCGCACTGGAGTTCAATCAGCTCCATTTGGAGGTTAGTTGGTGCTTTTTCCACATCAACTGCGAAGGGATTACTAAGCAGTTCAAATCTACATTTCTGACCATCAAAGTCGTCAAATCGCCGGATAAACTCAGCGCCGAGTACACTGAGTTTTTCAGCAAACTGTGCGCACACGGCGGTAGAGATCTGCGTTGTTATGGTTTGGCAGCAGGGGAAATGGCCAAGGTTTCCTTGCAGCAGCTGATTCTCTCACAGGCAGAGTTTAGTTTTAAAAGCTCTCACTGACGAGTACATATCTGTGATGATGCGGCCCCGCCCCTGTAGCTGCAGGTTCAGCGCATCAAGATGGCTTGAGAGGTCACACAGAAAGGCCAGCTCACACAGAAACTTTTGCTCCCAGAGCTCTGCTGTGTCCTTCCCTTTGCTTTGCAGAAACTGACATATTTCTTCACGCAGCTCGAAAAATCTGTTCAGTACTTTCCCGCGTTTTAACCATCTCACCTCTGTGTGATACGGCACGTCTGTGTGTTCCTAACCAAACTCGTCCAGAAAAGACTTAAACTGGCGGTGATTCAGACCTTTGGCTCTTATAAAGTTAACAACTTGTGTTACTGTGGTCATAACATGTTCCATCTTTAGGGCTTTAGCACACAGTGACTCTTGATGTATGATGCAGTGATAAACAGATAGCTCACCTGCACAGTTCTCTTCCCGCATCTTTTCACGAATCCTGCCCACCAGTCCATTCTTTTTACCACTCATCGCTGGCGCACCATCAGTGGTTAATCCCACGAGTTTATCCCACAGCAGGTTTATTTCAGTTACACATTTGCAAACCTCCTCAAAGATGTCCTTCCCTGTGGTTGTGCCATGCATGGATTTAAATCCCAAAAGCTCCTCCGTAACACACAGATTTGAGTCGACACCGCGGATGAAGACTGACAGCTGCGCAGTATCAGACGCGTCAGTGCTCTCGTCCACAGGAAAAAGAAACAAAATCTTTTCCCTTTTCCATCAGCTGGTCATGCAGATTGGTGGCAAGATCACATGTGCGCTCAGCTATTGTGTTCCTGCTCAGGCTTACGTTTGAAAAGGCCTGCTTTTTCTCTGGGCACACTTGGTCACAAACTTTCAGCATGCACTTTTTAACAAACTCTCCCTCATTAAAGGGTCGGGTTGATTTGGCGATTTCTTCTGCCACGATATAACTTGCCTTTACAGCAGCCTCATTTTGTGCTGTGACTTTTTTTTAACATATTCTGTTGTGAAACCAAACCTCTTTTCACCTCCTCTACTTTCTGGCTCCTTTGAGTCGTGTCCAGGTCCTTGTACTTGTCCTGGTGTTTCGTTTCATAGTGTCGCCTAATGTTGTACTCCTTAGTTACCGACACGTTGGCTCCACAAACGAGACAAACAGGTCTGTCTTTTACATATATAAACAGATATTCTGTCTCCCACCTGTCCAAAAAGTTCTGTTTTCTGCCTTCCTTTTCGCCATTTTTGGTAGGGGTGACACTGACAGTTGTAGAATGAGGCCGCAGCACGTCTGGGAGAGAGGCACGGGGAGGCGGGGTGAGCCGGCCGGCTTTCAGCAGAAGCGTTGCGCAAGAACACGGATCGCTACTTACACAGAGGAGAGAGCATGGCTAGCGCGCCAAAACAACAGCAGAGCATTATGGGATTTGTAGTATTAGCGGTATAATACCGGCGGGCCAGCTCTAATGTTAATTTGATATTGCCTCAAGGGCCAAATGAAATTACACGGCGGGCCAAATTTGGCCCGCGGGCCAGAGTTTGACACCCATGCTCTATGGGAACCTCCGTGATCTCTGATGTGTACGTGGAGTACGTAGAAATGTTTTAACTAATTAGTGAATTAGGGAACAAGATATTTCATTCAAAGCAGTTGCTTTACTATTTTGATACTCAAATCGTATATAATTAATTTAGCTAGTTAGCTTAGCTAGTTAAGTTGCTAAAGTACATGGTTAGCATAGCATACACCACCTAAATCAAAGTTAAATACAAATAGGTGAGTTTATTATTACATTTATATACATTAATTTATTTGCATTTATCAATCTGTAATGCTCCAGATATATCCACCATATGTTTTTGGGAATGCACCACAGCCATAGCCATATGGTTAAATTGAAATAATTGATTTAAAATGTAATATCAATAACTTATTTCACCAGCTACACATAAACCAAGAGAGCCACTAGATGGCAGATGGGTTTTTCACAACAGAGCTAGCTTGAGTTTCCTCACCTGCACTTTTCTTCGGAGCAGAAGGAGCGGGGCTGGAGAGATGAAATACTGTGAGAATCTCCGATCCTGCTTTTGTCTCTGATGATCAAACCGAAAGCTCATTTTGATCGATTTTCGATTATAAAATATGTGGCGTCAACACAATGTAAAGTCTGTGGGCCGAGCTGGAACATAACCAGGAAGTAAACCCTCAAGCTAGAAAACTTTTTTTTCCATTCCGGCCATGTGCCTCGGATTATTTAAAGAGACTTGCATTTAATATGTTTTTGAGACCACCGCGTAATAAAGGCCTGTTTTCCAGTTAGTGTCAAAATGTCTGCTGTGAAAACAAATTTGATTATCTGGCACTTCTTCAGAACATCCACAGCTTCCGCCATGTTCCTCTGTCGCTACGGTTTCTCCCCACATCCTGCCCCCGACTGGCTGGTTGATGTAAAACACATTAGTTAGATTTAATGCCACTGCCCAATGTAATACGTTCTCTTATTTCTTTTTGTGTAGCTCCTGTTCAAGTATGATCTGATCAAGTATGACATGTTGAAAGATGAACCAGTGAAAGATCCAAATGGTTTCTGTCAGCGAGTGGAAAAGGGTAAGAGTGCAACTCCTGAACATTTCCATAAAACAATTGTCTTTTTAGAATTTGTTTTTTTCTTTGAAAGTTCACCTGAAAACACATTTTCCTATTTTTCTTCTTAGGTGAAACAGGGCTTTTACTGTCCAAGGTGAGCGCACTAAGCCCGTTCTTTGGCTATGCTGGAAGCAGGCAGCTGACTGAAAAGAAGCTGATGAGAAATGTGTTTGTGAAGGCAGACACTTTCTTTAACACAGGCGACCTCATGGCTGAAGACCAGGAGGGCTTCATCTGTTTCAGAGACAGAGTGGGAGACACCTTCAGGTACAGTTGGATAAGATGTTTGAGATGTCTTTACTGCAGGTACAAACCATTCAGCTTCAGAGAATCCATCCCATGAGATGTGGGCATTTAGCAGGCAGAGAGGGTCTAACAAAGAGATGATATAAAGAGTCAGTGGTCTTTAAGTGTGTTCCTGCTCACAAGGCATTCATGGGAAAAGATGCAGCATGAACTGGAGGTGGTGCAGGATTATAACTAGAAACAAAGCAAAGCAAAATATACATATAAATACAGACCTGATGATGTTACATTACAGGTCATTCAGCAGACGCTCTTATCCAGAGAGACTTACAGTGAACTAAGTACAGGGACAGTCTCCCTGCAGCAGCTCAGGGTTAAGTACCTTGCTCAGGGGCTCAATGGTGTTGAACTCACAACCATCTGGTGTTGTATTTGGAAGCCGTACCACTAGGCCACAATTAATTTAGTATAAATCCATTTGAAATCGTATCCTTGTTTCTGTACATGCAGAGACAATGTTTATGTTCTAAATGTGCTAATGTTAATGTTCTTTTCTAGAACACAGTATTATTTCAAGCAGTTTGATGACTCTAAGATGTTTGTAGATGTTCTGCATGGCTTTACCACCAGGCGGTGCCTGTGAGTGTACAAGCAGGAGTGTGTAAAAGAAGAGTTCTTGTCAGTAAGCAAGAAGGCAGTGGCAGGCAGAGGGAACACATGCTGTAGAAATAAAGTGGAACTACACTCCAGTGTCTGCAACACTTGAATAAATATGTTATTTTCAAATGTTCAGTTTTATATTCAGGCCCTGTGTAAAAGACACACTGATAATCCTCATCTTGCTTCCCTGGTTTCAGGTGGAAGGGTGAAAATGTAGCAACGACAGAGGTGGCGGAGACTCTCGGGCAGGTGGATTTTATCCAAGAAGTCAATGTATATGGAGTGGAAATACAAGGTGTGTTTAACATGTGTTTGTCTCTGCTATCCAAATACTGCTCATATATAGCAACAGAATTACAAAACCTTTGAAAAATGTATTGTTTTCAGAATAATCGTCCCCTAACAATGTGCCACATATAATAACTTTATTATTGCAATCATTTCCAGCCACATGATCTATACTGTGTTACCCTTCCTGATACAGTATAACTGTGACCCATGTTGTCCACAGGGCACGAGGGCAGAGCAGGCATGGCTGCCATGATTGTGAGACCAGGCCTCACCTTCGATGGGAACAAGCTGTTTGAGCATGTGATGAGAGATTTACCAGCGTACGCCCGTCCGCTGTTCATAAGGCTTCAGGTAACATTGATGAGTGTTCTTTATAATGAGGACTACAGTGGAGTGGACAACTGTACAGAGGACTCATACATGTGGAAACAAGTTTGAAAACCAACATAGGCACATAAATGTGCGACAGCAGGTGGAGAAGCACAGCTGGGTTTCAGTCTTCACACAAATAACACAAGCTGCTGGGAAAGTAACGGGTTAAAAGTTCCACTTGCTTTATTTTTGCCCTTTTCTTAACTTGACACTCGATATTTTACACATTATTGATCTGGAGCTTTTCCACGGTGTGTTCTGTGCGTTCAACTAGACTTTGGCCGGCCTATGTCTCAGGTCCCAGTCTCCCAGGACTTTATAGTTTACACTTAATGACTAATTGTAGTGCAATAAAAGTATAAAATAGCAAAACAATTGAACAATCAAGTAAAATAAAGTTAAAATGAGAACACAACTGCAGCCACATATGCTTGTATGTATGTGTGTTACACCATCTAGTGTCCATTTGGTGCCGGTGCCTCAACTTAGTGCCCTGATAAGTATCGTGAATGAGACAGAAAGAATGCAATAATGATTTAATAATGCATAAATGTCGCTTCACATGTATACATCCTTAATCCACATAGTTAGTTCTGCACATGACATCAGTTGGCCTTTTTTATTTTTTTTAAAGCAAAATGTAAATAAAAATGTAGAATATCATAATATTAGATTTGCAAGCAAGAACAAAGCTATGAAGGATCTTGTTAGCTAGAAGTACAACATGGACAGACTTTTGATGGGGAGGAAAAGAAAAGGGGAGGCTCCCCAAGAAACACATGAGAAGAATCCAAAGTATGAAGAAGCTCAGTGTTAGTACAGCAGGAGAGCCTTCTTTATCGTGTTACCTTTCACTTGCATTCTTTATTTAACCGATGAGAGAAATGCTCTTTATTTCTGGATCCTTTCTTCTCCACCGGTTGATGAAAATGAACCTGAATCACTGCTCCAGTACTGGTTGTGCTACCAAAGATTATTTGCATTAATCATTTATCAAATCATCAGTTATTTTCTCAGTTATTTTATTAACTTCCCAATATTTTCTAATGTCAACTAAAAGTCTATTGTTTGAAAAATATTTTAAACAATTAGTGATGAGAATTGTTAATGATTAATGATCAGCTCATTACTGAGTGCCCAGCAGTAGAGACAGCAGGCTCTAATAGCACAACTGTGTCAGCAATGATAAATCCCCTAAAGTAGCTGCTGTAGATTTCGTATCACTGTAGTTCCAAACTAAAATTCCAAACATTAGACGGTTCAAGTTACATGTTGAGTCTGACACCTGCCGAAATGACACGGACTGTGGTTGTTTGTCCCTCAGGAGGTGATGGAAATGACCAGCACCTTCAAACAGCAGAAGTTCCAGCTGGTGCAGAGCGGCTTCAACCCCTCAACCATCTCTGATCTTCTCTACGTGTTGGACTACCAGCAGCAGAACTACATTCCTCTAACAGACAGGATCTACCAGAGCATCCTCGCCAGAGAACTCAAGCTATAGAACTCCCAAGGGTGGATGTGATGACGCAGCTGGAAACAATAATGGAAGCCAGTGAGCCTTCGCCATGCTCCATGATTTACTGAGGTCTGAATGAAAAGCCCTATGAACTATGAAACAACAACTCCGCAAATTAACCTTATTTTACAGCTCAAACCTTCAGCTGAAACATCGATCGTCATGGTATCCAGAATGCCCTGCAAACAAACACCTTTATCTAAAACGTTAATAAATGAATTCACCAGATTTGAATGGATACATGAATTTCCCCCTCAATTAGAAGATTATTTTCACAAATGTAATAATGATAAGTTTACGGTCTTATGTAAGGAGGCTAAAATCTGTTCAGCTGCAAATCAATGAAGGATTTCTTCAGTATTTCATATATTTATAATTAATGGATACATTAATAATAATAAATGAATGAACTGTAATTTATAAAGACGTTTTTAATGCTCTTTCTGTATGGATTAAGAGGGTAAGTGTCCATTAATACTTCCCTTAAAATCCATATGAAGTGCCTTAATTACATTAGTACTTAGGATTAATTTATGGAATTTTGAGGTGCACAATTGTATAGTGTATGAAAATAAAGATTCACAAATGTGGTTTTTAACTTACAAAGAAAATAAATGCTTCACAGATATGTTCTTTGCTGACACCTGTCATTTTACCTCAAATGTCTTTGTGAATTTTCTTTACTGATTGTTACTTATTTATAAAATTCTTACATGATGTTGACCAATTACAGCACACACTGTGTTTGTTCAATTCATATTATTTGAGAAACAAAAACATTTGTATATTGTCTTGACTGAGAGATTTTGAATATGAAAAGCCCAACAGTGCCCAGATAATTAGCCTTTACCAATGTTTTTCAACTCTGCAACAATTTATTTATTTATTACATTTCTTTTTATCTCTTTATATGTGCTACTAAATGTTTTTTACAGTCATTGAAGCTTGGGAACTTTCCTGGGTGACATGAGTCAATTAGCATGAAAGGTCTCTGAAAGGGGGGACTCGGCTGAAGTACTTCACTTATAATGGTGTGTGTTGGATATAGATGTGTATGTCACGTACAGTCAGTGCAGCAGTGAACTCGTGTTGGCTGCCTGAGCTAGAATGCCAAGCAGTTTTTCTGTGCAATGAGGAATTATTACTGACATTTTGGGCGCTTTCACTTTCACTTTCACTTGTCAATGGTTAAGATCATCGGGGTAAACAGTCAAACTGCTCTTGTTTCTTGACATATCAGACTTTGTTGTAGCGGTACAAATCTAGCAACCCCACCTTGACATTGGGACTTTGAGACGAGAAATGTTCCCTAAAAAACACAATGCCTCCTTTTGGACATTTTTACATTCCTGTCTTTGCACTGGACCCACCAAGATGAATGTTTTCAGCTGACCTTGGATAACACAGGAAAGCGTTGGATTGTTTCATTGACATCAGACTTTTTCATGAGTGCAAGCTGTTTGGTCCCTATGAGTAGACTGCCATGTTTTTATTCAACCATGCATACTAAATGCTGGAAGAGATACAGGTCCGCTATTCATAGGTGCAAAGCTCAATTTATTTTTGTATTTTGGCAAATATAATGACTCAGGTAAAGGGATGTACTGTGAGTTAAGCCCTGCTCAGACGGTGCCTTAAGGAGCCAAGTTATTGCCCCTGATTAAGCAAATCAAAGCATGTTTGATTTCTGGGTTGTGGCGACTCCCACAACGGTTTAAAATGTATCTGAAACTCAATGAGCTGTTGCACAGACGAGCACATTATTAAGCAATAAAGCTAAAGTGGTACAGCTTCAGATATGTTTAATTATGACTTACCCCTGACTGGACCTTATACGGCCCAGACACTTTTTTTTTTTGTTCCATTTCCTGTTTTCTGTTACTATTGCTGGCTATAGTAAACACAGGTCCAAAGTCTTGGAGCTGATACATCTCTCATGTCATACATCAGATCCAGCTCAGATCATCAGACCTAATGCGTTAACTTGCTTAGCGGCCTTACTGTGTCTCCATGATTCTATAAGAGCTCTGCTGATTAACCTATACTTCAGTAATATCAATTGTTATATTATTTGCTGTTGAGCATTAACATCGACCCTGGAGGCAAAACAAAGTCTCCCCTGTGCTCCCCGAGGCCTCTGCTTTATTACATTAAAGCAGTCCTCAATTATTAGACTCGCATGTCTCCAACAGTGTTGGACTTTATAGGCTGACTCAAAGGGATGAGCTCCAGAGCCACTGTGTGCAATTATTATCAATACATACACTATATTGATTAGATTAAAATAAATATGTCATTTAAAACCCCTATGAATAAAGTCTGACTTGTTCTGACTTTAACTACTCCTACTAGTAGTATTAATAAAGACACTGCTTCTGCAAACCAATATCACACAGTCGCCATAGAATCTTATACATTTTCACCAGAATTGTTTAATTTGTCTAAAATTGCCACGCTAACGGCTCTGTGCAGCTGTGCTAGAGGGTGTAACGCTTAGCATGCTAACATTTGCCAGTTAGCCCTTAAGACAAAGAACAGCTGAGGCTGATGGGAATATTCTGCAGGTTTTTGGTCATAAACCAAAGTATTGGACACATTATCACTTTGACATGATGATGGCACTACAGAAACATTCAGAAGATCACCAAAGTTATTACAGGTCATCCTGAGGGGAACGTGAATGTGTATACCATATGTATACACATTTACGACTGTGGAGATATTTTAAAAATCCCAAAATGTGAACCTCATGTTGGCACTAGAGGAAAAGTCAGTATACTTCCTCCTTTGGGGACCATGCGTGTCTGTGCCAATCCATTAAATAGATGTTGAAATATATAACTTATTGATGGCACCAGAGGAAAAGATAGTGATCACCAAAGTTATTAGAAGCTTCCCTCTGGAGAACTTTAATGTGCAAGTGCAGGGGAGGAGCAAATCCAATGCAATCTATCTAATAGTTGATACTGAACTACAAATGTTAGAGTGTTACCTAAGTCAGTAGCCTTTATCCTCTGATCACCATCAATGTTTGTACAAAATGTCTTGTTAAACCCTCCAAAAGTTATCGAGGTACGTCAGTGTGGACCAAGTGGTGGACAGACCGCCATCCGTAGACACATGCCACTAGCATAGCTAAAAACAAAACAAAGTAGAACAATGCTTCACATGATTAAATATTGAGCTATGTTAAAAGAAACTTATTATTCAGACTTCATAGTACATGCAAAACATTTATAGACTAGCTGCTAGTTATAGTAAATTATTCAAATGTATCATTGGTCTCCCCTGAAATCTAGTCTTTCAGTAGTGGGCTCTGAAAGTCCACTACCAGATACAGATACACTTCTTTTGGGCAGAATGCGCTGCATATATTGACAGCACTATCAGTATTCTTCAAACCAAGTGCTTCTACGATCTTCTAAAAGCATCTGAAAACCTTTTTCTGGTGGGAAAAGTTACAATTTTTGTAACTTTCTAAAGCAAACAAAGGACAGTCAAGATCTACATATGCTTCAGTCGAAAAAAAAAAAAAAAAAAAAAAATACAAAATACAAAATTCTAATTTAGTACAGTACTTCCACTATCAAATAGTGGTAGTATTAGTTACTTCCCACCAGTGGTAATTATAGTCTTATTTATAAATTAATATAAATGTATAATTAGATCCATAACCACTACAAAGATATTCTAATATCATTATGTGCTCACAACTGAACTGTCACATTGATTTTAAACAGCAGATGGCACTAAAATGTTTTCCACTGGTGGAACAAGAATTCAGATCCTTCCCTGAAGTAAAAGTACTAATGTAAAAATAAAAATAAAGTACTCTTTATGTACTAAATGTACTGAAAGTATCAAAGGTAACTGGCATTATTGTGACTGATATCATGTATCATGCATATGACATTATTAGATGTTCATACTGCTGCATCAGTGTGTAAGCAGCATTTTACAGTTTGTATCTGTTCAAGGTGAAGCAAGTGTGAATACTTTATTCAGTTCCACTAGTTTAGTCCACTAGTTCCCAACATATGGGTCCGGCCCCTCCAAAGGGTCACAAGATAAATCTGAGGGGTCATGATCTGTATTTTCCTTTTCTTTTAATTTAATTCTAAGATTGTTTGTGAAACATTGGGTAATTTGACCTCTTTTGGCCTCTGACAGTTATTTAAATGAAACAATCTTAAAAGTCTAGAGGGAAATATGTCTTTGGTGGAACAATTCATCTGAAAACTGATATGGAGCTCATGTCTGTTCATGAGAAGGAGTAGATGTTTACCAGTAAGCTCAGCTCTGTTTAATTTAACAATATGTCATTTCAAATGTAAATGAACTTATCAAACAGACTTTTTACAATCCACTGATTTCATCTGATAAATTCATCGTGTTTAATTTAATGAAATCATGTTATTAAAAAAATGGTTTGGGCGGTCTTTAGGGATGCCAAACAGTAACGTTACAAATCTTAATTTAGTTTATTTAACTTAGTTAAACAGAACAGCTGTTAAAAGTTTATTATCAGCCAGAATGAAAAGTATTTCTTTAGGAGTCATACAAAGTCATTCAGATGCATCCAGATGCAGAGGCAGCTTCAGTCGGTGAGTTTTTTTACATTCATTTATTTACCTAGCTGAACAGCTAATGTGATTCAGCTGAACACACTTAGCCTACTTGTGTTATAGATTGTATTGTTGTGTGGGATTTGTGATGTGTACACCGAGGCAGCATGTATGAGTGGGCTTTAGGGCAATACTGCGGAACCTTCGACGCAAGAGTAAAAAAGTAAATGCTTTTGCTCTAGCGTCTTGAGGCCCAGGGCCATCAACACCGGCTGGCTCAAAGATAGCGCTAGCTTGCAATGGCGAAAGTGGAAAAGCGGCTAATGTCCAGCACAGTTTTTGGAACTTGCACATTTCAGTCACTGATCAGCTCATAAATGGGAAGCTAAAAGCTGTCAAAAAAACATCAGGTGGCTGTAAGTAGACTAAAAAGATTATTTATTCCAACTAAGAGAGGTTCCTTTTCATTAAACTTGATCCAAACCATGACACATCAAAGACGATGCAGGACTGCTTCCCCACTCACTAAGCTGAAGTTTTCTAACCATCATATCATGTTATTGCAATGCTCACCCTCTAACATATTTTATGCACAGATCTAGGACAATGTGAAATGTTCGAATTCCAAGACATGCACCACCATGATATGTCACTTGATCAGGGTTTGGACGAATAACACAATAACTATCTGAGCAGAGAGATACCATGAGTGAGAATAGAGGAAACATTTTTTTGTTTATTTTGTTTTATGCTTATGAGTATTTAAACAATGCATGGTAGCTATGAAAACAGGTTTTGTGTAGGTAGCTGTTATTTAGTTTTTTTATGCAAAACATGTTTCCCCCTTTCCCCTCTTCGTTTCAAGAAATACATAATTTGTATGTAGGATGTATGATGGACCATTTTAATGATGACACAAAAAATAATTTATTCATATAAATTCTGCAGATTAGCAGGAAAAATATATATTTCCAAGACAACTTTCTGAAAATGTGTAAAAATACCTTCCAGTAACTAATCTTGTGTCATTTTGAGGGAAGTCTTTCTCGTTTTAGAAACAGGAGTCATAGTTGAAGTTGATTTCTGATTTCTGGTGCAGAGTTGACAGATAGCCTGGGGGCAAGGTTGCTCACTTTAAAAGCTCATTCAAGTCATTCTTTATTTTTGTCTGACTGCCTAAGTGGCATGAGACTGGTCGGACAGCAGCATGTAGGGAACAGATGTGTGATGCAGTGTCAGGATGTCCTGCAGCTCCTCCTCACACTGAACACTGACTAACTTACTGGAATGGAATATGCCTTCAAGGGCCTTTCTTGACATTTTAACATCTATAAAGCACCATCAATATTGACATCCATAATGTTTACTGTGATTCAAAGTACAGCTGCTGAGCTCAACACTGCATGCTTCAGCTGGAAGGATAAATGCTGGTCGTACTACCATGTGTAGCTGACAACAAGCAGCAGTGTGTACAGGGTATCTGGAGAAAACTTTCCACTCTGCTTGTAGTCACAGTGACCCTTTATGTGCTGATTTGTTGTTCAATAATGTTCTGTTTGTTAATGACTTGCAAAGCTATTTGAAAGAAAATAACTTCTAATGCAACATTTTCACACAGAGAGGTCGCACTTCTAGTGACACATTCCTTTCAGTCATTCTGCTTTGTTTCATGTGAAACAAGCGAATGAAGCTTGTATCCGCTTAAATAACATTGTGTATCGCATGCTGAAAAGTTAAAGGGTCAGTTCATCCAAATTACAATAAAAGCTTATTTTTCATTCTTTCAATGCAGAAACTTTTGGTTTCATTTGTTCAGGTTTAGAGATAACGGTCTCTGAGATTTTGCCTCCACTCAGATAGAACGGAGGTGATTTAAATTATGTTCTGTGGATTATCCAGAGTCTTTCCCATGCCCCAATATTATTCGTCTGTGCCTTCCAGAACAGTTACAAATCACTGTTAAAATAAATCTGCTTTATGATGTGACAATACTATGGTTAAGGTCTAGTTAGGTTTAAGGGAAGATAACTGCTTTTTTAATAGAGTACTCCACTTCTATAACATTGTCAGACTCCCGTTAAACAGTTTAAAACAAAAATTTATTGAGGAGCGAAACCAGATGTGTTTCCATGAAATCCTCCACCTTGTTACCTTGACACCTTGTTTGGTGCTTACATTACCCACAATGCAACACATCCACACATAATTCAGGTGTGTTATGTTAGTAGCGCTTAAGGGTTCAATGTGTAAAATATGCCAGAATTTAAACTTAAAACATTAAAACAATGAACTAACATTATCAGCAGACTGTGAAGAGGTAACAGTGTGGACGTTATGTCAAACATGTGTGTTGTGTTGCAGAGATATCTACTGAAGTTAGCATGCTAACAGCTGTAATACCACTTGTTCCTCTAGAGGTGATAGTGAGTCAGTATAGCTCCAGTCTGCCTCAGTACAGAGGGAGAAGAAGTACAGCTGTCTGACTCGGCCAGACTCAGGGTCAACATCACATCCTTGATCCCTGCAAGTTTTGATACTTTGTTTTGATTAGATTCAAAGTGCCAGAAATAAAAAAAATGACTTGTACCCACATCTCGTCGGGAATAGAGTGGGTAGCGGCACGGAGACGTTTTTTTCCGTTAGCAGACAGCAGACAGCACTGATTTAGCCGACTCCCCACCAGATCCTCAAACTTTCTATTGCTGCAGTTACACAGGTTAGACCCAGCGCTCCATTACTCCCGGTGCTGGGATATTTGGCAGTATTTGGAGCTGCTGCACGCTCCTCTCTTGGGAAGCAGTACTATGACACCGTGGAGGGCGAAACAAAAACAGAGTTGTTTACTTGTCTCACCCCGGACCCGGCAGTTTGGGGCAAGTGGCTCAGAACTACACACTGCCCCTTTAATGTGTCCTGCAGCAGAGATGCGCAGCAGCTACAGAGCTTGGTAGGCTCACTTTACTCCAGATGTTTTTACTTTTCTAACTTATAGTCTTAAACCAACACTAACTGAAGTGACGTCACTTGAGGACAGACTCCACATAGCCTCAGGCCTACATAGATACGGGGCCCCCACTGCCCTCAATTGTCACCATCTTCACCTTTTTCTCACAAAGGTTTGGATTTGTCCACCTACAGTACTCACATTACTATATGTTGAAAGATTTATGGGTCTCAACAGTACTGAGTACTATTCTTAGTACTTTATGAGTAGTCAATGCAATGTCGTCCATGGAAGATGTTAAACTCCATTAACTTTCTACATAAGTTGCTCTGATATCTTGCTCATAGATAAATGATAGGTGGTAAAAAATCTCATGAGTGTAATTGATGAAATAGCAAATTAAGTTGTTTGTGGTTGTGCACAACATGTTGTTGTTGTTGAGGTGGGTAAGACTGTCCTAACAGATGTCAACAGACTGTTCCGCCTGTTAACACTACGTCTTGGACAGTTGACCCCAAGGGTCACATGCTCACTGTATCTATTCATGGTCAACCTTTAGGATGACAGCTGACGCTCCCCCAATTTATTATGCCATATTGGTTTTACAATAAATGCACCCCTGATGATGACAAGCCACATTGTTGTGAAGTTATAGTTGAACACATGCTCACACTCCGCCCTGACTTGTGAGATAAATCAATCATTGATATTATTTGTAGATGGTAGCTCACTGGTGCTTAACTCTGGTCATGCATTTAACTTGTTTTTTAAAACCCATCTCTCGCTTTCACTAATGGATGACACTAAAGTCCCAGAAACACCAAACAGAAATAAAAGAACTAGTGGCGATGAATCCGACTTTTGCATTGCATCGTGTCGCCTGTGTCTTCACCAAAAAGTCACACTTGAACACACCGCAAAGACTACAGCCAACAACTAACTAGCAAGTACATTCTGCGCCTGCGTGAGAGGAAATAACTCTCCATAACAGCAGGTGGCGGTAGTCTGTATTCATCATTCAAAATGTAAAACCGGAAAACGTAGGACTGCAGTTATACAAACTGTCATTATGACACACATTAAAATAAAGCAGCATTTGTCTACCACACCACTCCCACTCAGACCACTCAAAAAATTGAGTATTGGAATAATCAGATGAGATTTGGATGAAAAATGGAAAGAGCCTTGTTGTGTGCCTCTTAACTTTAGTCATTCGTTTTCCTCATGTCCATTTCTCTTCTCGTGCACAGATTGGTTTAAGATGAACAGCCAATCAGAGGGACGACGGCCGACCGTCAGATTGGTGTGTCAGGGCCTTCACATTGACTTTTACCAAGAATTATGTCCGTCTTTCAAAGCCTTTAACTCACATGTTATAGATGCCCAGGCCCCTCCTTGCCAACAGTGATTGACTGATTCCTTTCAGGAGTGTCATTTTCAAAATCACGGATGTGCCGGAAATCAGGGTTAGAAAACAGTGGAAATATTACGGTGGTTATTTCTTTTTTATATCAGTTACTCATTCAGTCTCTCGTTCAAACTCTCAAACCAGAGCTTGTGATTGTTGGAATAGTGGAAAGACTAACAAAGATGGTTTCGATGAGAGTGTGTTAAATGATGATCAGCGAGGTTAATGTTGTCTGACTGCAGTCTGGTAACTTAAAGGAGAGCATATTAATTGTAATAATTTTTGTAAGGTAATAAATTATAATAATTGTCCAAATTCCTGTTGATATTTATTATATATTCACTTCAACACGAATAGAATTGTTCTGTAAAAGGGGTGAAAATTCTGTCCGACCAGATGTGATGTTTTCCTGACTGCTGATCGGAGCTAGAGCCGATAGATATCGACACTACTGCGTCATTTGATGCATTTGTTTGGGTTTATACAATTATTGTAGGGGACCCTCTGATTTCACGGAGTCATCTGAGTAACCATTCAATGATAACATTGAGATTCTTAACTAAAGTGAACTAAAGCTATACATACTACCTTTCTTTTCCCTGTGTGTCCAGTGTTTCCCTGTTTGTCTGGGTGTGGCGTGGAAGTAACAATCCCCCAACCGGCATGCTGCTAGGACCCATGCTGTTGGTGAACCAACAGTACCTCTCTCTGTCGGCCCTAGTGGATTCTGGGGCAGACGAGAGTTTCCTGAATGCCCACCTCATTTCCACCTACTTGTATCTCCATTCAACCTCTCGCAACCTCCCTCAATGCTCGAAGCTTGAATGGAAAACTCCTGGCACATGTCACCCATGTCACTGAGCCCCTTAAACTCATTCTGTCAGTTCATTCAATTCCATGTTAAATCCTCTCCTCACACTCACACTTTCCTGGTTAAGAGTGCACAACTCTCACATAGACTGGTCTAATAACCAGGTCCGGAGTTGAGCTCATTCTGACATTCTTCATGCCTGCAGTCTGCCCTTTCTGCAGTAGAGGTCTCCACTGCCCTAGTTAGGCCTGAGTATCTCGATCTGTCAGCAGCTCCCTCAGTCTACCATAGCCTGGGAGGGGTCTTCAGCAAGCAGCGAGCCCTCTCTCTGCCCCCCCCATCGCCCTTAAGATTGCGCTATTGACCTCCTCCCTGGCGCACCCCTACCTTCCAGCTGCTGGTTTAACTTGTAACGGCCGGAGCGTGAGGCCATGGAGACCATTTTGAGTATTTAGTGATGCTATTCGGACTGACCAACGTCCCTGCAGTCTTCCAGCTCCTCCGTGACTTCCTGAACCGTTCTGTCTTTGTGTATCTGGATGACATCTTGATTTTCTCCCGAACGATGGAAGAACACGTCCGACATGTGCAGCAGGTTCTTCAAAGGTTGGTGGAGAACAAACTGTTTGTTAAAGCAAAGAAATGTAAGTTTCATGTGGACTCAGTGGACTTTCTTGGATACACCATCGAGCAAAGGCAGGTAAAAACGGACCCGGAAAAGGTTCAGGCAATGGCCCAGACCTTTGACCCAGAAGTAGCTCCAACGTTTTTTGGGTTTTCCATCCATCCATCCATCGTCTACCGCTTATCTGGGGTCGGGTCGCAGGGACAGCAGCTCCAGTAAGGAACCCCAAACTTCCCTTCTCCGGGCCACATCCGCCAGCTCCAACTGGGGGATCCCGAGGCGTTCCCAGGCCAGTGAGGAGATATAATCTCTCCACGGAGTCCTGGGTCTTCCCCAGGGTCTCTTCCCAGCTGGAAGTGCCTGGAACACCTCCCTAGGGAGACAAACCCAACCCAGGACACCATAATCCCTCCGACCTGTGGGTGCAGTGATTGGGAGAATGAGAGTGCGGTAATGAACGCACAGAGAGACCAGCCTGATCCAGATAACGGTCCAGATAACGGTTTGTTTGTGTCTGACTCTGTCTGCTCTCAGGTTCTCCTATAGGTCTATTCTTCACGCTTCGCCTGCCATCCAGATGACAACCGGACCCTATCCTTGTTAAGAAGCCACTTCTGGTGGCCTTCCATGGAGGCGGACTCTGGAAAGCATTCTGTCTTGCACTTGTAGCATCTGTCAGTCTCTCTTCTGGCTATCATCCTCAGACTAACTGGCAGACAGAGCGAGCCAACCAGGACCTTGGAGCTGCGCTTCGTTGTGTCACAGCTAGGAACCACTCTTCCTGGAGCATACTCCACAATTACATTTCAAGTGCGGCCACAGGTATGTCTCTATTTAAGTGTTCACTGGGACCACCTTTTTCCCTGCACAAGAAGACGAGATTGCAGTACCTTCAGTTCAAGCCCCCCTTCACCGCTGGCGGAAGATTTGGTGCCCGCTCTGCTCTGGTCCGTTCCAGTGAACGCAATCAACGCATTGCTGAATCCCCCACCGCACCCCAGTCTTTCCTCCAAAGACTTTCCCCGTACAAACAGAAGAAATTAACACCATGCTTCAGAGATTGAATGAACCCATCCAAATTAAGTTACCATCTACCATGAGAATTCACCCCACCTTCCATGTTTCCCAAATAAAGTCTCTACCAGCCCATAATCCCCTCCGGCCATTCACTCACCACCCACCCAGATCAGTGATGACCACCCTTGGTCTGATGGCTGTTGGACATACGCCACCGAGGCCGTGGGTACCAGTATTTGTTTGACTGGGAGGGTCACGGTCCCGAAGAGAGGAGCTGGATATTCCACCAGCTCATCGTGGATCCCTCCCCCATTCAGGACTTCCTCAGAGACCACCTTGATAAACGTGGTGGCTCACCTGGAGGGGGCCAGATTGTTGTTTCAACCAAGTGGTATACTCACTCTCAGCCGTTTAGCATTAGTTCTGAGTTTTCTCCCACGTAAAGTTTTTGTCACTAACGTGTTCTTCCTGTGCCTCCAGGATCACATCTCACCCGCCTTCCGACCTGCCTGCCTGCTCGCTTCCCCAATCTGACACCACCTCCAGTTTGTCACGGTCACAGCCTCACCTGCCTGCCCTGCTAAGCTCCGTTATCGCCATTCCCCCAGCTACGTGCTGCCACTCCATTCGCACGCTCATCCTGGTGCTTTTTGTGGACAATAAAAACTTTTCTTCCCTCAACTCCCACCTGTCTGTCTGCTTTTGGTACTGATCCAACCCTGACCGTAACAGTTTCAGGAGAGAACATTCAAGGACAAATCTGCAGTCTATTATTTGCTGTGTTGAGTGGAACTATGTCTGAACTTTGTCAGATGACTTATCTAACCAGTTTTTGTTGAAATCGCCAAAAAGGATTTAATTTCTACAGGAAATGAAATTGATGACGTAGACCAGGCAATTAAAAGACTCTTCAGGCGAACATGGTGGCCTATTTATGCCACCAATTGTCATACATTTATTTGCATGAACAATCACCCTAACAAAAACGCATCCACAAGGTTGAGGTTCAACTGCGGGTATGACTAACTCAAATATGAGATTAGAGGAACATATCCACACCTCCACCCCTGAAGCACGTATCAGAATTATATATATTTTTCTAAATAATTGTGTCTTGTATGCCCGATTGGGCTGGACATATTAATTAAGCATGACACAATAAAAACATTTCAATCATCAAACTGTAGGCTAACTTCTTACCCGTCCTTCTCTTCATGGTCATCTGAGTTTTCTTCTGAAACTTAACAAAAGACTTTCCTTTACCTGAGCAAAGTTTTCCTTAACAAACAGGCAACTAAGCTGTAAGATCACCGCTAATGTTTGCTCCACAGCCATGCTGAAGGAATCACCTTGAAAAATGTCAGTTATTTCTTTAATTCCACGTCTTGTTGCAGATGCTTCTGGGAATGTGAGCTGCCTCCCCGGGTCAACTATGTGCTAATAACCTTACACTGTTCTGAGAGGTCGTAGTGACACCTGAGGCTGAAGCTCCTCTCCTCCCCCAGAAATAGAAAACTACACTGACATACTGTACTTACTCTAACATTTGTGTTTTATGTTCCAGTCTATGTCAGTGCAAGTCCCTGCTATACTGTCTTCTTGAATTTAAAAAGTGTAAATTCTATTTCCATGGCTTGGGTCTGTGCGCTGTTCTAATATCTCACGCTAAAAACTCTAACTAAACCAATGATTGTAATCTCAGTGTACAATATACATATATATTTCATTCATAATGCAGTATACTGCGTTTTGCATCTGCTCAGAACCTCCGAGTGTATAAAAATATTTTCACCTGCTTGCTGTTTGTGATGGCAACCCACTTGTTTTGTGTTTGGCAGTGTATATGCACATAGGGAGAGGGAAGGCTCACTGCATTTTGTGTGATTTTCATGACACACATGAAACATGATTTACAACTGTAGGCTATATGACTGAAAAATAAGAATTATGGTGATCACATAATATGCATTATTTTTTATGCATTTTATGCATCTTCAATAGCACCTGACTTGACAGTTTTACACATAACTATAACCCAACCTCAATAATTGTACTACTTTACATTTTATAATTGAATACGGCCCAACTTAAATTATTGTTCTAATTTTAAGAACAAAAGACTGTTGTTGACAGTTCTTGAATATATGTCACACAATTTTGCAGAAAAATACAACCCAACTTGAGTATTCCAAATAATAATTTTTTTTTAAACTTTGATTGAAAATGCTTTTGAAATGCTTCTTGCACATATTAATGTCTAAAACCTTTTGCATTTGTTTACACATTATTGAATTTGTGTCCGCAAATCACCTGGCAAGTGTGGATTTAATCTGTGTGATGTCCCAGTTTTATACCAGCACCTAAACACAACATGCATTTGTAGGGATGTTAATGTTAAATGAATGTTAGAGGATGTTAACATATCAAAATGTATCTTAAATCTTTAGACTTATTGATCTCCATAGAAAGTCCATACACATATCCCCCACAGTCTCATCACAGCTCAACAGTCACCTTGCAGGGAATGAGTTGTGTTCAGATGTTAGTAGGTGGAGTGAAGTCGTCCTCGGTGAAAGTCACAGTACCCTGTTAACTGAAAGGCCACAGATATGGTCAAAACAAACGAAACACTGATGATACATAAACTCCACCACACCACCATGTAACATAGCACTCTGCTGGGAAGTTATAATAACACCTGCCATTCATCCAACTGCAAAGCTGGAATAGATACTTTGATTTCAAAATATTTCATGCCAAAAGTGTTACCTGAAGTTCTCTGCTCAGTATTTCATCACATACACGTGTACCCTCTAAAATGCTGCTGCTTTTGAACACTAGGACTGTAGCAGTATTTCACAGCGACTTTACGGAACCTTTTTTTTCATCAGATGTGAATTGTTATTATTTTCGCAAAATGACCTCAAAGAGATGTAAATAAACTATAGAGACAAAAACTCAAAGTCAAAAGAGCTGCAAAACAACCCAACAGAATCCCACAATGACTATGAGTCGCAAAACGACCACAAACAGATGCAATGTGACCATAAAGAGACCTAAAATGAGACGCCAAACCAAGCAAAAAACATAGAACAGTATCAAGTTGGTAATGTGTATGAAAGTAATAAGGTAAAATGTGTGCTCATGTCCTGACAGCTACTGCTAAATATTTGTACTGATGTTTGATAAAAAATAATTTATCCAGCTTTCTTTTCTCATCTGTGTTCTCCTCTTTTGTTTGGTTTTCTTACCTGGAAATGTCTCAATATTAAGGGGAATATCCCTCCACTAAACATGATGGCAAAAAGTGACATATCAACACCCCATTTATGTTTTATTCTCACAATTCTATTCTACATGAGAGACGGATGAAACAACCAGTGGCTGTTCGATTTAATGAAACTTTGCTTGAAATATGCTGCAGACATTCCCAGGATATGTCATTTGACATGTCTCTGCAGCCTGACACTGAAGGTCACAAAGCTCAACCAATACCTTCTGATTGGTATGGATGACACTGCAGGGGTTCATGTGTAGACCTGCTAATTTAGACGTGGTCACAACAGAAATAACCCACAAGGTCAAAACCTGTGACACACTTCTCATCTTACAGTGAACAGAGAGAGGGCGGAGTAGGATGAGGAAGAGGGAGGATTCTCTCATTATTGGCCAGAGACATGGAAGCTCGTCACAGCCTGATATACTGATATACCTCTGAGCCATAGAGCTCCATTGTTGTTAAACATCAGTGAGCCACACTGTTGCACTGGCTGAAGTGTTCCTTCATCACCACAAACACACACACAGTACTTTATCTTTATTCAATCCCACATACACCATCCTGCAGCCCCAAGTACTCACTAGAGCACCAAATGTGGATTAATCCACCGCTGAAAATAGACCCTAAGAAATGTAGTATATAATCCTGTTTGTTTGATTAAAAATCACAGTCAGCTGCTGTTTAACTACATGTTTTTTTAATATATATATTTACGTCTTCAGAAGAACCAATAGGTTTGGGGTTATTCATCCAAAATGTGTGTTGACACTGGGTGAAAGGCTCCCATCACTGCAATACATTTCTAAACAAATAATCTATGAATGGGATATCTCCAGTGGAAATTCAAAATGCATGAAAAGCTCCCTGCTCCACTAAACAACTGTCTCTCTGTGAAAAATCCCTCCCGTCATTACACATGTTTACACTTGTGCAATTATGTTCTTACTGTTTTGGTGAGTGTGTGTTGGCCTGTTGAAATGACACAGGCAGGTGGGATGTTTCTGTGTCGTGTTTCAGTCAGTGAAGCTGAGGGTCTGCATGTGAAGCCTCCTAATGCTTTTTCTGTTTGGCACATAATGTCATGATTTAGCTGTGTGTCTGTTATTTGTCACATAGTGTATGTCACACAGGCAGCTGTGCAGGTGAGTCATGCTGAAGTAGTAAATTAGTGTTAGCCCTGATGTAGTTCACTCACTTTTTGATTTTTCCATTCATACTGTATATTTCCGAGCTTGTAATTTGTAAAATGTTTTGCAACATAGTATAAAATACAATATATATTTTTCTTTACAGTTTAATCATTGCTTCGTTTGTAAAACTCTAATCAGTACCGTCCACTTTCATTAACATTTTGTAGCATTACTGGTACTTTTTCTACTTTTACCTTTATTTTCTAAAATGTTCTTTATTTTAGTTTGAAGTTTATTTTACAATTAACGCATATTTATTCACCATGTACACCATGCACAAGTTTAAATTACTGCCTAACTGAATCATGCAGCTGTAGTTTTATAGATTATAGTTTATAGTATATATATAGTGTATATGTATTTGGACTGTGGGAGGAAACAGTCAGAGAACATGCAAACTCCACACACAAAGGCCCATGAGAGGATAATTACACACACTGAGCCACCTAACAATTATTTAATCATCACACACCTCCAGGACAAACACACATACTGTGGCCCTTATGATAAACTATTTTCTGTTTATTATTTATAAGAACTGAGAGGTCAAATGCAATTTTCTTTTTCATTGATCTTAAGAATTCCTTCTTATCATGACATTCTTCTAATCAACACATAGTGTTGGGGTGTAAACAAATATAAATCCTTCTGTTTCAGGCAATAAGTAGCAAGTGGTAAAAATGACCTTCATGATTACAGGTCAACATTTTCATTTTCTGATCAACTAATCAATACTTAAACACCATACATACACTTGTATCCATACATTCATAGTCTGAACTTGGTTTGCCAATATCTTGTTTATGTATTTGGTCTTTATTTTTGTAGATTGGCAGCTAGAAACCGCCGGTCGGAAGTCGCCTGGAGACACTTCAGGAACAAATATGACGAGGGTAACGTGATGAATGAGAACAGTCTGTATTGGGACTCCTAACATCACATCACAGAGTAGCTTTATCACAGGTCTAAAGTGAAACCCAAAACAGGCTAGATGGAGACATTGTATTTCTTGCCCAGCTTACACGTAGCTTTGCACAGGTAAACCTACCGCACAGTGGCTTGGGATGGGGTGTCACATTACATTGCATTGATCGTACAGTACACTTCAATGCAGGTTTTAATGTTCAATGGAAAATCTCATATTACATGCTTTATCACAGCCAGAGTTACTGCCACTACTCATTTAGTTGTGTCCCCCAGAAATAAAATGTGTTAAAGTCTTCCTCAGTGTGGATTTTGTCTCCCATCACTTACATTGAAATTGTTTTAGGAAGGGAGCAACCCTTTCAAAGCGCATATGGGCATGTAAGTATTGTTTTAAGATAGACTTAAAAACGTATCTTTCAATGTCCACATCTCCTGTTAAATAAACCAATAAATAAACAAACACTTGGTTAAGGTTAGGGAAAGATTCAAAGTGCTGGACATTTACATCCTGAGTCTTTGGTCTCAGTAAAATGTTAATGAACACATTGTGTCTCAAGACACTGTGGACTTTCTCTGTAGTAAACTAAGACCATGATATTTGCAGCAGTGCCTAAACATCAGCATAACAAGTTTAATAATGCTATAGTCACTACATATTTTGCCTGACAAGAAATTAAATATGTTGTCAACATTTTAATGACACGTAACATTTTGACTGGCCAGAAACAGAAATTAACAACATTTCCTTATTGTGTTAATAGAAAACACAATCCCATCTGCATAGATAGACAGATAGATAGATAGATAGATAGATAGATAGATAGATAGATAGATAGATAGATAGATAGATAGATAGATAGATAGATAGATAGATAGATAGATAGATAGAGATAGATAGATAGAGATAGATAGATAGATAGATAGAGATAGATAGAGATAGATAGAGATAGATAGAGATAGATAGATAGATAGATAGATAGATAGATAGATAGATAGAGATAGATAGAGATAGATAGATAGATAGATAGATAGATAGATAGATAGATAGATAGAGATAGATAGATAGATAGAGATAGATAGAGATAGAGATAGATAGAGATAGATAGATAGATAGATAGATAGATAGATAGATAGAGATAGATAGAGATAGATAGATAGATAGATAGATAGATAGATAGATAGATAGATAGATAGATAGAGATAGATAGATAGATAGATAGAGATAGATAGAGATAGAGATAGATAGAGATAGATAGATAGAGATAGATAGATAGATAGATAGAGATAGATAGAGATAGAGATAGATAGAGATAGATAGATAGATAGATAGATAGATAGATAGATAGATAGAGATAGATAGAGATAGATAGATAGATAGATAGATAGATAGATAGATAGATAGAGATAGATAGAGATAGATAGATAGATAGATAGATAGAGATAGATAGAGATAGATAGATAGATAGATAGATAGATAGATAGAGATAGATAGATAGAGATAGATAGATAGATAGATAGAGATAGATAGATAGATAGATAGATAGATAGATAGATAGATAGATAGATAGATAGATAGATAGATAGATAGATAGATAGATAGATAGATAGATAGATAGATAGATACTTTATTTATCCCGAGGGAAATTCCGGCATCCAGTAGCTTAAAACATGACTTACAACATTACCCATTACCTGGGTGAATGTGCTGTGCAGAGGGTGGTGGACGTTAACAGTTTATCAAGGGTCCTTCTCTCTGCTACTGTCACCAGGGAGTCCAGCTCTGTGCCCACTACAGAGCCAGCCCTCCTCACCAGTCTGTCCAGACGCCCAGCTTCCCTCTTCTTGCTGCTTCCTCCCCAACAAACCACAGCATAGAAGAGAGCACTGGCCACCACACACTGGTAGAACATCAACAGCAGTTTTTTGCAGATTTTGAAGGACCCCAGCCTTCTCAGGAAGTACAGACGACTCTGCCCTTTCTTATGAGGAGTGTCCAGAGTACCGTCTCCTGTGGCACTCCAGTGCTGCTGACCACAGTGTCGGACGTGCAGCCTTTCAGCCTGACGTACTGTGGTCTCTCTGTGAGGTAATCCGTGATCCATCTCACCAGATGTGAGTCCACCCTCGTCTCTGTTAGCTTATCTCTCAGGAGTAGGGGATGGATGATGTTAAAGACGCTGGAGAAATCAAAGAACATCATTCTCACCGCCCCACTCCCCTTGTCCAGATGAGAGTAAGCCCTGTGTAACAGATAGAGGATGGAGTCATCAACGCCCATCTTCGCCTGGTATGTGAACTGCAGAAGATCTTGTGCATGGTGGACCTGATGTCTGAGGTGATGGGGCTGCCGCTCCATGGTCTTCATCATGTGTGATGTCAGTGCAACCAACCGGAAGTCATCTGGCTCTCTAGGGTGTTTCTTTTTGGGGACAGGGATGAGACATGAAGTCGTCCAGAGCACCGGGACCCTCCCTAGCCGCAGACTCAGGTTGAACATACACTGAAGGGGCTCCCCGAGTTCAGCTGAACAGGCCTTAAGCATCCTTGGACACACTCCATCCGGGCCAGCCGCTTTACTGGGACACAGTCTCTTCAGCTGTCTGCTTAGCTGATCTTTGGTGATGGTGGGGGGAGGGGGGAGGGGGGTTGCATTGTCCATGGGGGTGATTGGGGGAGGGGGGTTGCATAGTCCCTGGGGACAGCCTGGGTGGCTGTGTTGTTGGAGGTGAGGGCAGGTACGGGGGTGTGTAGGGAGGTGCTGGGTGGGCAGCTCCTGGCTGCAACAGCTGGGCTATCAAACCTGTTGTAGAACAGGTTGAGCTGGTTTGCTCTCACAGCGTCCCCCTCTGTTACGGTTCCTTCAAAACATATTTGTTGTTGAAAATTACTTGGATATAAACGTCAATTTTGGGAGACAAAGTTGGTAAAGTAATGTATCCTGATATAACAACCCACTCGGCATATGATGCCTCCTAGTAACTCACACCAACGACTCAATACTTCTTACTCAACTGTTTTCTGATGTATTTCCATTTATTTATTACGACAATAACATTACATAATTGCTTTCATTGTCAGTTCTGCACTTAAAATGTTTTAAACTGATGCAAACTTCTATAAGAATTTAGGCCATGAAAACAAACTGCCATCCACATGGGGACCAATAACTGATTAAGTTATCCAATATACCAGATAAATATAGTATGGGACAACTAAGAATAGGTCTCTATTTCTCACAAAACAGCCAACTCAATATGAAAAAAGTACATGTTGTGTTTTAACTCAAACTCACAAACTTTTGTAAGTGCAGCAATGTTCTGTGTAAATCCGATGACAGGTGTAGTTGATGGCTCTGATGATGATGATGATGATGATGATGATGATGAAGGCAGTGGCATGACTCATATTCTCAACAGACCAGGTAACACTTTGTAAATCGTTTGCAAAATAGGAAAACAAGTCTATTGTTCAAAGGTTGTGATACTTCATATTGTATGCCTTGTACTTTCCAAATAAAATATTTATTTCAAAAAATATATTACATTAAAAGAATGTTTTAAGATTGTGGTCAGAATAGGTCAAGTGAGTAATTATTTGAAGCAGACATGTACTGTTATGTGTTACAGTGTGGAGGCAGGCAGAGCAGCAGAGGACTGGGTGAGTGAGTGTGTATAACAGTAATGATATCCGGCATTAACTGGATTAGCAGTCCTTCAGGATAATGAGCCCCCAGATTCTGGGGGGTCTGACCTCCCCACTGCTGTGAAATGATATAGCAAAGCCTGTCACAGTGTGATTATCAGCATGACACCCTGCTGCAGTACAGACAGCCAGCCAGAGGAAACTTTAGACCTGATGGAGCATGTCATGGAGCATTAGCTTCTGTGTCCTCATGTTCTACTTGTGTGCTATTTGAGCAAATACAAATGGTTCTTCCATTTTCCCTCCTACAAACATACAATGTATCTCTGTTTTTGAGGAAAAGCTATTACTTGTAGTTCCTAGAGTCTCTAAAAGTGCAATGGGAGCCAGAGCCTTCAGCGATCAAGCTCCTCTCATGTGGAACCAGCTCCTAGTTTGTGTTCGGGAGGCAGACACCCTCTCCACATTTAAGAGCAGGCTAAAGACTTTCCTCTTTGATAAAGCTTATAGTTAGGGCTGGCTCAGGCGTGCATTGGACCAGCCCCTAGTTATGCTGCTATAGACTATATAGCTATATAGACTTAGACTGTCGGAGGGACCGAGCTTCTCTCCCTCTCTATCTGTATACATTCATGCCCCATAAATGCATGTTACTGATTTTGTGGTTTTGAGAGAGACTTCTGGTGGATTGTTGAAACACAGACACTGCAATCAACAGAAAAATGTTCACGTTAAACATCTGAGCTGCCAATAGCACAAGGAATTGGCTGTATGTGGTTTTGTGACTGTCACCTCTAACTCCTCATATTCTGATCATTACTTGATAATCTGACCCACAGTTATATAAATATATTATTATAATTATATAACATTTTACTGGCAATTCTGTTTCATATATAATTCTAAAACTGAGTGAATGAGTAGAACTGAACTTATTTCTGGTCCAAATTTCTCTTTGTCTGTACTTTGGTTCATGACCACATGTTTTAAACACTGATGGGCACATGGCCATTAGCTTTGCTGTGGATAATCATTCACACCAGTCTAAAATGTTTTTGGTGATCCAGTGACTTTTCTTAGTGCCACCAACATTCCACAATATCCACTTGTATGCAAGAAATATCTCTAATGGGTAGTTGAGTATATTTGTCATGACAATTACTGAAAATGACTGTGTGACACTGCCTCTAAGGTTGTTCAGTTTCACTGAAAGCTGTTTCCACATGCCCACGTCTGTGTAATGGGTGGCTTGTTAATGTAATATTAATATTATTCATGACTCCCGACTTGACCCCCAATCCTTCCTTTGTCAGAAACACTAACTGCTTAGCCAGAGAAAAGATGGTTGTTGTCAGTATACAAACAACCCGGTTAAGAATTATTTACATACTAAATAACATTTGTTTACTCAAGCTGTGACGTCTGTGGAGGGGGCAGTTTGTAGTAGCATGTAGCACTAGTTTCATAGTTTCATTCACCACTTCAGTTACCTTCTCTTAAATTCAAGCAAAATCCAGCATAACAATGAAAACAAATTCTGCATAAATAGTATAGTAATATCTTTGCAAGGCTTTGTAATATCAAATAATAAGATCACACCCTGCCCTCTGGCCCAGACCCCCAGGAGGTTTACTGTCCCCTCTCCTCTCCTCCCCTCCCCTTTCATCCTCTCCTCTCCTCTCCTCCATAAATACTTTTGATACTTTAAGTGCAGTTTTGTAAATAATACTTCTGTACTTTCACTTAATGGTTTAAATTCAGGACTTTAACTTTTAATTTCACACTATTGTTGTGCTACGTTAACTGAAGTGGAACATATGAATGAATCTACTTCTTTCAGCAATACCCTTCAGCCAGCAAGGGTTCCCAACCAAATAATCATGTTGTGATTAAAAATAGTCTTGTGCCCTTTACTAATTTTGTATTTATTTTGTATATTTGTGCTTTCTACAAAAATATATTGTACTGTATTACATTATATATAGGCCAACTGTACCACATAGATTTAAATATAACCTGGTTAAGTTAATCATTATTTTTCTTCATTGATCTAATAGGCTTTCTGGTTGAGTGATGCATTGTGGTTTGGAGTTAAAATATTAAGTTGTCATTCCAGTCACAGCTTGGTTTAGAGACTTTATTATGGTTATAATGTCACTAAGAGCATGAAAAGTAATGTACTGTAAAGTAACAGCTGTATTTTTCTTTTACAGAGGTTAGGTTACTCAGAATGCTGTGTGACCATATGTGCACTTCCGTTTCTGAGACATACAGTATGTTGAAGTGTGCTCTGTGGTGAAACAAATGTAATCCGTTCTGGGCCTCCTTTGCTACAATACACTACTAGAATGGAAGAGGTGATCCATCCAAAACTGTTATTAACTGTTAAACTCCACAGTATGGCAGCAGACACCTTAAAACGTGTCACAGCCTACTCACGTGAAACCATTTAGGAAGCTTCCAGACAGACAGACAGACAGACAGATAATATGCCTGTATTCCTGTTGGTGCAGTTTCACCCCCTCCCCTCTTCGTTCACATCTCTTCCCTCCGTAGAAGCCTAACGTCACGCCTACTGTTTGGGTAATGTGATGTGTTCTCGCGACATTTCCCTCCCCAGAAAAAGATTGACGCGATCGATGACATCTCGCGAGGCCCCCTTCAATAGGAGCCCACCCTTCAGTGATGCCGACTGCAGTGTGTATAATAGCAGTGAGGGCAGCTCCGGGAGTCTAGGAGGAGCTGCAGCAAGGTCGACAACAGCATCCTGCTCTGAACAACAGACAGACTGGAGGTGGACGGGAATTAGTCCGAGTTTAAGTACTAAGAGTTTTTTTTGGCGATTTCCTGCCGCGGAAGAGGAAGGAGGAGAGTGGCTGAAAGTTTCCATCCTGTACCGAGGCAGCTAACGAGCTATCCTTTACTACTAGCGCTCCCCGCTTGCTGCTTTGCGCCTTCTCTGGCCAGGCAGAGCAGCGTGCTCCTCCCTGTGAATAAGAAGACAGTTGAGTGTTTGTCACGGGGTGACCCCCGGGCTTCCACACTTCCTACATTTAGTTTGTGCGCCATAACGTGTTTTTTCCCAACTCTGTTTTTCACGTTCATTGGTGTTTTTTTTGTGCCATGTCAGCGCCATCCTCCACACCCTCCGCCCCGGCAGAGAGCGCCGCGACGGAAAATGATTTTCTAGCCCCGGATGCGGGGCCGAGGCCGCCCGGTCCGACGCCCAGTCAGAGCCGGTTCCAGGTAGACATTGTGACTGAGGCAGCGGGCTCCACCGAAGATAAGTCTCCGAGCTCAGACGCCTCCACCACTGTCCCATCCGGCGATAAGGCCACTCCCGTCGTCCCCCTGGAAGGTCCTGGTGCTGACCCAGGTGTTGGCGGAGAGGAAGCCAAAGGCCGGTTTCGTGTGGTGAACTTCGCGGATCCGAGTGAAGCGGGGAGCCCGGCCTCTCCGGAGGCGCCGGCTGATGGGCTGCAGAACGGGGACACAGTGATGAGCGAGACCAGCTTGCATTCATCCACAGGAGGCCAGCATCACTATCACTATGACACCCACACCAACACATACTACCTGAGGACTTTTGGCCACAATACCATCGATGCCGTGCCCAACATCGATTTTTACCGGCAGACAGCAGCGCCACTGGGGGAGAAACTCATCAGACCCACACTGTCGGAGCTGCACGACGAGCTAGACAAGGTAAGCCCCCCACATGTGTGGGCTGAGGGAACGGGCATGGCGCCGCTCATCGTAAATAGGATTATCCCGGTTAATAACGGTTTATATCGTTAATAAGTCTTGGTAATAACAAGGAATGCACACCATGACTTCTAGAGGACGATCAATTCAAATGCTCACATTCTCAATTCATCCACAAATGCTACAGACCCTATCATGTCATTCCAGGCCATGTGTTGTGCTTAGATATTGGCACATGTGAAGACCGAAGCATCATGTGCTGTTCCTTGAATGCTCCTTCTAGGTCACAGCAAGTCTGCACAACTGCTTTGTTTTTTGTAGAGTTCAGAGATTTAAGACCGAAGCTATTGCTGACAGGTGGTGTCTTTCTTAAGTGACAGGACCTTTGGTGACAGGTGTTTTACGGTGCTGCTCTGTCCTTTCGTTTACTTAATAAACAGTAAACGTATTAAAGGAACAATGCAGTTTGATCACTCTGATCCAAAACCATTTTTTGTTACAAGCCACTATTCTGTAGTGTGTTATGAAAACTTCATGGTCTGTTTAGAATTCTTATTTCACAATTTTCCGTATAATTCACAAGTGCATTAGTGAGTTCCAACTCTGACTGGCCTGGCTCACAGCCAGCATCTCTTGCATCCCTGAGGTGTTGGATGGGGTTGAGGTCCGAGCGCTGTGCAGACCAAACCATTTCTTTATTGAGCTGGCTTCTTGCACGGGACAGTGTCATGTTTAAACAAGACGAGGTCTTTCCCAAACCCTTACCACACAGTTTGAAGTACACTGTTGGTTTCATTTTATGCTGGAGCATAATGTTTCCACTTCAATGACTAGGGAGACCAGGCCACAAAGTGCCCACACCAAAAGTGTAGTATATAGAATATGGGCCTGGATGTCGACATGTTTTTGGCCATAGAGTAAGTGGCTACTTATGACTACTCTTCCACCAAAGGGTCTCAAACAAACTAATGTGATATAGGCTATAAAGCACCTATTGTCCTCTAATGTGTCAGTTGGTTCAGTGACATTGATGAGCTTCAATCATGTCCCATAATGTTTTTTAAAGAGTAATTTCTACTGGAGTGCATTGAATAAGAGCATGTTTATCTGAGCCGGAATTGCTGCTTATAGTCAAGGTTACATTTTGATAAACTTCAAAGTGACAGTTGGCAGCAGCAGCCTGGCTAATGCATCATAGCCCTGATGAATTTGCACTGGTTACTCAATAGAGAGCTATTCCAAAGCCTGTACTGTAAACATCTGGGCTATGAATAGAAGACATTCATAAAATAATGGAGTACGTAAACTCTGGCAACCTGTTAACTTTCTATCTCTAAGTTCCTTTTCTAAATTAAAAGTACAGTTCTTTGATGCAGATGATTGTCATAGTTGGTGACAAAGTTGGAGAATATCACTGACCATTCTTTTAAGAATGTTGCTGCCGCAAGAATTGTGGGACGGCATTATCGTCCCACAATTCATGCGGCAGCAACATTTAAAGCGACACACCATTCGGCCATCAGGAACATCTGTTTAATTGTACACTATGGATAAATTGAAAACATCCTTCTTAGAAGGTGTGATCGTGTTTTGGACAGGAATCCTTACCCAAATTGTACTGCATTGAGGTTTTCACTGGAGCCTAATCATTTTCTGTTGCTAAAAAAAACAAAAACACACCGTCTACCATCGTGTAAGTGCAGTGGGATTATCTTTGCACTGCGGTTGTCCTTATGAATTCTCCTTCACATCTTCCCTTGACCTCATGACTGTTTACATCAAGATCAAGCAATAGTGGTTTGTTAAAGATCTTTTTCTGTTCGACTGCAGCCAGAGTATCAAACATTCAGAAAGTTGGTATAGGATTTCGGGTCTAACTCTTAATCTTGTTTACTTATTCTATTATCAAATGGTTCCTTTATATTGAAGGTAATAAAAAGTACTGTTTTGGTAGAGAAACTCAGGTATCATATTGCCACAAGTATTTCTAAAAGAAATACTAGTTCATATTGACTCAATGATCAGTTAGCTTCAGCATTAGAACTTTACAGTGAAGACTGTCTATTTGCAACTTCTGAACATTTTGCATGTTCATTTGTCATGTTTGTGGTAGGTAAGGTAGTTAAGGTGCAGAATGACATAATATATTGCAAAAGTCCTCTGTTGGTGTTGAGTAACTTCCATTTCACACATCTTCATGTCACCACTAGTTAGATGATTGTAACACATCACATGAATATAATAACTTGTGAGAAGTGTTCATAAAAATGGAAAAGGGGCTCCATTAGATGCTTGTGAAAAGTTGCAGATCAAGTGCTTATTGCTGCTTGCAAAAGTGACAAATGCATCGAACTGGTATTTGACCCTTCTTTTGTACCAGTTTTTGGATTTAACATAACAAAGGAAGTAATAAAATGCACAAGACCGTTGCTTTATATCAACATGTCATGGGTGCAGTTTTCTGTCCAGAGGTTCAGTAAGTGTTTGTCAGGATGTTGAGGCCATTTGCAAAAGCAATGACTAGCTTTTGCATGGTCCAGGGTCCAAGTAAGAACTGATTATTGTTCATAAATCATGAGCAGTATATGTAGTAGTTAAGTCCCACTGACCTTGTCTTTAGTTTATCAAATTAGTGAGCTGAAGTATCAGGCTGTTCATGGGAAGGCCATCATGTGGAATGCAATGTTAACATTGCAGAGCGAGATATGATTTCAGAGAAAGAAAATGGTTGGGACATAAACAGCATGGCCAAGTGCAAGAACACTTTCCAAACTGTCTTCGGCACTGCGCTAGAAGTCCCTCAAGTGTAGACATACTAGCACAATAGGGATAGTAAAAGTCAGTGTTAATAACCACTGCAAATTAAATAAAATGCAATGTCCGGAGTATATGCACCAATTTATGACATTAAGTGCCTAACTAATAAATCGGGCTCAAATTGTATATGTTGCAGCAAGCAGATATTCTAATTAAATAAATTTTTATTTAACTGTATTTTAACTTGTAATTTTAGTTGAGTACAAAAATATTTAACTGTTAAAACTATTTGTGGTTACTTTGATAATCGTATTTGTAAATTGATGATTTTAAACCGTGAAACAATAAAAATCTGTTGTGGTTCTATTATCAGTTGTTTGTGTTTTAAATACTTTCATACTGTGTGATGGAACGATCTTGATTTGTCAGGTTTTTAATCCCATGGATTAGCCCAAAACATAATTCCTGGTTATTTTAATTTCAGGTTGGTTGTTCAATAGATTTTCCAGAGATTGACTATATTATGAAAAAATAAATGTTATCCAAATGAACAATCCTATTTTAGAGGCTCAGCTGTAAAATATCCAGCATCAGTCCATATGTTTGTCACAACTCAAATGCCAAAAATATGTGTGGAGAAAAAAATATATTTAGATTTTTATTTTACTCTCAAATATCGACATTATCTGCCTCAAAAAGCCAGTATTGGTTAGGCTTTTAAGAGCCTGACTTAAGTGGTGCTATACATGCTGACTTGCATACAAATCTAGAAAGACATTTACTGCCCTGAAGCTTACTGTTACTACTCTAACTGGAAATGGTATGACCGTTGAGCCTATCAATACTCAGGATGTGATACAACACCCAATGGATTATGCATGCTGTTGCTGTATTGGGAGTAGTAAATCACAGCCAGCACTAGCCTGCAAGTTGTTCCTGTCCCGGGCCTGCTGAAAGGTTTGTTCAGTTATCAAGAACTGAAAGTGATTTCTGGGTTTTGCTCAGTTAGTTTGTCCAGATAACTCTGTACACCTGCTTCCTGGAACAGGTTAGCGCTCGAGACGTCAAGGACAACCTCAGCCTCCTACATAGCTTTTGATATACTGAATGTAGTGTTCATGTGCATGATGAAGTCAAATCCAACACTGTAGGAGGAAGGAAGCAGGCCTGTATATATCAAGTATAGCTTGATTTTAGGTCAAGTTAGGATTTCTAATTTGGTTAAATTGAGCAGTGTTCAGTCAGGTCTTAAAGACGTGGATACGAGCTGGGTTCTGGATTAACGAGGTTGTTTATGCCCTTCAATGTAGAGCGATGTTTTTTCCCAAGTTCACTGCCTCCGGTCAGTTGTATAGTAAATGAAAAATGGTGAAAACAATCTCCTTCCCTCTTCCTTAATCTCTGAAGCAGCTGATGAGCTTTTCCCATATCCAGCCATCAAGTAGTTTGTGATGAAAAGCTGGTCATTTATTTTCTGAAGGTTGTAAAAGAGAGCTTCTATTGTGTTCCCTAGTCAGAATATATTGGGTCTTCATGGCAAGTATGTTGTACACTATTAGTAGTCGAGCCTGTTTCATCACCACAAAATTACTTCTGCTAGCAGATATGGGCGATCAACTGATAGACGGCAGGATTTAATTAGCTGCTGTGGTTGGCTCACATTCATAGAGGCAGCACTGTTTGGCTCAATATCTGGGAAATGACAATGTTTGTGGTGGTTTGAAGGTCATGGTGACCCTGGTGTTTCCAGTGTATCCTCTAACATTGAAAGGTTTTTCCCTCTTTGTACTGCATGCTCAGATCGAAATGTGGAATGGAAATTCCACATTACCAATTGACTGTTGCCCATGGACTATTTCACAGCAATCAATGAGTCATTCAGTGTACGGTCAGGACAGTTACAGAGACTGATGCCGCTGCATTTCCCTGATGACCACTGAACACTTCAGGTTCTTCATGTAACCTGATAAAGGCACAGATGGTGAGCTCCACAAGTAGAACATTGGTTGTATTTGGTGGGACAGTACAAGCAGAATCAGGCAGGAGGGTTTCACTGTCCTGGTGCATCAGGCAGCAGCAGCAGCTGCTGCAGTGTGATGTAGGTCCATATTGACGAGTCAGAGGGGGAACGGGGCAGCTTTATTCAGTCTGGAGCGGCCAAGCATAAACGCGCTGTGCTTAAATATTGATGCCCCCTCAGTGTTGCTCCTGTGTAGCAGTTCTACCGTGTCTGAAAAGCCATCGTTATATGGAGCTTTTTAAAATATTTTTATTCAGGAACGTGTTTTTCAATTAGCGAGCATGCTTCCTTGATTTCACGTTCAGATTTTGTAATGCCTTTCCCCAAAACCATTCCATCACACTCAAGAAGTCCCTGCTTGTGCGTAGATTTGCACTTGAGGCTTGCACTCAAATATATTGTTGCATAGATTACTGCTCTCCAGCTCCAGCCCTTCACTCGGACTGCTTCTGTGAAATATGAAATGCCTGCTCTTGGATTTCTCCAGCCTGGTTAGGTAAAAGTCTGTCGGCAGGTCTTAACAATTCATCTCTATATTCAATATTCTGGGAAAGGTAGAAGCCAACTGATCCCATGTTGAGCTGACTCTTAGATGGTTGCCTTTACTCTTTACACAGTTAGTGTCTCTGGAACCTTTCACACATGCGCTGTCTCCACCAGTTGTT
The DNA here is from genome assembly GCF_900634415.1 of Cottoperca gobio. Taxonomy (NCBI): domain Eukaryota; kingdom Metazoa; phylum Chordata; class Actinopteri; order Perciformes; family Bovichtidae; genus Cottoperca; species Cottoperca gobio. The sequence continues at coordinate 2,724,668 of NC_041366.1, forward strand.
ACAGACTTAAGAACTAGCACTGTAATTGCATTTGACCCCACTCTTTAAGTTTTTGGGCACCAACATGTTTAGCAAAAGGATGAGTATAACTAGGTCTTTGGACTGCTTTTTGTGCTATAAACACAATGTTGTGTTTTCGCAGATACCTGTAGGTATGCTCAGGTCAGTACTCTTACAGCTGCTGCTGTAACAGCATCTCTAAAGCTCTGCTGCTGTCCTCTCTCGTGACTTTATTTGAGCAATGTAAAGCCCTCCAAGCCATCGGTCTATTATTTATTTTTTACAGCTGACCTATTCTTTCAATCTCCAATCACGGTATCCGAGTGAACAACATTTGCATCAAAGATAAGAAACTGAATTTCACATCCTCTGGACTGATTTGTACCCATGGCTGAATTTATTATTCCTGCTTGTAACAGATTCTTTGACATTGTCTATAAAGTTATGCCCTGTCTGCTTAGCAGTGTAAAACAGCCACACACACACACACACACACACACACACACACACCTGCAATGGCTCAGTAGTCTTCCCTACAGTTAGCCTAAATTGCTATTGTAGAATTTGGGTTACCTTTAAATGTGTGAATATGGTAGAACTGCAGGGATATCTGGTACATGTGCTGTGTGTACAATGAGTAATACAGAACTTAAAGAGAGTAACACTGAAACTTCGGTATATTTTCAGCACTGGTATTGATTGAAAGTCAGTACTTGATTCTTGTAAGTTTTACTACTAACTTTTAGCTGGATGTAGTGCTAAAATCCAGTTTAAGTCCATTCTTAGCTGCTTTTTGTTGTATAAGATATAATAAATAGTTGTGAGAGGCTTACTGCTGAACAACAGGTTCTGACATGTGTACTGATTCAATCAGGTCATTACTCATGAAATGTGACTTTTAGGTTCACCCCCATGAATGTCTGTGGTTGTGACGGATTCAAAATGAACTTAAATGAGAAAAACAAGGCGGCAGCTGCTCTGCTCTGAGTCCACGCTGCCTGACAAACAGTGAGGTACAGCTGTTGAGTTTGCTGCTCTTAACAGGAGAGGTTGTGAGCTTGCACAATGGAGCCGCTGTTAGAGTGTTACAAGTTTTTTTTTTTAGCTTTTTCCCCCCGGACAAATTTTCCTCCCCTTGTTTCTACCCTGCTCCCCCCTTCTCTTTGTTTGCTGCACAGATTGTACACAGAAACAGGAAGCAAATGACGCCCCAGGCTTCTGGTGTGGCCTTTGACAGGAGAGGGAGTCCTTTTGTCTCAGCCATGGCTGATGGCCTTACAGCTGTTGTAACACACACACACACACACACACACACACACACACACACACAGCTCGTAAACCTCTGTGTGTGTGCTCTTTGCGTGAAAAGGACCTGGCTTCCTTCTTATCCCTACTTCCAAGTGCGTCACATGAAACAACCCGCCCCCCCTTTTAAGACCATTTATGCCAGTGTACATTCACAGTAATTAAACTGGGAGTAAAGGGAGTTTGTTTCCCCCCTTACCTTGAGAATAAATTCAAATATAGGTACAGCCATACAGATTCAGTAGGCGCTTTTCCACTTTCGTGCCATTGCAAGCTAGCGCTATCTTCGAGCCAGCCAGTTGATGGTCCTGGGCCTCAAGCCGCTAGGGAAAAAACCATTAACTTTTTTACTCTTGCGTCGACAGCTCTGCAGTATTGCCCTAAAGCCCACCCATACCATGCTGCCTCGGTGTACACATCACACATCCCACAGCGCTGATAACTTAAACAGCAGACTTGTCAGACTCCTGTAACTTAAAATAGCCCTTCTGGAAATTCAAGTTAGTGCAATCGTACAATCTATAACACAAGTAGGCTAAGTGTGTTCAGATGAATCACATTAGCTGTTCAGCTAGGTAAATAAATGAATGTCAAAAAACTCACCGACTAAATCTGCCTCCTGCGACCCGCAGGACCATGGTCAGTACACACCAGAGTCCAGCCACCGGCCTAACTACTTCCCAGACTCAGTTTAACAGATGTGGATTCCACAGAAGATTCTCCTAAATCATAACGTATGACTCTTAAAGAAAGACTTTTTATTTTGGCTGATAATAAACTTTTAACAGTTGTTCTGTGAACTAAGTTAAATAAACAATTAAGATTTGTAACGTTACTGTTTGTCATCCCTAAAGACCGCCCGTCAACACGTCTACTTTGGTGAATCCGAACTAACCAAAGTCACACAATAACACAAACTAACTAACCGATCGAGGCAGCGGTAGACCAGCAACTCCCGTGTTCTGTGAGGGTAAACATTTTTTTCAATGGAGTCTGGTTCTGTGTCCTTTTTCTTTCTCCAAACTACAAACCAAGTAGGCTTAGTTCAGTCAAAACTGTTGACTAAAATAGAGGATATTAGTACTATCTAAAGACTGTATGATTTAGATTGACACCATCTTTCCAAACTGGGAACAATTTCCTCGACAATGGTCTACTATTTGGACCGTAGGCACGCCATGATCGCGGCGGTGAATTAGAGCCCAAAATGTCCAAATAACAAATGCTGCTTCTTTGTTAACTGGAAAACCTTGCTGATGAAAGAAGATTTGCTGACTTGTGGAATGCAGCTTTATTGTGTCATGCTGCTAAGAACATGAGCTTTTGAGAAATACTGTGCACAGTTTGGTGTTGGCCTGAATGTCAGGAAACGTGTCATCAACGCAGCTCAAAGGTGGTGAGTCCAGAGATCTCTGTTGGCCAGTCAGGTTACACTGTTTATATCTGTAAATGTAGTTTTGAATGGAATCAGTGTTTGAAATGGAGCAGTTGGTGCAGCAGTGACAACAGATCGGATCCTGTCAGATGTACTCCAATTTGCAAACAGTGTGGTTGTATTGACTAAAGCTGACATGCCAGGGTTGAACAATAATGGCCTGAGGCCAGCAGAAAGGCACGCTGGGACAGTCCACTCAAGAGCCTACTGTCCCGACTGGACCAGTGCTAAAAAATAAATGGAGTGGGTTGCTTTTAATTGTAATGTACAAAGTGATATAAGTAAGTTGATTTAGAAAAAAGAGCGATATCAGTATAGAGCCATTGTTACGACCCCGGCTCGGCGAGGGAAAAGGGAGTAACATACACCAGATGTCGATGGCAAAATAAGATATATTTATTAAATATGGTGGACAATTTGACAAACAATTGCTTTTAATGACGCCACAAAGAACAAAAGGAGGGCTCTTAACATAAGAGCAAATAAGGCATAAAAGCCAACTAACAAAAATAAACCCCAACCTAAACAGTTCTAAAACAAATCTCGGGGTGAAAACTGGATTAACACAAAATACAAACAAAAAGGCATAACAGCACCGGAGCACCTAGCGTGCTTAACAAATAACCCTAAACAGCTTGTTCTACAGGCTGACGATCAAACTGTCTCACCTAAGCAACGCGGACAGCTTGCACGGAACACGAAACACAATATGCAACATTCAATGTACTCTATGAGAGCGTGACAGTCTCGGACCAAACAGAAATGCATATGCTTAGGCTGACAACACCAGCAGCCCCGACTGTCGAGCTGGCTTGGCATTTGTATCCACCGGTCTCTCCAGTGCGCCTCGGATTGGAGAGCCAGAACAGGTGCACACCAATCACAGCCGGTCTTCATCAAGGTGGGAGGAGGAGGTGTCGCTGCAGCCAATCAAGCGGGCGGCGGTCACGCATCCAAATCTGCATACCTAAATAGGGACACAAGGTGCATGCATCCACAAAGTAATCCCCCGCAGATAAACAAGGCCGTGGCCGTAACACCCATACATGCTGGGGTACAGTGCTTTATGAGTGTTACCTTGGAAATTGATGATTTCCTTTTTTAAGGAATCCTTTTCAGTGGTAGAATTTGATGTGTATGAGATCCAAATGAAACACTTTGGTTAAACATCTGGAAAATGTGCAAGAAAAGCTTAAGAAAAGTTTATTGCAAATTTCGTTTTTCAACAAACGTTTGAGGCACATTGGACTCAGCAGGAAAAGGTGGACTATAATAACATTTTCCACATGGAAAATGCACACATATTCCTGCGTCGGCTTTCTCTGTAATTTTGTGCCCTTCCAGGAACACAACAGTGACGACCTTCATATCCATATTTCCTGTTGCCTGCAGTCCTCTCCTGCAGCACTCAGCACTGCACGGCAGATCGACTGTCCGCTCCCAGCACTGCTAAGCTCAGCACTTCACAAAGCACATGTACTATTTTCACTTAGGGGCTCAGTCACAGTAGGAGGGATGAATGTTGACATCCTTTTCTCACATGATACCACCCCCCACCCCCGTAGAGTGGCATAACAAACTCTCTACGGCTGCTATGAATGGGTATGACTGTGATACTGGAAGAAAAACAAAGAAATGCGTAAAAAAAAAGGAATGACTGCAGTCCACACAACATACTGCAACAAATGCTGAACTGTAGAGATAAAAATGTGTCAGAAAATTGAGTTTCCTGATAAAGAAATTCTTTAATAATCGAGTGCCAAAATGCCTCCTAGAAAATGCTGAAAATAGCAAAGGCTTGCTCCATTTCTTTTCAAACTTTGATCAGAAAGTTTCTGATTTCAAATCGCAATTTTAAACTGCATTTCATTCATGCTTGTGTATAGACAACACTTAGCATTTGAGATCCTTAGTTTCTTCTGTTCAATGGAAAAGTTTTTCTTCATCAGTCAGTACTGAAAGAAGATCTTGTTTGTATGTGTACCAAAACATGTGTACCGTCCTGGCACTCAAAACATTTAAAAAGATACCAAGCCATCAATTTATCTAACACTAGATAATCATAACACACAGTGAAAGGCTGAAAACATTTTTAGGAGTATTCTTCCCTTCGTTCAAGTTAGCCTGGCCTCTAAACAGGAAATGAGTGCTTTCTCTTGTTACCTTCAATTATGGGCTAAAATGAAAGTCATGGTTCAGCTCTTAATTATTCACCTTGAACCGAGGACACATAGACAATGAGAGCTTGTGTCTGTACGACATGTTTGCATGTGCTTGTTTTTCACAAGGAAACAAAGTCAAAGATGTTTGGAGGTCAGATTGATGTAACATCAGGAGCCGCTCCCTCTGTTTATTGAAGGAGCTCGTTCCACGAGGAGGGACTTAAAATCAACTTCCTGTGAGCGTGTATGTAGCATCATGGAAAATTGGCAAAAATCCTTTTATATATACATTTACAAGCTGCCACATGTGCGCTTGTGTGTACACATGCGAGCCGTATGGCAGGATGTGCCCACAATCCGGTCCACTTCCAGTTAATTGCTAAATGAAGTCGTTCTTGGTGGCCCAATTCTATCTTTCCATCACATGTGCTTTGTAGAAGCCTTTGTTTATAGAAGTTAACGGAACAGAGGAGCACATATGGTTTTGCAATCTAACCGATAAACACCCGGGCCACACTGCCTGTGTGAGCGGCGTGTGACTGCTGCCTTGCGGAACGGCTGAGTCGTTCACGCGTGTGGTGTCCACACAGGCCGTGGCGCATCTTTAAAACATGTCAGTTGACTAGTGGACATTCTTAAAAAGCTTTAGCTATAGTAAGTTTCAACACATTGTTTAGCTGTCCGGCTGCAGCTTTACTGGTTTGGTTTTACTCTTACCACTCATCTCGTTGTTTTCGAGCTATAGCCTTAGCAGCTGGAGAGACGCAAGGCTGAGAGCTGAAGGAGAGAGAACGTTGGACTGCTGCCCCAAGTGTAAAGGGTAAAGTTTTGGTACTTATTGTTATACTTTATTCCTTATATATAGTGGACACTATAAAACCAATTCCAACCAATTTTGACATATCACATGCTACACACTAGGTAGTGAAGTTAAGTCCCAAGTCTATCTGACATTTCCCCACCTGAAAATTTAACCCTCAACTGTATTTTATGCAACTTAGCTTCATTTTAAGCTCTCAAAATGTTTACACAAGTTCCACGTGGCAGGAAACTTAAAAGTGAAAATTATATTTGCAAAAAATCTGAATTTTTAAGACTTTTTTATTAAACTACTAATGATCTTAACATGAACTACTATCTACTAGATTACATACATATAAAACAGTTGGCAGCAAAACGTTTTGAATAAATCATTCCTGTGCTTAAAATGATCACATGATTCATTTCCCGCCCTGCTATTGGTTGTCAGCAGATAGACCTTTGTGATACTAAAATTTAGCTTGAACATGTGGAGATAGACCTTTGTAGATCTCACTGACTCAGCAAATATGTACAAAATCTGCATAAATTAGTGATGCACATAGACCCTGTTAACTTTAAAGCCGTTTGAGACATAGACCTCAAGTTTGTCCAATTTGTCAGATAGACCTTGTTAACCCCTCAGTTGATGACTTGTGAACGAGTCCACACACACACACACACACACACACACAGTCTCCTGTAAAACCCTGTAGCTGTTACAAGAATGTTTTGTTGTACGCTTGCGCCTTCTACCTAGATTGATGAAGTTCTTGACAAAATCTCTCTATTTTGTAAATCTCTGTATCAAAAACATGGAATCCATTTAGAGGCGTACCGGTTGTACTATATACTGTGGTGAAACAGTCTGATGGTAACATCGAAGCCAACCATTTCTGTTACATTACAGTTGTTCTCAGAGGACACCGTGAACACGGCACTGCTGCCGTAAGTAGCAGTTTTATTTTGATTAGCCACAAGGGAATGATGATAAGCTTTATTTGTATAGCACCTTTCATACAAGAATTGCAGCCCAAGGGAAGGCAGAGTGACCACAGCAGCCAAACCCCTCTTCAGATTCATCAGCTAAGGTCAGGAGCTGAAGACAGCAAATAAATACTGAAACCATTTAATGGGGCCCATCCCTGCTTCCAATGCCTAATACATGCTCCATTCCACCCCAAATCAAAACTGATCAGTATTCCCAAAACTCCCTCCCCGTCCGAGTCCATTCACAGATTCCGTTACCTTGGCGAGCAACAAAGCTCCTCACTGTTTGTAGGTGCCTCACTCGTCACTTCTTTCACACTAGTGCCATAGTCAAATAGTAATTTGACACAATTCCAAAACAAAAATCTCCGCAGTGTCAGGACAGCTCATTTTGGTTCCATCAACAGGCCTCAGTGGGCAGCAGGGAATCCAACTCTGGGAGAGTTTCAGTGCAGTAAAAGAATAATGAACTGAGTGGTGGGAGGTTTTTCCAAACAATGGTGAGATGTCTCAGACAGTGGACATCTGATCGTTCCTCTCAGTCACTGATAGAGTCATGTAGGGAGGGTGGGGGACTGTCAGTCTCAATAGGTATCTGAAAATCTATCAGCATCAGCCCGGCTCCAAAGATGCTGACCACCGCGATGTAAACTAATACGTACAGTATATCGGACACAGTGTACCAATGGACAGTGCTATTGAGATATTATTAACCAATACTAAAAGTCTAACAAGCCATGGAGCCCATAGAGACTGCAACTCTTATTACATTATCACAGTCCAAAGACCCAAAATACTTAATGGACAAGCTGCAACCACAGAATGTTTGGTATTTTTATACTTGATAAATAACTTGAACAATTATATAGTTATTGAAATAGATCATTTATTTTCTCTACATCAAGTAGTGGGTCACTGGACTAGGCTTTTGAGCCCTACACACTATATGTTGTGTTGCTGTGTCTTCCTGGAAATGATCTGCCTGCTGCTCTCTGAGGAGCCCCGTCTTATTTAAAGGGCCTCTTCCATTTTCCATGTCATCAGAAACCTTGGAAAACATGTTTGAGGAGAATTAGAATTAAAATAACACAATCATCATCATATGTGCACAATAATAATCTGATAATCTCCATAATAATTTGTTGATTGCAAAATACTGAATCTCCAAACTCCTTTAGGTAAGTTACCTTCAGCATGTGCCTGCAGTGATGTCTGTTTTTCCATGATGTGGTGTGCAATACCAGCCTCACTGACACAACAGGAGCCTTATTTGTTTTATGATTAGGTGTGTTGCGTCAGCCTGATGGTTTATTATTATTATTCATTAGTATGTAGTCAGCAAAACATGCCAGTGTTTCCTGGAAATGCTCTGTCCTTCCTGGATATTCTGTCGTCTAATTGCACGGGGTTTGTAGTCTTGAAAGGTTTCTGAAAACCTCACGTTACTTTGAAAGCGTCTTTGTGCGAGGTTAATGTTTAGAAAATCTAATTGCGTCATTAGGTTTTCTTTTTTTGTAACTATGTCCGGGCGATTCATGGTACAGTTTGCACTGCCGTGCTAAGCTCTCGATGCTTTGTCATTGTTGTGTAAAGCCAGTCTTTGTGTTGCTTCAGCCATGTAGATAATGTTCACCAACTCATCCTGTGCCGTCTGCACTGTCCTCTGTGCACTCAGCAGTGAGAGCTCTACACACCAGACAGTTATTGAGTTGAAGCTAGATTATCTGCTTGATACCTGCTAGGTAGAAGAATGTGAGGGCTGTCTTCAGCACTGATGACTTCAACCGGTTTCTCACACAGAGCAAGCAAGTGAACTTGAGAACAAAGTGTGCTCATATACAGTCTCCAGTGTAGCTTTCCTCCTTTCCCTCCACCTTTCTGTTACTGGAAGTGTTTCAGTCTTCGCTAGTGATTTTGTAACTCCCTCCTGCTTCCAAGAACATGATGTTTTGTATAATGTGCTGTCGTAATTTAATCCATTTAGTGTGGCGGCTGTGGCAGAAAGGATTGGGCAGCCTCTCTTAACAAAAGGCTGTAAATGAAGTCAACATCAGGACTTTTTCCAACTCAAATGTGTCGCTGAAACGGAGGCAATGCAACATCTTCAGGTTGTTTGTGTCTCATCAACAGCTGGTTGCTTTTTATTTGATCCTGCAGCTCTATGATCTTCTCACTTGCTCTAAGGAGTGGGAACATAAATGAATTGTTAGATATAGATCAGAGATACTAAAGGATTCTGTCTTTAATGATTCAGCATTGATTTGTAAAACTCCTGAAGTAAATCAGAGCTTTCTCAGTTAATGAAGGGTGGCTACCTGAAGCGTGGATTACTTTCAAATATAAAAACACTTTGCCATTTGAAAAGAGGACATGATGTATAACTGATGTATACCATAGTATTTTAAGGACTTATCATTAGTGCATTTTAAAAACCAAGACACAACAGAGAAATCTCCAGTTTCTGATTTCATGCTGCTGGCTGTAGTCTGCTTTATAGATACTTTATTAATCCCGAGGGATATTATAATTGTTCTAAGAAGAAATGCTGCGATGGGCAAAACGGCATCTTCTATCTTTACAGCGTTCCAGCTCCACTCACTGCGTGTCTGCAACAAATTAACCCAGTAAACAAAATTTGTCAAAACCCTTTTATTGTTTTTGAAAGATTTGTGTTTGAACATGATGCGGAGAAGCCAGTGTTTCCACATTCCTGAGCTTCAACATCATTAGTGTCATAAAGATAAATCTGTCAAAGCAAACAGGCCTCATGAATGTGTTTTTAAAGTGTTCTTTCAATCATCTGTAGAAGAAATACAGAAGGTTGCTTATAATACTCACAATGTGAGGAGCTCTGTTGGTCTCCATCAGAGATGACATGAAGAAACGGAGGCAGGCTGGAGTTCTTTTAGCCCCATCAACAAATCAACCAACAGATGCTCCCTGGTGTCCCTGATGCCACAGAAGGGCAGCAGACCTCAATTTCAGTGTTGCATAACGACATCGGCAGCATCACCTGACATCACTCTTAGTTAAGAATGTGTCCCATTGCCCAGCTGCTCCAATAATTTGTGCCAGAAGCAGATTTAATTATCTTTGAATTGTTAATCCATCCTCACTCTAAATAAAAGTGTGCTGCAGCTCAGCTTGCCTTTCAAAAGCTACAGCCATTCCAATGTATTTCGTTAAATCGCCCAATGACGAACAAAGCCTGGTTATTGTTTAGAGCAGGGGTCACCAACCTTTTTGATACTGAGAGCTGCTTCAAGAGTACTGAATAATACGAAGAGCTACTTGTTTGATACAAACTACCTGAATAACATAGTTGCATGGTTCACCTTTAATGATAATATTATCATTGATAATAATAATAATAAGAATAAATATTCATCTATGTGAAGAGACTGTCTGATCACATGTTAATGTTAATTATTCCTCACAATGATTATTAACAATGATTTATGGTAGGAAACACAAATATATTTAAACATGCAACATTATTTATTTATGTTCTCAATCTATTTCAACATTTGAAAGTCAGAGTTATCACATCTCTGATATTTTAATAAATATCTTTATTGACAGTTTTGTATGAATGAGAATATTTGTAGCATTTGGTTAAAAATCACACCAGCTATATTTTAGTACAAAGTATCACTTCTGTAAAAACATTAAGGAAATCATTAACAATCACATATTCTAATCATACCCTGTTTGTACAAACACTAACTTTGTAACATCAGAGAGTGGAGATCACATCAGAACCTTTCTTCTCGTCTCTGAACAGTGTTTTCAATAACATCATTGCACCTTTCAAGACCTCTCCGTCCGAAAAGGCTTTCTTGTACTATATTTATAATGTGCAGCTCTAAATGAAGCTTCTGTTGCTTTCTGTGACTTGTTCACCGGCCTGGTGAAAAGAGATGCTGCTGTCCAAAGCTGCTTTACCTCACGGCTTGTTCTGCCCGCAGTGCTGCAGCTGGTAGCTAGTTAGTTAGTTAGTTAGCATGGTAGCTTCTGTGACTGGTACCGAAGTGTCTCCACAATGTGCCGCTTTGCCGTCGCCCTGCAAATGAGACATACACACTTTTCTTTCACTGTTATAAAAAATAATTCTTCCTCCCAATCATTGTGAAAATAGTTTGTTCTTTCGCTTTTCTGCCATGTTTAGTGTAATAAACGCCCCATCGTAGCTGCTCCCGCTAGCTTGTCTCAGCAAAAAGGGAAATGGAGATTTAGTTTGCGCATTCATTTTTTAAATTCTATATTCAATATTGTCATTTTAAAATAAAGAATAATTCAAGTGTTATTGATTATTGACACATTTTAGACTGAGCTCCATGGTGACTAGTGCTATTAATTTAATTGTATTAAAATTGTATTTAATTCACTCATGTGATCCCTGCGGGCGACAAAGTGCCCGCAGGCACCGCGTTGGCTACCCCTGGTTTAGTGCCTGGTGTTGAAACACACTTTTTTGGTTCTGACTGTCGGAGTATCAAAAACAGGCAAGAACAAAAAGCTGGCATCTGGTCAGATTCATTGAGTAAAGTAAAGTAGAAACTTTATCCTCCCTTTTTTTGTTTATTAGTTGTTGCTTTTGTATTATTAAATGAGGCTTTCTTTGATCAGGCAGTTCCTGATTGAAATCACAGTGTTCTTAGCTAACCATAAAATCATTGGGAGATTGGGGTGAATTAGTTGGAGTCGGCATGGAAGAAGTTAACATGTAGGTTCATCAGTACCAACCCTGATCGAGTGTATTCATGATCATATGTTCTGTGAACATGCGTCTGAAGAGTCCATTAACAGAGGCTGTCATTATTAGAGCTGGATGATATCATGACATCTTTAGAGGGGTCACTGCCCTCCAGTCTTTAGACTCATGCAGGGTTTCTAACGAAGAACAATGTGTTAGACAGCCAGGCTGTTGAGGTAAAGGATGGATGTGACTCAGTGAGAGCACATTGCCTGTGTCATAGCATATTTGCTGTTAATAAAATAATTATTCTTTTCATTTCCTGCTTTGTCCCGGGCAGACCGGCTTTCTTCTGGACTAATGCCAACACAGCTCCTGCCGAGAGTTTAATGTTACCCTTACTGATGTCTGCGTTCGATACCAACAGAGTTGATCTGTTTTTGTGTTGAGCTAGTCAGGAGTGAACCTTTAGGGCGACAGTGTACATCCTCCTATTGTCTTACTGTCCCCATTAGTCGTGGGATAGTGACTAATGCAGGTACCACATATGATCTGTAAGATATACCCTGAATGCATTCAATCACCACAGTTACACACTTTCCTCTGATTTCCCAGTGTGTCCCTTGTCTGGAATTACTTCTGAAGTCCTACACTAATATTATCTATAAATATTCTACCTTCTGCTTTGTTTTTAAAGTGTGTAAGCTTTTGTACTTCCTCACAGTGGCCTGCTCCGTGTTTGCTACTTTGCCTTATGCTTTCTGCTTAATTCTTCTAGTTCTATTGTTGCCCCTGAGCAGAATACCCCAACATTGTGTTTTGACTTAATGAGGAAGGGAAAGAATCCATTTGGAACAGAAGCCAAACCTGACATGGAGAGGGATCTTGGCTCTCTGCGGCCTGTCGAGCTGCCGGAGCCAGAAGGCAGGGTGTTTATGTTGACAGATGGCCCAGGTGAAAGGATGCTGAGTGATGCTCAAACCCTCCCTCCCACAGCTCAGCTCTGTAGGCCTGGCACTCTTGGATAATTTATAACACCTATTTATATTTGTAACAGAACCTCTGTGCTGAGAGATGTTCATTCACTTTGTTTCATGTTTCCTCTTTACCATGCAGCCATGTTAGTTCACAGTTAATTCTCAAATGAATGCGGTCACAAACAAATAAAGGCCGTTCATGCTTCTTTCCCAGCGTAAAGTGGAGGAGCCAATGGCCCCTTCACCATTTCCTACCACAGCCATCTTCAAACTCAGCCTTCATTTTAATCTCAGCTACATACATGCCATGTTTCATGACTGCATCTTGCACAGTTGCAAAGTGTACAAAGGAGAATTATTTTTTGTATCTGTCCAGAAATATACGCTTCCAGTATACAGATACTCTCAAATGCAATATTTTCCTATACTGCCAATTTAGTAGAAAAGAAAATGGCTTCCTGTGAAGTGTTACAACTCATGTAGTGCTAGGGAGCTGTGTTTTTATTAGGGCGTCCAAGTTTACCTCATGCCTACCAATAGTGTGCCTGCAAAGATGGGAGGAGGAAGACTGCAAGCTAGTAAACATGGGTATAAACACGGCTGGATTTTAAAATGCATACAAAAATGTAAATAATTTATGGGGAAGAAAATGCACTCGATGTGTTTGTTCGACCTCAAGGATACACACAATGTGTTTTGGTTCTCAAAACTGAATTTTGTTTGTTTACAGAAAACTCCACAGGGCCCCTGTAAAATTAGCAGTGGGTGCTCATTGTTCCCCGGGGTGAACCATGTGTGGTTTGGTGAACCGATGGCCTTTTTACTAAACCCAACTGGCACGTAAACATAATCATGGTCCTCAGAAATGTGTAATCTCGTTTTTTTTCCTATCTTTCTAATGTAACCCTATTTTTCGCTGTAACCCTCACTTCTATCGTGTCGATCAATAAGCATTGCGCTAATTAACTGCCATATAACATTATTCCATGACAATGATGGTCATGACTCACTTTTCTTCAGCTGCTGTAAATAGCTGCTCTGAAGTCATGCAGTGAAGCTTATTTTTGTCTGACACCCTATAATGTACAATCTTCCTGGCCAGTGGGGGAGGAAATGCTGTGAAAACCTCAGTCGGTGCAGAGGATTGGCTTGCAAACATCCTGTGTTCATCCTGAGATCATTAGGGCTATAAATGCAGAAAGGACGGTATGCTGTCCTGGCAGGGAGGCCACCAACGTCACAGCATTGTCTGTGCATAGGAGGGAGGCTTCCTGTGTTTAACTGCTGTAGTAACACAAGGACAGACATGTGAAGTTAGCTCGGTCAGCCATTGGGTTTTATCACATTGACATTACATGGTTATTTTGCCTCTGAATGTTCCTTCAGATAGTCATATTATGGTGTTTTAATTAAAAGTAGCCTAGCTATCCCGTGGAGATACAGCCACGTCAGATCCCTACATCTTCTACCTTATCCAAACTGCATTTTAAAGAGCAGTCTTTATTCTGTTACAAGGTCAGATATAAACCTTAAAAATACTCAAATGTGTGGCGTTACTGGTTCCCTCAGCCTGTACAGTGAACCTAATAAACACTACACACACACACACAAAGTTCCAACTTTGTTTTGGAAACACAACATTTAGTTTATTCAATTTACAGTTAGAATGAATTGTTTACTTCTACTTGATTGGAATAATTGGTCTGTTAAGGAGATATTAAGGCTGTGTTGATATGTGCTTGATTGATATTTGTCTCGACCAATCATCCTCCACTATGGGGATTGCTTCCTCCCACAGTGACAGTAATTTAAATGTTCTAGCTTCCAAAATGTCTGTTCAGCAAGCTATGGATGACACCAATGGTTCTCCACATCTAAACATGATTTTTATTTGACGTGCTTTTCAGGAGCCATTTGAGGATGGGTTTGCTAACGGTGATGAGCTGTCCCCGGCTGAGGAGGCTGCGGCTAAAGAAGCAGCCGAGTCCAAAGGAGTGGTCAAGTTTGGCTGGGTTAAGGGAGTGCTGGTGAGTCACTTTGAAAACACAATAATTTCTTTTGTGGTCATTTCAGCTTCTCTCGTCCTTTTATGTTGTGTTTCAAGAGAAGTCAAGTAACCCAGAAGTATAGAGATGTAAAGGCAGGGAATATGTAAAAGATAACAGAGATGATATTAGTGCTGCTATTAGAATCAATATTGTACTAGAAGCCTAAAGCACTAACGCATATTGAAAGTGATATGATGCATAATACATGCAAACTTATGTATCAAGACTGTATAACAGTCAACTAATGCCCTGTATTACTCTGAGGTTACAATTGCTTGCCATTCTAAAATATTCTAAAATACTTTTTAACCCAGTCAATAGCCAGTGTATGATAGCAACACTGAGCAACACAATATAATAAAACAAAAATATTAGCACTAAGGAAGCTGCAAACCTGAAAGTAAATGTTACTTTGCAGTTTACATAATGTAAGAGAAATAGTTGTACCGGTCTTCCTCAGATGTCTCTAAGTGTGACCTCTGTAAACTCCCTAAGGTGGCTCACGGGTGATAAGCGTGCCACTATATAATTTGAACTGTGAGTGCAGGTCGATGACACTCTGTTCAGGATTGTGGACCATGAGTGTGAATTACTCCTGGCTCAGAGAGGTTGGCTGGTGGTGAACCGCTTGAGGAAGGATCACTCAACAACTGAGAGATGTGGTTCATGTTTTATTGAAAGTAGAGTCAGCAGAGGATGACTCGTTTCTGGATATTATCATCCTGCTTTTATTTTGACATGAGAAGTCCTTACTCCCTCTCTAATACAAACCTCACACTTATCCTCAGGTCTCTTGGCTTCTAATGGATTTTATCAAGTAGTGTAGGATATTTTCTGAATAAAATCTTAAAGTTTGACACGGAGTGATCCATGCAGTGGGAGGGGAAAGACAAACAGACAATAAGATTCTAACCTACTTAATGCAAACACTATATATGAAAACAGTTTTATAAGCAGCATCCAGGCAATCGATACCAATGACACAAATACAATCCCTGTTCTAGTGAAGTTCAGAATTAATATTGTTATTGCATTTTTGGTTCCAACTAAAAAATAAAATAAAAGCAGTAATGTTAGGAGAATAAAGTTAACTCCTGTCAGAGATAAAAGTCATGGATCAGAAATTAGGAAAATAAAGTTGAAATGTTAAATATTATAATAATAATTAAAGACGATCAATCGTATTGTATTGCAACTTTCTCAACTTAATTCTGATAATGTTGTGACTTTTTCACTTGTATTTTATATTATGGGGTTTTCCCCACGAGTCATTTTTGTACAAATCCAATCTGAGAGGATGCAGTGGTGTGATGGTGTTCAAGCCTTCACAGTAGGGATCTGGTTTCTGAAAGAATCTGTACTGAGCAGCGTTCCACCTTTCCTCTCTGTTTGCTTACTGTGCAGCTCATGTCTCCTACAGATGCCTCTCATGAGCCACATGCAGCTTTAAATTGGTTCTCAACATTACCTCAATCTTCGAGAACAAATGTATGTTGAAATGGTGCCATGTGTTGCAGTGAAGCTTTAAAAGTTCACCAAATATTATAAATATCACATAATATATAATATCATTAGTTACAACCCAGCAGTTGCCATCACCAGGAAATTGAAGACCTAACTGTTTGGTTAAATTGATGCTGCCCCCCCCCTCCTCCATGACCCACAGTAACAGTCCCTCCTCTCTGCAGGTGCGCTGCATGTTGAACATTTGGGGTGTGATGCTCTTCATCCGCATGTCATGGATCGTGGGTCAGGCTGGAATCGGTAAGCAGTGATCACCTATGAAGAGCTGACTGCTTTAATGAAATGTTATCACCTGTTTGGAGCCCTGTTGAGCTCTCACTGTGTTTGTGTTGTGCCTTGTTGCCTGTGTTTGAAGGAGTGAACATAAGAAAGAGCTGATGGTGTAACTTCTTGTTCCTTTTCACAAATGTAGAAAACATTTGTTTTGCAATGCCATGCTGAGAAACAAACAGGTTGTTTTGAACAACAGATGTACAAAACATACAAAGTGCCAACTAAAGGGCTACTAACAACCAGACGCCTCGTGTTTCACAAGTTGGATCATTTATTATAAATGTTAACTTGCATTACTTTACATTCCCAAACATAACTTAAGTTATTGAGGTTGTTTTCTATGTTCCAGGCAGCCATTGTTTTCAGTTGATTACAGTACACGCTGATGTCGTCAGCTTGAAAAGCTATTGGTTTCAGTCAACATCCGCTTTTATTGTGGGCAATGTCATTGCCAAATAATGATGCAATGCAAATTTCAAAAATAATTGAGCATTTACAGCTGTTACTATGCAACAGTTACTTTGGTAAAACCTCCCTTTAATGAATAAAACTGTATCATGTTCATACTGGAAATGAAGTGCAGCCTGACGAGTAGGACAAACACTGTAAAAGTCTCAGTAATGTCAAATGTGCATTGTGTGAAACATGCAACAATACAGTCGAATAGAAATCTGTAGATGAGGAAAAACATCAAGTGGACCCAATTGGGTAAAACAGATTCTTATAATAAAAGCAATAAGGAGACAAAGCAACTAACAGTATTGTGAAGTAGACGAGATTAAAAAGATTATACGGAGTCAGGCTGCTATGTATTTGGATGGAGGCAGACATCTTCAAACCTGGACACAAATAAAAGAGACCGCTGGAGACGTGTGAAACTGAGTTAGTTATTTTGGTCTTTTCCTTCTCTTGCTCATTTCGATACTTCCCTTTAACTGATGTTAGATAACTCGGGCTGGATGGAATGACAGCAGTCTGTCGGTCAGGAGCCTGTTTGATACACAGCCAATGTTTGACGTTAATGTGACAGACTGCACACAACTGACTAATTCAAATATCACTGTGCCGATAAGTTAGCAGCTCGCGGGGTGGCTATGTTCTACGCTCTGTGTCAGTTCTTTGCTCCCTTCACACATCACACAAGTCCCCACTGGTCCTGACCCCCCCAGCACTTGTTGATAATTCTCCACTTTGATGTGAAATATCACCACAGAGTGACACATGTGGCCGACTTCAGTGCAGCAGCGCTGTTACTTTTCACAGAGCGTATCGGAAGGCCTGCTAGAAAACTGCTAACAGTGTTGCACATTCTTTTCATTCAAGAGTTTCTTAAAGTTTTTACCTTGTTTTCTTCTTTCCACAGCTCTCGCCTGTTTGATTGTTGCCATGGCTACCGTAGTGACAACCATCACTGGTCTCTCCACCTCCGCCATCGCCACCAACGGATTTGTACGAGGAGGTACACACAGCGTTCTTTAGTAGATTCCTCCTCTTCCTGCTGTGTGATATGAAGCAGCATCAGTTATCCATCACAATGTAGCATTATGAGTCAGATGAGAGGACAGTGTGCAACACTTCATGTTGAAGTGAACAGAAGCAGTGGCAGCTCTTTAAACTGTACTCGGACTCTGAGGAAGGGGCACGACGTGTTAAAGGAAATCGACTAAGCACACAGTTCATCGTTGACTCAAGGTGCACTGATTAGCTTTCATCCTCATTACATGGTCCTCATCAGCAGAGGGAGTTCACTCTGACACAGACAAGTCCTAAATCACAACAGCTACTGAGCTCACAGATCAACAGATTTATCTCCAGGAGCCTGTGTCATCCGTGTAACGCGCTCGAAAGCTCAGGAAGCGGCGAGGATGTGGACCTTGAATTGGGATTGTTTGGTGTAAATTAGAATCATGGTTTAGTTTCCAGCAGCACTGGAAGCAACATGAACACAAGCGGACATTAAGCGTCCGAGGACAGAATGTTCCAGGTGCTCTGGTGCTGCTGTGAGTAAGAGCTCCATGTGTTTCAGGCTTTGCCAGGGGGTTTATTTATTGTGCTGTCAATCAGATTAGGTCAATAGTAGTATTACCCTGGTCACCCTACAGAGTAATCTACCAGGAATTTTGTCTTACATGCATTTGATTGGCCAACACAGCGCCTTGCTGGAGGACCTCACATGGCTTTGCAGCCAAAGTTGAGCCTGGTTCACCTAGTTTGCTTGACTACAGCCTTTTTTTTTATGCACTGCATGTCAGTGTTAACACAGCCTTCCAGTCCAAGCACAGCCACTTATCTCAACATTACACTAGCACATCCCATATTAGCTGCCCTCTTAGCACCTGCTTTCTTCTCTATTCCTTCATTATCTTGACTTTCAGGGAGGGTTTGCACAGGGGCCTCATTTAGATGTTAGGTTTGTCCCTGGCATTCCTGCTACAGTCACAGTCGAAATGTAAGACGTTGGAGTCATTGAGGGTAATTAATAAGTTACTTTCAGCTGAGCTCTCTTTGTGTGTTTCAGTGAGATAAGAGATGAATGAAATGTCAAAGCAGATATTAGTTGAGGGTTGTTACAGTACAGTTGTTTTTTTTGCCATGGTTACATTATGTAAAAATATTGCCTTGTGTGGGCGGAGTCACTTTTACTGTTAGTCTGCCATATTTATGCAATATCATCCTACTGTATGTATAAATAATACAGTATACATATAGCCAATAAAAGAATAAGAAATCTATACTATGAGTTTAATTCAAATTTGTTCCAAGTTTTCACAACGGTTAACTTTTACTAACGTCTTGTCTATTGTCTTATTTCCAGGTGGAGCATATTACTTGATTTCGAGGAGTCTGGGCCCAGAGTTTGGAGGTTCTATTGGTCTGATCTTTGCCTTTGCCAATGCAGTGGCTGTAGCCATGTATGTGGTGGGCTTTGCTGAAACTGTTGTGGAACTTCTTGCTGTAAGTCTCTTTGTGCCTAATGGTGCTTTAGGTTGGTGTTACTACTGCGCCTCTTGTCTTGTTGGTGCATTTCAACAAGTTTGACTCTCCGGGCTTCATCTGAGCATACCTGACCTTTCCCAAGCCCTGCAGACTGACGGCTTGCTGCTGTGCACCGAGAGAGAATGGGTAGCAATACGACTCCATTTTTTAGTTTAGCCAAGTTAACTAATACCAACATTGTTTATTCGCCCTTCATCCATCCGTCCGTCCATTATTATCCTTTGGGGCCACGGGGGGCTGGAGCCGATTCCTGTCCCTTCACAGCAGCTCGGCACAGAAACACAGAGTGAATTCTGTACCAGAAAGACTAACTTTGGAAGATACTCACTTGATTTGATGGATTCAGACTACTGAAGCCTCATATTATCTTCAGATAAACTCTGCAATGTATTTTTGCACAAAGGAGGACTGGGGACCTGTTGATCTCTTCAAGGCCAATATGAACAGGAGGGATGATTACAGCTAGCAACATCTGTTTCAGTGCTCATATTGGCACCTGACTATTGTTTTGAAAAATCTCTCCGCTTTTCAGAAGCAGAGGGACGATTCTAGTCCATCATACAACGGCGCTTAGATTGGTGATATGTTGTCAAGATATTGTTGTCATAAGAACTAAATCTACACGCAGCTGGAGGGCTTTTTTGATTTTGTGGGTTGAAGTGCTCCTCCAGCACAAAATAATGACACAATAACATTTGATTGCTTTGTGGAGGTCTTTGTACTATTCAGACAAATATTCCTGTATAACCTAGAGATCCAGGTTAAACATTTCAAATTGTAATTTAATTTGTGAGCATTTGTGAGCTTCATTGGACACACACACACACACACACACACACACACATATGCACACACATTGTGTCTAAACCTTTGTAAAGTAAGTAAAAATAACTTTAGGCATCAGTATTTATTGTTTTACTCTTTAACAACTCCATGTGTGGTTTCTCAGGGTGTAGATGCCATTATGACTGATGAACTCAATGATGTTCGTATCATCGGCACCATCACAGTGATCCTTCTCCTGGGCATCTCTGTGGCAGGAATGGAATGGGAGGCCAAGGTACGAGCAGGATCCCATCTCTGACCCGCTGACGTCTAACTTAAACTGCTCAAGTCTAGTGTTGGTAACCTAAACTCCATTCCAAATTACAACCAAATTCAAAATGCCCAGAACCAGATACCTATAAAACAAACAAAGATTTAGTTCTGCTTACCGGTTCCTAAACCGCTTCACGGCACACTCTTTGGACCGGATGACGCTACGCAAAGCGATACTTTGTTTTGTCTCGACATGGGAAGATTAAGAAGAGTTGCGAGCAAACAAGTCTCGATGATTGTCGTGCGCCTTTTCTCCTCTGTTCTGAAACAGCTGTTTGCACAATAACATTCGTCATTGTCAATCCAGTCGTGTGTTCTTTATATTGACCGGCTTTTCATCTATGAAGTAAACAAACCCGCTTGTCGCGCTTTACTCACTCCCCCAGGACTGTGAGACAGACAGGCGGAGCAGAGCGAAGTCACATCGCTTGTAGAGCAAATTATTTTTGTTTATATTTTTGCTAAAAGTGACGGGATCAGGCCAACTGGCTGATGTTTACTGGCCAACGTATGTTGGACCCCGTCTGTGTCACTTCAGCAGTTACAGGGTTACAATTTTTACATCTAAAATTGGATCAATCAGAACCAGCTTTTGAATAAATAAATAAATATGAACATATTATTATTATTATTATTATTATTATTATTATTATTGAATCATAATATTTAATAACGCAACCAAATTAAACTATTTCAAATTAATTTACAGGCTCCAAAAATCATATGAATGTGACCTGTTTTGAATCCCTCAAAGAATCAAAATCAAAAAGCAGAACTGGAACCGGCATATTAATCCTTAAAACTCAAACGATACCCAACCCTACTCACGTCTAAGCCCCGATGAACATTCCGACAGACTTTAAGAAAGCTCTATCAGACTCAAGACGCACTATGATTCATTCATATTGGTTCAAGAGATCCGTTGTGACTAATGAATTGGTTATTTTCTTCTCTGTAGGCCCAGATATTCTTGCTCATTGTCCTCATCGCAGCCATCATTAACTACTTCATCGGAACCTTCATTCCTGTCAAGTCGAAGGAATCTGTGGGCTTCTTTGGCTATGACGGTATGACCACACTGATTGTCTTCAAGTGAAACCTTTTAAAAGCATGATTAGCATGTGTACGAGCTGCTAACTCTGAGGCAGTGTTGGCACTTAAGGCTCTGTCAGCTGACGTTGAGGTCTGAAACTCTATTTTCTATCAGGTACAATCATGTGGGAGAACATGGGTCCTGACTTCCGAGGCGAGACGTTCTTCTCCGTCTTCTCCATCTTCTTCCCTGCAGCCACTGGTATTCTGGCCGGAGCCAACATTTCAGGAGACCTGGCTGTAAGTAATTCTGAAACGGAGAGGACATATCTAAAGGGGTTTACCCTGATGGAATTTATTTGACTAAAGCTGTCAAACCAAGCAAACTGTCTGTGTAGATTGAGTTTGGCAGTCAGAGGATTGCTGACCTCATGTAAAAGCCCTTTATTGATAAGAATTCAAACGCTTGTGTTGTCTGTTGCAGGACCCACAGTTGGCCATTCCCAGAGGAACCCTTCTGGCCATAGTGGTCACAGGAATAGTCTACCTGGGTGTTGCTGTTTCAACAGGTGCAGTAGTACCTGTTATATGTGATATAGTCTGTGGCTTTAAGAATCTGCACTTTAGGTGAAGGACATTTCCTAACGGAGTGTTCATGTCACACCAGGCTCCTGTATCGTGAGAGACGCCAGTGGAAATGTGAATGACACCGTCAGTTCTCAGTTCATGGCGAACTGCACTGATGCTGCCTGCAAATTTGGCTATGACTTCTCTACGTGTAGGAGCGACACAGAGAGCTGCAACTTTGGACTCCAGAATGACTTCCAGGTATGAAGCAGCTCTAACAGAAGATGAGGTTTGAAGTCTTTAGCCAGGTTTCCACCGGGTTCCTTCATTAGGAACATTTGGAGACGGGGGTTACAATACTAGAGTGTTTGTTGGTTGCAAAAGTTAAACCATTGAATCTACATTTACTCTTTGGTTCAGGTGATGAGCATGGTTTCTGGCTTTGGGCCCATCATCACTGCTGGAATCTTCTCTGCCACTCTGTCCTCAGCTCTGGCCTCGTTAGTCAGTGCACCTAAAGTTTTTCAGGTAAGATCCGACCCAAAGTGCATCAAGGCATCTTATGAGTTACACTAATAAACTGCCAGCAATTTAGTTAATTTAGAAGTTTTTGATTATGAACAATTAAAACTCTAACGTTACATGATGTTGTATATTTCCACAGGCTTTATGTAAGGACAACATCTACCCCGGCCTGGCCATGTTCGCCAAAGGCTATGGCAAGAACAACGAGCCCCTCCGAGGCTACATCCTGACCTTCGTTATCGCTCTGGCCTTCATCCTCATCGGTACGGCTGCACACACTACTCATTTGTACTGTGACAGGCAAAAGACTATTACAAATCTAGGGGCTGCAATATTCATTAATGATATGTAAAAATGTAAAAACAATGAATGGTTTGAATGGACTAATAATTTCAAGGATGTCCAATATTCTGCATATAATCAGTACCAAATTACATACAGTAGTTCTTTTCTGAAAACCTTCTACAAAAATGTGAAATATTATATAATTATGGACCTCTAGAATAAAGCATTATTGATTTGACTGTTCTTAGAGACCTTATTGTTAAGCAGACTGAGAAAATATTAAGGTTCTTCCAATGCCACTGGTTGTGGTGATCAAGTCCACCAGGATTCACCCTGAGGTGCAGATGAGCAGTAGTTCTGACCCAAGTTCTGGTCAAGGAGACATTTTTTTTATACTGACTGTTGCCCTAGAGGAAATGTCAGCGCACGAGAAACATTAGGAGTCATGAGTATCTTCTACCTAATTTGAAGGCAATGTTATTGATTGATATATTTTGCACTGGACCCTAGTATTTGATTGTGTAACTGTAACTAATGAACGGACTTATGCACTGTTGCACTGAGTTCTTGATGGCAGCAGGGTAAACAACGTCTTCTTCCAGAATGTCTCATTTAAATCCACTTAGAAGCCATTAGTTTTGCTAAACTAGAGGACATGAAACTTGAGTTTTGGCTCATTCTCAGCTGACTGTTTTGTATGTTTTTCTTCTTGCAGCTCAGTTGAACGTAATTGCCCCCATCATCTCCAACTTCTTCTTGGCGTCCTATGCCTTGATCAACTTTTCTGTGTTCCATGCCTCACTGGCTAACTCCCCAGGTAAGATCAACAAAGCAGTTAAATGTGCTAGATCCAGAAGTTAAGGCTACAGAGAAACGTATCGTTGGAGGTTGTCATTACTTGTCTTTACAGTCACGAGTCATATGGTGTTAAACAATGATCGTGATGCGGTTTGAAAAGGAATTACTGTGAAGCACTCTCCAGCTCAGGACGTCTAACTGCTCTAAGAGCTTAGAGCAAGTCTTTTCCAGCTCGCAAGCCAGATCCTATCCTAGACTGACATGTGTGTTTTCAAGGCGTACTGCAGTTGCAGTCACATGAACAACTTACAGTATACTGTTGTCATATGGCCGGATGTTGAACTATCCATTAAAATGAAATGTCAGAACAAGAGAAGGCAGGTTAAAAGTAGGCAGTAAATGTGGTGATGTATTGGCTACTCATGGCAAACTACTGCTGACCACTAGTTAATTCAATAGATACTAGACTACTAGGCTACGACAGCTTCTCCTGCTTTAGACTCTCTGGCTCTTAGTTTCCTCAAAGGTCAGCGATGTGAAAACAGTTTGCTGTTCGTTAACTAAAGTTAAACTCAGCGAGCCGGTCCGCTGACTGGTCATTTCATTGGAATCAAGTGCTTTCATTTCAGAATGTAGTGGTTTAAAATACTGGTGTGACCCGCCATTGTAGTTTGGTGTACATAAGCTAGAGAGTTATGGAAATGTATATAATATAGTCAATAATAATATATAATATTCCATAAATGACCTTTTGGTTGTAACAATTTTACGATCAATTAAAGTTCCTTTTAAAAATGATCATACCATATAAACAACATAATTCCAAACTACTGTTTGTTTGTCATTAAATTTGCGAGGAAATTACAAATGACCTCTTCATTAAACCGTCTAAACAAAGGGTTAGAGAGTTTCAGGTTCACATAGTTTGTTGGTAGTTTTTTAAAAAGCTGACAAATCTCGACTGGAAGTTCACTTGTTCTCATCGTCAGCTGTCCAACAATCAAGATTTGTATGTTTGCATTTTCTTTTTTGTCAAAATGATACAAAATCTCAGAGCAGTAATCAACTTCAGATATTTATTATCAGGTTCATCAAGATGATGTTTCCCAAATACGCCAACCCCGAGACAAATGTCGTGATTATGAGTAAGACTTGTGTTGGAACAAAGAGTACATAGTTTCAGTGCTGTTGTTTAGTCTGGCCCTGCTGTTTAATGACCGACGCATCGGGACAATGTAGTCGCATCAGTTTACACCTGAGGATCTCTGCTCTCCTACAACTACATAGAAATATCTGAATATATCAGTATTTCACAGGTGATGTTGTACAGTGTGCAAAATGCTAGATCTAGTTATTTGTTCTTAAAGGGTCAGTTCACCAAAATACCGAAAAAGGCATTCTCGGGTAGCTCCAAGGATATAAAACATTTGGTTTTGTTTGTCCACGTTTTGAGATATCTGCCTCCAATGGAATTTAGTTTGTGATGCATGTAGAGTTGGAAAAAAGAAGAACTTAAATCGCCCACTTTTTCCAGTAACAGTTACTACGAATAGAAATGTACAAAACGCTGAGGTTTTGTACATTTCTCAGGCTTCTGGCCGTCACTTCAGCTGCTGGAGGGATTACCTCGGGTCAAACGTCTGTCGTCTGGTTATTGTGCTCTTTGCCAGCGAGGCTCTGTGATGGTTCATGGACTGTTTCTAGCTGATTGCATCACGTCTACTTCAGTTGTCATATCAATATGTTAATATTATAAATGTAATGTTCTGAATCAGGACATGTAGTATTGTATAGGTAGCTGGTGAACAGAAAGGTGTAGGAGTCAACATTAATGACACTCAAAGCTAATGATTCTAGATCTTAACTAAATCCTTATTATAGACATCAAAAGATTAGATAATGGATTAGAACATATTTGGTTAGATAAGGGGATTCAATACTAGATTCAAATGAGATTGTTTCTGGAAATCATTGGAAGCTGTAATCTCAGACACAGACTGTGAAATCCATCTGCATGGTGGGGTATGTGAGAAAATATTCAAGTTTTTTTCTAATTTGTGTGAACTGGCCCTTTAGCTTGTAGAGAATAGCTGAATGAAATGTATATGCTTTCTTTTATATATTGAGTTGTGTGCTTTTTCCCCCCACAATACCAAAGCTCTAGCAGAACTCCAGGTACAGATTCTTTATCTGCTTCTATTTCCTGCAGGCAGGTCATATAATTACATGGACTTAAATGGTACACAACTAAATTAGAGGCAAGCTGTAATACAGACGTCGACTTGTGGATTGTACTGCCTCTGCAGCCACAAACTATTCTGCTCATTTGGTGTTCTCTCCCTTACTCGGGACACACAGAGGCGCAGCACCATCAATGTACCCTTTATGTCCTGTGCTTTGTTTTAGACTCTGTCATTGTGTAACCACACACAGTCTGACTGTTCCCCATCACTAAAATCCTCCTAGTCTAGTTTCTGTGGTACCCAGCAAACACAAGTGGTGTCTAATAACTGGTATAACCTTCAGCCTGCTAACTCCCATTCTTTAACCTAAGCACATGTTCAACTTTAACTGTATCCATGCTCTTTAACAGCAACATTTACTAAGACCATGTTAATGAAGACAATGTTTCCTTTCAAGGAGGATGACCACAGTGGCTCCTGATGTTTAGTCTTTTTAATTACAGGTCTGACTTAATAAGGAGTCTTTGACAAACCTGACCTCTACTCAACCTTAACATGAAGTGCATTTCCTCACTTTACCATAGTTATTAATATTGCAAACATTATGAAACAGTACGTGTCGAGCACTCTGAGTGTGTTTTTGTTGTTGCAATGTCGTGACTTGTTTTCATTGGTGCTGCAGGATGGCGTCCCAGCTTCAAATACTACAACATGTGGGTTTCTCTTGCTGGAGCCGTCCTGTGCTGTGTGGTGATGTTTGTCATCAACTGGTGGGCTGCTCTGCTCACCAACGTCATCGTTCTGGGGCTTTTTATCTACGTCAGCTACAAGAAGCCAGGTGAGTTACATTTCTGCTTTACAGAATGAATGGATTTCACACATCAAACAAACATTTATACCATACAAATAATGTAAAATGCTATAATTATAAAAACATGATACAAAAGTGGCGTCATTATGACGATGTATGATACTTTATTTATTATTCTTGTTAGTTATTTTGTTGCATGCTCATTTAAGAACTCATTTTTTAAGTCTTTCTATATGGAATTAAATGAAACCTTTTTTAAAGACTTAAAGTGAAACACAGTGTCTGACGACTCCAAGGCTGTCTGATCATCATGATTTATTTATGTCACTTGTCTAAAAATAATAATATAATTAAAATAACACAGGGTTTTAAACTAGCATATTAGTTTTCAGAACAAAACAAAAAAGATGGCTACTATAAATAAACCAAAACATTAACATCAGGCTGAAGATGTGCTATGAAATATTTTGATAATGAGCTAAATGTCTAACAAATCTCTCTATATTGTTTTAAACACACAATACTCCATCAGGGTAAACTAGGTTATCTGAACTTTGTAGAAAACTGCTTAATCCAGGATTCAGTTTGACCAACTGCCATTTTAGTTTTCAGAACAAAAAGAAGTTAACCTTGTAGTTTATCTTCAGCAGTCTGAAGGGGTGTTATACAAAGTGTGATAATGAGCTGCATGTCTTAATGGACGTATAGAATGTCTGCTGTGGCATTTCCAAGAATGTTGGACTGTTCTGTTTACTAAAGTGAAAACTAGTGAACAAAGTGTGAATGAATACGTCCCACTGCTACACAACACACATGTGTGCACCTCTTCAAACACAAAGCAGTTCTGAACACACACCTGTGTGCACACTCAGTTTGACATGCAGCTACACACACATGCGAGGCCTTCTCATTGCCTGTAACACCACATGGGTCACACGGCCTTTGGCCCAGCAGGACGAGCCGTAAACACACTGTGTGTTTCTGCCTGCATGCGTCCTCCTCTCCAGATGTGAACTGGGGCTCCTCGACCCAGGCGCTGACCTACCACCAGGCCCTGACCCACACTCTGCACCTCAGCGGAGTGGAGGACCACATCAAGAACTTCAGGTACAAAACACAAAGGAGCACCCCTACGGACTGCACACACCTGTAGTTACTGTCATTAGAGTTGGACTGGGCTGCATCCCATGAGAGGAAATATAATCAGACAGACCTCTGTTAGCATGCTAAAACATTAGCCACAGCCTCATGAATAAGCTGTCGTCAGACCATGTTGCCATAGAACGGCCTACTTACTATATTTGGTGGTGTTGTATGACTTTATGTAATAATATTTGGAGGCTCACAGCTCCTTCCATAAACATACAGCGGTGCTGCCTGAAATTGTATGCTGCGCGTATCATTTGAGAAAGTTGCTTTTTTGATACTTTAGTTTGGGGAACATTACCATGTAATGTGTCAACTTCTCAATGCATCAGTATTAAATAAAGACCGTGACCTTATTAAAATAGTGTAAAGACACATTTCTGTCAGTAGAAATGTTCAAAGGTTGGTTGAAAGATGATCAAGTTATGTCGCACAGGGAAATGAGGCGTCGTGTCAAACGGTTTATAGTTTACACTGCACCACACACTAATGCTCAGTCAATCAAAACACAGAATAAGCACTTTAGTGTTTTGTGTTGTGGGGAGAAAATTTGAACTTAATTTTGAAATCACTATTAGAACATTAATAGGATATTTTTAAATATTGATATAAGATGGCTAATATAAAATAACATGAAATGTTAAATGTACACAACATCACATAATAAGCAATCACTGTTGCTTTGTATTGCCGAACATGAGTAAAGTTGAAAAATGTATTTTGTTAGTTTTGACTCACAGCGTGCTTGTATTCAGTAACGGACAACAACAGATGTGGAGATATGATTCCCCTGAATCACCCAGACCTATTTGTGTCCCATGTGACTCATGTACGGAGATGGAGACCACATATGTTTTAGTATCCTCACAGGATGTAACTACAATATGAATAAAACCTAAAGCAGGTATAATTATTTCTATATCCAGCATGTCCCCTGTGTTCATTCTCTGAATGCTTGCACATGTTGTGGGGACGTATTAGTGATTATGTTCCCATGGCAGCACACCGAGCAGGAGCTTAGAGGCAGCTGATCTTCTGTGTCTTCAGAAGGACTCGTGTGTTTCTCTGAGCGCCCTCTTGTCTCCTCTCACCGCCTCCAATAAATCCCATGGTGCTTAACATATTTGCTTTGATGTGCGCTACTCTGCTTCTTTTCTGTCCTGTGCTGAGGAGGCTAGAGGCCACTGTGAAGGTCCGACGAAAAAGTGGCTGCAGATTTAAAAGCTGGTCATGCTGCACATGTCACGATGAAATATTTGATATATACAATGGAAAGGGACACGTGCTGATGTTTGCTGTTGGATGTGTGTGACTGCAGACCCCAGTGTTTGGTGATGACGGGTTACCCCAACTCTCGGCCAGCTCTTCTGGATCTGGTCTACAGCTTCACCAAGAACGTAGGCCTGATGATCTGTGGTCATATTCGCACGGTGAGTAGATACTCAGTGGCTATTAAACGGATGATCTAAAAACATGCAGCACCGTGGCTTCAGAGACTCCACTCAGACATATAAGATATTATTGATGAAAGCACATGTGTCACACAGCACAAAGTAATTAACCTTATCAGGGATGTCTGTTTGATTTGAAGCTAATGAAACAAAAATCAGTATTTTTCTTTCTTTTTTTAACCCTCCTGACGCAGCAGCTGGCATGTAGCTATGTGAGAGGCTGAACTAGAGTTACAGAGGGCAGAACAAGGGAAGTTAAGCCTGGGAATTTGCACAATTTCAATTAAAAAAGCGTCCCTGTGAATAGCGAAAAAAATAAATATATAAAGTAAGTAAGTAAGTAATATTAGCAGATACTGACTCTGCTGTCCAGGGTTCCTTGTGATTATATCAGGACCAACAGCTGCTGCAACCAGCTAATGATCAATATGTTCTGTTCTTGCTCTACGGATCTCATTGTTTATTCATTTTAAGATAATTTTCCCGTTTTGAAAGCATCATCACAGTTGTGTGATTTCTTACCTGTCTTTGCTCAGGCGCAGTATAACTCCGTGCGTCACCTCGGAGCTCAGAAATGAGCACATCAGTGGGGATACAGTTGATGTGTTTGTTCCACTCTCGTATACACGGTGTAAAAAGCCTTTCGCAAATCCCCTGCCAGGCATAACTGCTTCACAAAGGAAAGGCCATTTTGATTGGATGAATGCAGGCTCTGTGCAGTCCAGCAGCTCTGTGGCTGTGATCTACCTTCCTGCCTGTTAAACGGTGTAAACACTCTCTGCTAATGGCATTACAGTTTCCTGGCTGAAGAGCCGCTTTGTGAGCGCTTTTCTTCAGAAATAAACAAAGTACCTGATGAGGAGATTCAGAGCAGGACTTTGTTGATCTGAATAAAAGAAGCATTCTGTAATTACTGACCGTGGAAATGCAGAATTCCATGTAAGGTTGTGGGATTAGTTATATTTTCTGTGTGTGTCCACAGGGCTACAGAAGGCCAAACTTCAAAGATCTGGCCACAGACCAGGCGCGGTACCAGCGCTGGCTCCTGAAGAATGAGACCAAGGCTTTCTACACGCCGGTGTTTGCAGAGGACATGAGGCAGGGCGCACAATACCTGCTGCAGGTAGGAAAATGGTTTCAGCCTCTGTTGCTCTGGAGGATATCGCAGAGTAAACGGCAAACAGCAGCTCTGCAGGAAGCTTTGTACAAACTTCTTGTAGACACGCACAGCAAGTGCCAACAACTAACAGCAGCCAGCCGCGTTGGCTCAGTGCACTCTGTTAGCTGCTGTTGATAAGCACATGCTTCTAATGAACCTCTCGACAATTGTTCAAAAATGTTGCCAACGCCGAGTTATTTGTCCTTTCTGTAAGAGGCTATAAACTGTATTGAATTTGGGCCCTTTATGTCCTTAAACTGTCTCAAATGATCTCAATTAATCTCAAATCAATTGTATTTTTATGAACCAGCATCACATGCATGGTCTCATTTAAAGTTGTTTCCCAGCAAAAAGGAATGAAGAAATTTATTTTCCACGGTGGATTAATCCACACTTGGATGTCTAAAAGCCTACAAGTGATGGAGGAGTGTTGGGGTGGGGATGGTTGTTGTAAGGTTGCCCACTCTGCTCCTTTCTTCCTATTTATTCCAAGATGTCTCCAGTTTTTCTCTTTTAGTTATAGTTTCTTCTCTAATTTCCTCATTTCATTTTTTGTCAAAGTTTGATTTCTGTCAGGCACAGTGTTCCCGTTGTTGTTTTCATAATGTGGAATATTGTTGATGTCATAATACTTGTAACGTAAATTGGACCAGTTGTTTTGTCTGTGATGCAGCAATAATCACCCTGTTGTTATCCTTAAATGTTGGGAGAGAACCATGCAGAACGCTTTGCACACACACAAGCCTTATGGATGTGCCTTCCAGTTGAATCAGATGACAAAATTATAATCTCTATCCAGATTGACAATATTACTTATTATATTAGTGGATAATAGTTAGTTTTATTGAGTTGTAAATGTGATTCCTTCTTAGTTGGCGCATTGTATTTATGCGAGTGGGTTGCATGAATTTAATGAAGGGTGTCCACCTGAAGACTTTCTCTTATACCCTAATCAATATTTTTATTTTGGGCCATGGTGTTTTTATTTTTTATTCTCTTTTAAGTCTTCCTTTTTTTAAAGATGTTGAATATTCACAACAACCTCAGCTGCTCACAAGACTTTTTAGGCTCGGTGCCTAAAAATGTTTATCTGGGTCTTAAATTTGAGGTCTTGTTTGTCAGAAAAGATGACGTGAACCTAGTTTCCCATCAGCCCTGTCTGGTGGAAAGACTCTCCCTTGTAGCTGCTGAGTGACTTACTAAGTCTTTCTTTCAACATCCTTTGTGTTTCTGTGTCCACATGTACGTTCTTCCCCTCAAAAGAAACTGCTCTACCCAACGAGCTAGCTAAAACCTTGCCTTAATGCTAGAACTAACGATTGTCATGAGTTCCTTTTCTCTTATAAGCCATACTGGCTGGACGGTTTGTGGGTGAATGCAGATAGAGGTCCTTTGGTTACATGTTATGAGAAGTGTTTCAGCACAATTGTCTTCTTTACTGTATATGCATCTTAATTTTCTTCCCATAGTCCACCTGCATTAGTCTGTTACATTGCTTACTGTAGGCCTGCGTGTTGCCGGGGAAGTTAGTGCCACAGTACCTGAGTGTTGCACTTGTGCACGCCTGTGTGCATGACGGACTGTTGGTCTCCCATTCCCATGAAGCCCAGAAGGGCAGAGAGAATGAACAACACACGAGCTTCACACTGGAAGACTTGCTGGCAGGAAGAATGTGACATTAGAATGTGTCAAGGCTGAGTGAACATATACCTCTATGCATATGAGCTTGTGTTGCGTGAGTGCTTGTAATAAATGTCCATGTGAAAGGATCTACTCGCCTCAGTTCATATAAAGGCCACGTTAGGAACTGGATTGTAGCCTTCTTAGGGGAACCATGTCTCCAAGAAAAGCCATGTATAGACCCTTTCACATTTTAAATGTGATGTTTGTAAATGGGTCAGATGTATCCCCTGTTCTATATTAGAGAATATTGACTTGACCAGAGAGTGAGGGTTATGTTCAGATAACCACACAGCTCTGACGCAGTTTTCCCAAATTCTAAAGGTTTTTCTAAAGTTTTTCTAGAGGTGCCTTCAGACTGAGTGCAAAGGTACTTTTTGAAGCTCCACCATTGTTTATAAAAATCAGTGCAAAGACACAAGTGGTTGCAAAATTGACCCTGGGCAGACCAATCTGAGGCAAAGACATTACAGTTAAAATGTTTCAACACATGGTAAAATAATCTTACTTACCCCAAGGAGTTCCAATTCATGAAAATAGGCAGACAAGATAAGTCTTAAGAGAAATGAAGAACGAACAGGAAGTTACTGGTACGTTTTGAAACTGGAGTTGCTAGCTTACAACGAACATCGGTGCTGTCCTTAAAGGAGAACAAACATGGACTATTGAAACACTTCATTTGCATGAATGACATAAAGCAACAATGTGTTAAGTGTGAACACAGTTTAAGGTTAGCCCACATAAATGTTCTATTTGAGAGCGTTGAAAAATTAATCATTATTTTGAATTGTGAATAAATGAGGAGTCTGCTCTAAGCAGGATAATGTGTCGCTAACTGCAGTTCAACAACAAATGGCTGCACCGCTCCTTGTGCATTATCCCATACTTCCACTTTTTGCTAATGTCAGCAATTAAGTGTGAAGTGAGATCAGACCTAAACTGCAACACAATTCAGAAGAAAAGCTCTATTCTGGTTATAGATTAGAAACTGCCTCACAACCAATGGATGAAACAGGGTTCTTTATGTACTTTTCTCTGCGTGTCCCCCAGAAACGGGCAGTTTCAACATTCAGCTTGTTACTTTCATGTACTCTGTCCTTCTCTGTATGCAATTTCAAATGGGGATTGTGACGACGCTTAGGTTAGTTGAATGTACTGTATAATAATGAACACTGTAGCTAAGTAGCTGTAGTCTCTTTATTTTCCAACATGTATAAGAACTGTGTGTCCGCTTCATTGTGCTGTTGGCCTTCATCAGCTGCATCTCTGCTTCACCTGCATAATGTGTAGGCCTGGACTTATATACATATGTATGCATGTGTGTGATGTGAGGAGAGGTTGTTCTGAGTGCATATGCATCCAGTACAGACACACTAACTATGTACACATTCATGCTCACCAGTGTATTAAATATACCCTGAGTACTTTCCAAGTATGAAAAGTATGTCCTTCTTGATGAAATGTAAACCTTTTTGATTGAAGGCACAGTCAAAGACACTCCCTGCTTAAGTTATAGCGTTCAATAGCATCCCCTAAATGCCAAAATATCTGCCCTGCTCACTGTTAGCGCTAGCAGAGGTCTTAGTGTCAAACCTTCCTGAACACGTCATGTGTAAAAGAAGAGAACCATCCAAACTGTGGTGGACCCAAAGAGACGCAGAGCTGATGGAGCCACATCCATGTTGGTATTATAAATGGCGGATCCAATCAGACTGAATTACATTGTGATCTTGGTTTGTACATGTATGTACTGTTTGTGTTTAAACTTAAGAAATAACAACACTAAGTATACTTGTCCAAAACTAGGGACTAAAAGTCAAGATACTTCTACCTCTGCTGCTTTGTCCATTAACAAATACAAATAAATCTGTTAGTTGCCAGTGACCCGACTTTATAAAGCACAACACAAAGTCACTGCAGTTACACTTCGATTGACGTCAGTGTTGCATCATCGCCTGTTGGTACAAACTGGTTTCATACATTGATCTCTGTTTAACTGCAACAAAATACTATGACAATAAGTATACAGCACATACTGTACTTTTAGTCAACTTTATTCGTAGTATGCATTTGGGACAAAAATATTGTGATCTACAAAGACATTCTGACTTTTGGGGGCTATTGTGCATTATAACAACATCTAGGAGTGTGTCTTCTGCTGTGAAGCACTCACTCTCCCTTACTGTTACAGAACAACAATATTACAAACAAGAACACGGGTTACTCTATATTTGTATATTATAGAATATATATATGCCTATATAAACACATATAAATGTTTTAGTCTGACCTGGAGGGGAT
Organism: Cottoperca gobio; assembly: GCF_900634415.1. Taxonomy (NCBI): domain Eukaryota; kingdom Metazoa; phylum Chordata; class Actinopteri; order Perciformes; family Bovichtidae; genus Cottoperca; species Cottoperca gobio. The sequence continues at coordinate 2,758,909 of NC_041366.1, forward strand.
CTTTGTCTTTGATATGTCACATTAAATGAAACAAAAAGACCTCCTGTCAACATTTTACAACATAATAATAGTGTTTGTGTGTCTTCATTCAGCTCCCGATAGATAGTAGAACCCTGTCTGACGATACTACCGTGTCGGCCACCATGTCATCATTTTTTACATCTCCAAATCATTGTATGGATTCTTTGCCAAAGCCCCCCTTCCTCTCCGGTTCCCATCAGTCATGTGTTGAGCCATGATGTTGTCCACACTGCAAACTTACTAACCTGTACATACACTTCTTAGTCTATTGGCATAAATTAAGGGAGTGGAATAATTTCAATGTGGAGAAAGATATTTATTTTAGTTCAGGATTTTCTCCACAATCTTTTGTTTTTCTTTGGTAAATTTGGGTTTTGGTTGTAAGTTAATTTGCATGTTGATTTTTATCTTATTGTTTTGTTGCCTTTTTGATTTTTAGCAAATTGTGTCTTTTTTTTTCTCTTTGAGTCTGTATTTCTATCTTTTCAATGCCTTTTGAAGAAAAGACATCACGTCAAAAGCAGATCAAACCTGTTTTCTCCTGCTTTCACACTAATGTGGATGAAATCGACCCAGCCGGTTGAAGCAGTAATGTTTTGATACACTGTACTGTTAACAGTCACAGATATGCTTTTTCTAACATTTTAACATTTATGATTACCAATACTTTGTACATCTTTATTGCAATAAATCAATCAAATGAAATCAGTACATTTGAAGTCTCCTTTTGTGCTCTGTATTATTTCTGAAGAGTGGTTACAATATGTTTAAAGCTAGGTAACTACTTTGTAACTACTAAAACAATTGCTCAACATCGTTTAAATGTACAACGTGCACAACAACAAACTACAAGTCAAATGTATTTAATTTCAAACTAAATAAATCCATCTGCTAAGACTTAAAATATGTTCCACATTGTTTATGCTAAGTGCAAACATTAAAAGCCTTTATAAAAATAAAATAATTTAAATAGTAATAAAAAATAAACAGCATTTATTTTGCTTGTGTGTTTTTTAGCTGTAATCTTTAAAGGTTTAATGTTCAACTGCATCCGCCTACATTTTGAAGTATACAAGTCAGCATGCTTCTCACCCACAATCCTTTGCATAGGTGATATATGAGCAAGAGGGTCGCCTATCAACAACTAGGCCTATAATGATAGGAAATAAAAAAAAGGGTGCACATCATGAATTTATTGGCGTACAATTTCTTTTTGCTGATCCATAGTTTTCTTTGTTCGCAATTTACATCAGAAGATTAGGAATTAAGAATTTTTAGGTAAATCAACTTGGCGATAAATTGCTGTGTGAAGCAACTGGAACGTTTGTGTGCTGCACTGTCTAAGACAACTCCTTCCAACTAGGCTCCAGCCAGATCCAAACTCGAAGGTATGTCAGGCTTAATGTCCGTGTTTTACACAGTCAGCATAACCAGTCACATTTCACAGTGGATAGAAATATTCCTAAAAAGACATATTGTGCTAATCTTCAGTTTCATACTTGTATTGTGGGTGTGAAACGCTCAGTTTCAGTACCTGTCTCTTTTAGACCACCTCGATAAAAAGTCCAGTCTGCCCTGATTGGCTTGCGAGCAAAATTGCAACGGAAGCCATGGGCGTAAATCCTCACGTATATTCTAACGAGCCTCGAGTGACATAGGAAGGGGAGCCAAATCTGACAGAAGCTTGTTAGATCTCATGTTTTTACAAAACACTGACTGGGTTGTCCTATTTCACAGTTTGTGTGTTGGTAGGCACTCCAGATTGTTCTGTATGTCCCCTTTAAGGTTTAAACCAGACCTTTTCAACTGGCCACAATACATTTGTGAAACACAATTCTTAAATAATAACGTGAGGACACTGACAGCGCTTGACCTTATCCAAGAGCAGTTTGATTTGAGGAAATGTGTTTATTTCTGGGGGAGCCTCCCAGACCACCTCACCAATTATGTAGTTTTCCAAGTTTACTCCTTCATTTTAAAACTTAACCAGGCGCCCCATGGTGAGGAGTAATTACTTTCTTATCATATGTTTTGAGGAAAAATATGAAATAAGGAATTGAGGAGTGTATATCAAAAATACTACCCAATAAACACAAATTAGGCCATAGAGAGGTCGAGTGGGTCACTTTACTTCCAACATGTTGGAAGTACAGACAGGTGACCAGTGTTGCAGATTGCAGCTTGCCAATAGATATCCATTCATTCAGGGAGAGTGTGGCAGCTGTGCAACCAAATCATGTGCATTATATCTCCAGACACTTTTCTACTTCTAGTTCTCTGTCAAAATCAAATGAGAAAAGAACAATATATTAGCAACAGTAAAGAAGATGTACTAAAAGTTGCACTATACAATGGCAATGTCCTCAATCAGTTTTCTTGTGTAGAACCACAACTGGCACTATGATAACAATAAGTACTGCACAAACACACAAAATGATTGAAGAAAGAATTTTGCAAAGTCTTTTTCTTTTGTGTTCTGCTTCTTTCTTCTTCAGTAAAGAGTCAAATCCTGGTGTGTAGAGATCCTCGAGCCAAAAGTCCAGATCTTTAGGGGTCTTCTCTTCCTCCTGCAAAGAAAATGAAAACATAACCATGTACAAGTAACCCCAGTGATTTGTTATCAGTACCTGTACACACTATTAGTTTGTATCCTGCCTGTTCGCTGTATGTTTGTCATTTTGTAGCCAAAATCGAAGTTTGGGAAAACCAGTTGTCAATTGAATTGAATATTACTAATTCAATTTACGGAATGATTTCCACATTACTTGTAAAGTAATAAAATACCTTAAAAAATGCTTCCATGCTTAGCTGCATATAACTTTAAAGTCAACATTTACTAAATGTCCCTTGTTACTTATATAATAAGACAAGGGTGTATTTTAAGTTGGCATCGGGCACATTTGGTATTTGAAATATTATTACTATCTTCTTCTTTTTCTTTTTTTTTACTATTTAGAGTTTTCATATTAAATGCCTCAGGATCCCCCAGTCGGAGCTGGAGGATGTGGCCCGGAGAAGGGAAGATTGGGGTTCCTTACTGGAGCTGCTGCCCCCGCGACCCGACCCCGGATAAGCGGTAGACGATGAATGGATGGATATTAAATGTATCCAGTTGGTTTAATTTTACATTCAAATTTAGTCCCATCGGTGGTGATGGCACTATAGCAATGGAAAGGAGTGTATGAACCATGAGTCAGTGAAGTTAAGAATGAACAGCGGGTGGCAGTGTTACTTCATTACATCAAATACAACAAGCAGAGAAATAATTCATCCCTCGACTGAATATGATATGAATGATTCCAGGCTAAAGTAATGGTATGTTTATCATGTATCAGTGCCCAACCTTCAGGACGCATGCTTCTCACACAAGAAAAGAGAAATAGAGAACTGATGAGAAAATGTAAAACATTGGAGCAGAGAGAGCAGGTAAAACATAAGAGCCAGTAAAATATAAATGACTCATGAATATAGATTTATTTTTAAAGAGAAGCATTTGGCTTCCTACTTCTCCTGCACAAACTTTGGTTTCAAATTCAAGTTTATCTGAGTACATTAAGGTAAAGGGTGTTTGTGTACGGCATATCGACATATTGTTTTAGAATAATTGTATTTTTTAATGTGTAAACACATAAATAAATAGTAGAATACCAATAATTGTATCTTTTTATTTTATTACCTGATTGATGAGGTGACTCAGTTGCATTTCTGTGGTTCCATGGAAATGGTAGCACCGCACACACAGTGAAATTTAGACTCTGCATATGACTCATCGTAGTATTAGGAGTAGTGGGCAGCTACTATACAGCGCCCGGGGAGCAGTGTGGGGGTCCGGTGCCTTGCTCTAGAGCACCTCGGCAGTGCACAAAAGCTGATCCCCCATATCACGGTAATGCTGTGATTTATCAGTGTCGTGCAGTCGTTTACTAATATTACTGCAGAAACTTACCAGTATATTTTTCATTATTTATTACATGTCAATATTTCAAAATTCACCATATTTCCCATTTGATGCAGGCTAGGTTAAACTTTCCTGTGTAAATTGGCAATTATCCAAAACTGTTGATAGCTACTTATTTACCCTATGCTGCGTTTCCTGGTACATTTTCATTAGTACTATCTCAGCCGAGGTTCCAAGTGAGCTGAGCCGAAACTAAAAGGTGACGTAAAAACCCTGCAGACCACTGATTGGTCAGAGAGTTTTTGTTCACTCAACACAGATTTAAAACAAATGTCAGTCAGCAAAACTACGACGTATACCATGCCTCGCAATTGAGGAAGTGCAGATGTTCCTCTGTTTGGTTGATATTGTACTTAAATGGTGCACATGTCCTTATAATACAGCACAGAGCACTGACTCAGCCTCTGGCTCATTTTACAATAGTTACTGGTCTGCAGAGTAGCACCAACAGATCTGGAGGTTTTTTCCCTAACATTATGAAATCAGACAAACAGTCTACACAGTGAATGTCCACCTGTCTGTCTTTTTTGTTTTTGCACCAATCCATCCCCCTAACAGCCATTCATCCTGTCATCATCCACGGCGTCTCCTCCGCTCCACACATTACCTTTAAATAATCGGAGAGGTTTCCGTGGATTGTTTGTGTGTCATACTCCTTGACAGTCCAAGAAGGCTTGGACTTCTTGTTGTCCACTACTTCTATGGATCTTATGTCCATGTAGAGAGGATTCCTTTTAATGTTGGACTTCAGAGTGACAGGTGTGATGTGCTTCTCCAGGTATCTGGCATCAAACACCACAGAAGTAGCCTCTGGGGATGGAGGAGAGTTTCCCCTTCGCTCCCTCTGTGGAGACAATGAGGCAGCAATTTGAAATCTTACCACATCCACCTAGGCTTTTAAGAGAAGACACTGGAGACACACATATCCTACATGATGATGATTATTTCCTGACAGTTTCAATACTTTTATTCCATCACTGCAGTTCAGAATAAAATGAGGAGACTTTGTGATGATACAGTAAAAGGAAATGTAAAGAATAAAAGAAAGAAAAAAAGCAGTTAATTATCGTCAATGATAATGAATGCGACATTATGAGCGTGAAATGCATTCTGGCTAAAAAGAGATCTAAGATCTATCTTTAGAGATAGATAAAAAACTTAATCTGTCACAAAGTGACAGATTAAGTTTTTTCCTTTGGGTACATTTTTTTCCTTTGGGTACATTTTCCTTTGGGTACTCATTCATGGTTCTGATGATGCTGCTGTGATGAAGAATTCTGCCTTTTTCACATGAACATGCTCACAGCTGGATTGTTAAAGCCAGAGATAGCATTCTTCATGTAGGATGACTGATGTTAGGCTCAGTGGAGCAACCCAAAGACAGCCAGCCAGAGTTGAACTTGTGTTGTAATACAGGCAACTGGTGTGAAAGTAACCTTAGTTAAATTGTACTTTAGTTGTGCAAATTCTCTTACACATTCACAATCACTTAAATGACCAGGGTCGAAGGATAGATGGTGTGGTGTTGGGACTCACATCATGACGACTGAGCCATGGATTTCAATTTCCCATGATCCTCTATGGGTGTGAAAACGTGCAACCACTTCCTGTGTCTGCATTCGAAAGTGCCCTAAACTCCACCTGAGGACTCAATATACAGGAGCGATTGGTTACCGTAGCGTGGCTTCCAGTTAGCCAGCACTGCTAATCTTCAGTAACAAAGCTTAGTACATGCAGTGGCTCCCCACAGCCAGCTAGTCTTCACAATAGGAGCAACAAGCAGTTAGCAAGGAGCTAACTGTATTCTACAAGGTAACAAACGGAGTGACCAGTCTCTTCCGTATTGCACACAGTTCATTGAACTGTTACAGCAACAACAACAACAACCACAACTCGACCGGAGCACGCTGCAACAACAAAGACAGCACGTCTGCTATTCTTCATCTCAAAGGATTCGGCCGCTAAGCTAAAACAGCTAAGTAGCCTTTCCATTCATGAACTAAACCTCCACTGGGCATAGTGTATTATTGAGTATACATTAACTTTACACGGTTAAGTAAACATAGAACTGTTAAACTGTTGTAAATGTATGTACATGTGTTGATTTGGTTTTTATTCACTGAACTGTATTGTGTAATCTGTTGTATTGAGCTAATAGGTAACATCAGGTTGTTTCGCCAGGTGATGTGTTAGTATTGTACACACAGACATAGTCGCACACTAACATCTTCTTAACCCGGTACCATTATCATACATTTTACGTTCACATTAATTGTGAATTTGCCTTTAACATAACAAAACGTTCTTTCCGGGAGTGAAGCCTAGATCGAAAAGTGGCTGATGATATGCCGCTATGGTTCAGTTGCATATGCCAATCCCTGGAGTGGTATGCCGCTGGTGTTCCACCGGCATATACCGGTTCCTAACGGCAGGTGCCGCTTGAAGTGGTATGTCACTGTCAGACTGTCACACCAGTAACGTCCACTGATACATATTTCCCCAAAAGAACATTTTTTCTGTTTTAATTGACAATGTTGCGCAACATAGCACAGTTTCTCCAGCCTTTGTATTATGTTGAAAAGAGAAATACGTTAATTAGGTTTAGGGTCATATTGACCCTTACTGTGTAAAACAGCCAAAGAACCAGGTAAAACCAATAAGAACTTCAATTTAGATCATATGAACATTTAGAAAAGGGACAATACATTTTTTTATTCAACAGCCAACAATCCAACACTATATTTAACAATTCATTACATAACATTTTTCCCTCATTACTTTAAAAAAAAAAAAACTAATTTGACTTTTTTCTCAAAATATTCTCCTCACATTGTCAATGCTCTCCACATGATGGGCATCATGTGACTGTGTGCTTTCTGCAGATGTAATTCTTGGATTTCACACAAGAGTTCTTGTTTTACTGAATGGAACAAGGCGTTCGTCTACAGTAACATGGGGACAAGGATTGTACAACAAAGGAAGAACTTCGACCCATTTATCCCATAAATCTCTGATCACAGGTAGTTTGTCTCTTTCACGTCGACCAGCTCTGGTATCATGGTTGTCAAATCAGATCACCCGAGACATCAGGTGAAATGACTCCAGAGATATTGTTGCTTGAAAAATTGGCCTTCCATTCTCTTCATCCCATAGACTGGCAGTTGCTTCTCCCCTTGACTTGTACACTCCGGCTAATACCAGGATTACAATGTACAAGTCAATCTGATCCAGTGGCTTCCATGTCTCTTGAAATACACGCCTCCCCTCCAAGCTGGTCATGTCCAGTACGATCCTTTCTATTGGTGGGATATGAAGAGCTGAAATGCTGATTGAATATCATCAACTCGTGTGACAGCAAATCTTGTAGGGCCTGGAGTCATTCTGATGACATTGGAAAATGACAGTCTTCCTCGTCTTTGGTGTGGTGATGTTGACCATTTTACCTCTTCCTCTACATCACTATCACAGCCCAGAATCTGTGATAAAGCTTCTTCAGTTGTAAATCTTTTGGAGCTCATTTTTTATTGTGTGTCTCAGAGAGATGACATTACAACACTGACAAGGACAAGCGTGAGAAAGCTCCTCCTCCTAATTCACACACACACTTGGTTCTAAATGGGTGTTCAGAGCCAGTCAATATGTAAACAAATGCAATCAAAATAAAGTGCATCAAAGAGACATCTGAACAGCTACCTACCCACATCAAAGTGTCTGGGTCAAAATGACCCAGACATCATCTTTGTATACAAACTCTGCACAGACATTCCACTACACATCTAAGTGTTCAGATATTACACCCCAGTTCATCACCCTAAATGAGGAAAAGTCACAAAATTTCAGGAAGAAAATGACTAGTTAACCAGAACTTTGGTCAACTCAAAAACTGAAATGGGTCAAATTGACCCTTAACATAATACAAGGGCTAGTCTAACACAGATGATGTTAGCCTAGCCACAGTAGCCAGTTTGACTAATCAATAACAGAAATTTAGAGCCAACTAACTACATTTTATTGGTATTATTTGTGGCTTGTTTAATATTAGAATGCGATCACACATTAAATACAACTCCACATCATGGAACATTAACCAGGCATACGCATGGCACATTAATTATTCACCATACTTTGAATGAGTACTTGTTGCTATTCTGGCATGAGACATTTTCTACCAGCTTAGTAGATATGATAGACGGGGAATTTTCTCACTATGAGTCTGATAATACAAGAATCGTTTAGTTATTTGGCTCTTAATTTCTGTTATTGATTAGTACTCAGACTGGTGATAGACGAGAGAAACTCAACGTTATAAAATTCTTTATTTACGGCGCTATGTTGTGCAACATTGCCAATAAATAAAATAAAATATTAATTTATGAGAAACATGCATCAGTGGACTTTACTGGTGTGACAGCCTGACAGTGACATACTACTTTCAAGCTGCACCTGCCGTTAGGAAAGGGTATATGCCGGTGGAACACGAGCAGCACACCATCAGCCACTTTTTGATCTCGGCGCTACTGCTTCTCAACGCACACCCGACAGGCGCAAGCACGGCTAATAAAAGCATGCAGCACTGTCCTGTTCTTTTGTTTCAAACCAAATTCTGATGATGAACTCTGCTATAAGATCATTCAAGCAGACTAAACTCACATCATAAATGTATTTGGGTTGGGTTGTATTGTGAAATCATTTTTAAGGAACAAATACAGTTATCCTTTCCAAAGGAGAGAAACGAGACACATAAGCATAGAGAGAGATGAACATACAGTAAGAGTGGCTGTGACTGCGACATGGTCCGTACCTGGGAGTAGACTCTGTTCTGCCAGTATCTCTGACTGGTTAGGACTGACCCGACCTGGAACATGCCATGTGTGGCCGGCAACATCCCAACGTCCAGCTGGAGGAACTTCTCTGGGTGGTTGTTGTTGGGCAAAACAGAGATGTCCATCCCGGCTCTGTTGCTCCATCCACACTGACCGCTTCACCTGACGGCAGCCTGGATGCACATGCTCATTACAACTGGTAAGCTTTGGAATAATTCATGAGGAGCAAGATATTTATGAGCCTGTATCACTTGCAGGTGTGTGTAACCCAACCTGACCTTTAAGAGTCAATTGTGTCAGTGGAGAGGGAGAGACAGAGAGATAGCCATTTGTATATACAATATACGCCCCTCCATCACAGTCACCATACCATGAAGAAGAGTTCTAAAGCTCCCTACGCACAGAGACTTTTAAGCCCAAGGCAAAAACCTTCTGAGTGGGGACTTTAATGCACGGACAGGTTCAGAACCTAACTGTAGACACAGGATATAAACATATATTCACACAGTCACCTATAGTCATAAGGAATAACCCTGAAATGAACAGAGATGGGAAAGAGCTTCAGGCCTGGACAGTGCTTCCGGAAAGTATTCATACCCCTTCACTTTTTCCACATATTGTTATGTTATTCAATTGATTGGACATGATTTGGAAAGACACACACCTGTCTATGTAAGCTCCCACAGTTCTCAATGTATTTTTGTGCAAAAACCAAACCAGGAGGTCAAAGGAAGCCTGTGGAGACTGGATTGTGTCGAGGCATAGAGCTGGGGAAGGCTACAAAACAATTTCTGCTGCCTTAAAGGTTCCCAAGAACACAGTGGCCTCCTTCATTCTGACATGGAAGACGTTTGGAACAACTAAGACTCTTCCTAGAACTGGCTACCTGTCCAAACTGAGCAATCGGGGAGAAGGGCCTCGGTAAGAGAGGTGACCAAGAACCCGATGGTCACTCTGACCGAGCTCCAGAGATCCTCTGTGGAGATAGGAGAACCTTCCAGAAGGACAACCATCACTACAGCACTCCATGGATCTGGGCTGTATGGCAGTATTCCAGATGCACTGTTAACTGGGAGGATCAGACAGTTTGGCTTTCACTGTCTGAGCACAAACCTCCCTTTGAGATGACAGCTAGATTAATATTTACTTGAAAAACACACAAGACAGAAACAGAGCATACCTGTCAACATTGGAATTTCAAAATAAGGGAAGGTTTCTGACGGACTCCGCCTATCCTCACTCAATCCCAATTGCGGGAACAGGGCCCCTAGCCTTGTCACTGTAAATAAAACAACAATGTTGCTAACCATGCAATATTTATTTTTTGTGTTTTTTTTAGTTGTGTGGCTTTTGTTTTACAACAGGTACAACTGCGTCTCCATCTATCTCCCGTTCCCTGTGACTCTCATCCATAGTGTTTCGTCTTCTTCTGTGATATTGTTCCTGTTTTCTTCTTCTGTGTGTTTACTGGCGGATAACGTTTTTCAGCTAAAGTTAAACATAATACTGCCACCTGCTTTACCAGAGGCCACTTTACCACTGCACTTTTTTAAATTAGGCCTATTTCTACTTTTGAAAGGTAAGAAATACGGGATAATTATGGGAAAATATTTAAACGGGAGGACAGCTGGGATAGAAGGAAAACTACGGGATAATCCTGGGAAAAACCGGAGGGTTGACAGATATGATACAGAGGGAGGGAGGTGTCGGATGAGAAAAGTCCACTACTGGGCCAGATGTAGAGTCAGAACCTCCTCGCCAACACCGTAAGTTCACTACAATAAATAGCTATTGGAGCCTTTATAGATTTAAACATAAAACAGGTTCAAAGGGAAATTCACTGGAGATGAAAGTTCAATTGCAATTGAGTTCATTCTTCATTCGAGACAAACCCGAGTATGTTACCGGTAATGCACTACAGGTGCGGGTTGTGTTCTCATTTTTATCCACAACATGCCCTGCTCTCATTGGTGCACTTGCACAGCATTTTTATAGTGGTATCACATTTTGGGTGATCCTACCCCTTTTGGTCAGACGCGAATAGCTTTGGGGTTCTCTGAGGTTTTCTCCATATGCAGTCTTGCTTACATGTATTTCTGGCATTTGAGGGGCCCGCAGTAAAACGTGTGTGTGGCAGGGGGGTGGTTAGGGCGCCGGCTGCTGGGGAGAGATGGGAGTGTCTCAGCTGGAAGCCAGACAGCTGAACGGAATCAGGTAATCACCGAATTTAGGACACCTCGATAGTCCACACAGAACCGTATTGACCCGTTGGTCAATACGGTTCTGTGTGGCACGAACCAGCACGACGGGGTAGCACCAGTCACTGCTGGACTCTTCTATTACTCCCATCTCTCCCCAGCAGCCGGTGCCCTAACCACACCCCCCTGCCACAATGTGTTCATCCATGACTCCATTAAGTCTAAGAGAGAGAGACAGAGATGAATGAGCTCAGAGACAGCTGTGGATCAGAGCAGATGAGAAATAAACAGTAAAGCCTTTAAATGTCTTCCATGTGACGGTGAATACTTTTTTTGTTTTGTTGTCCTAGACCTAGACTAAATTATACATAAGTGTAATAGTTACACTTGCTGTAGCGGCTAGCTGGACAGTGTGTGTAAGGGGGGCGTTTGCTTTATAGGCTCTGCTATGTTGCTAAATCTAAGATTTGAAAAAGAAAAAAAAGAGCGAGGCAAAGTCTTTTGTATGTGTAAATTTACTTGGCAATAAACCAAATTCTGAATTGATTCTGACCAGTGTTCAGGCAACTTTGTGTTGTTTTTAGACTTTTATTTTGCTGATCGATAGTGCTGCTTGAAAAAAACAACAAAAAAAAAACAGAACAGCACCTCAGCCACCACTGCTCAAATGCTTGAATGTTTTTCCAAGGATAAATCATGAATAAAACTAATCGGAATTGATGAAAGGAGCCAGTTGAGGTGGTTCGGGCATCTAGTAAGGATGCCACCTGGGCGCCTCCCTATGGAGGTGTTCCAGGCACGTCCAGCTGGGAGGAGACCCCGGGGAAGACCCAGGACTCGGTGGAGAGATTATATCTCCTCACTGGCCTGGGAACGCCTCAGGATCCCCCAGTCGGAGCTGGAGGATGTGGCCCGGAGAAGGGAAGATTGGGGTTCCTTACTGGAGCTGCTGCCCCCGCGACCCGATCCCGGATAAGCGGTAGACGATGGATGGATGGATGGATGGAATTGATGGTAAAAAAAAACTACCGCTCTGGTCGGGACCAGCAGCAGACAAGCTGCACTCAGGCTGCTCGTAGTAGTCGACGACGTCGCTCCATTTATAATTAAGGTGTTGGATTTTTGACTTCTTTGCACTTCTCTCCGCTCTGTGTGTGTGTCCCCGCCCATCGCGAAACAGAGCAGAGAAGAGAAGAGAATTTGAATGCGCAACGCAGTAAACACTGAAACGTTAAATTGGATAACATGAGCGTTTAGTTTATTTAATAAAAGAGCACCTGTTCAATGTGAAAAGTCAGTTGTGCTTTGGTACTATATATAAAAAATAATAATAAAATGGGTTCCGTTGGCTGGCGCAGTGCCTCGGACTTGTTCCTTTGTGCTCGTTTATCGTTGGAACACTTAAGAGTGCAAATTGTTACGCATTTCTGATTTAGTTTGAATGTCTTACTCGTTTCTGACAGACCTGAACCCAAAAGCATGACACAGAGACAGGCAGAATACAATATAGTTCAGTTTACACAGTAATCCAAGGTCAAAAACCAGCAAGTCAGTCCAATAGGCAAACAAAGCCAGTAAGGAGCATGCAGAAGAATCGGAGTCCAGAAACAGGCAGGCAGGTTAAGCACACAGATAAACTAGAAGATCGCTGGAGAGCTTGGCAGGAAAACACAAGACAATCTGGCAGGGAACAAGTGGGAGTGAACTGGTATATATCCTCTGCAAGACTAATGAGGGAAACCAGGTGAGGGGAATTAGTTGATTGCAGGCAGTGAGGGTGAAACAGGATCTGAAATGATAAGAGAATTAATGACAAGGTAAAACAAAATGAAAACAAACTAATAGTGGATGGAACGTGTGACAGGCTGCAGTCTATGACACTGATTAAAGTTTGAATCTCAAACTTTTTACCGTTGCATTTGTTTAACACTCCTGAATAAAATGGCTTTGTTTGCTCCCTGGGTACATGGTGTATTAGGGCAATTGAAGGTAAAAAATGTAATATTATTAATTAATTAAAATTAGTATAATCAAAAACGACTTTATGAAAGAAAGGGAAAGGAAAGGAGAGACCCTGCCCGGAGGAAGCCCGGGGCCCCCGTCTGGAGCCAGGCCCAGAGGGAGGGCCCGACAGCGAGCGCCTGGTGGCCGGGTTTGCCACGGAGCCCGGTCGGGCACAGCCCGAAGAAGCTACGTGGTGCCTCCTATCCATCCATCCTGTGGGCCCACCACTCATGGGAAAAACCGCTGGGGTCGGGTGCGCTGTCACATGGGTGGTAGTGATGGTCAGGGACCTCGACGGACCAGACCCGGGCAGCAGAGGCTGGCTCTGGGGACGTGGAACGTCACCTCTCTGTGGGGGAAGGAGCCGGAACTAGTGCGGGAGGTTGGATCGCTACCAGTTGGATCTGGTGGGGCTTACCTCCACGCACAGTCTTGGCTCTGGAACCGTACTCCTGGATCGGGGTTGGACTCTATTCTTCTCCGGAGTTGCCCAAGGTGTGAGGCGTCGGGCCGGGGTGGGGATACTCACTAGCCCCCGGCTGAGCGCCGCTACGTTGGAGTTTATCCCTACGCCTTCGGGTTATGGGGGGGAAAACTCTGACTGTTGTTTGTGCCTATGCCCCAAACCGCAGTTCTGAGTATTCGGCCTTCTTGGAGACCCTGAATGGAGCCCTGCAGGGGGCTCCAGTAGGGGACTCCGTAGTCTTGCTGGGAGACTTCAACACACACGTGGGAAACGATGGAGACACCTGGAGAGGCGTGATTGGGAGGAAGGGCCTCCCTGATCTAAACCCGAACGGTCGTTTGTTGTTGGACTTCTGTGCTAGCCATGGAATGGCCATAACAAACACCATGTTCGAACATAAGGATGCTCATAAGTGCACGTGGTACCAGAGCACCCTAGGCCAAAGGTCAATGATCGATTTCGTAATCGTATCATCTGACCTGAGGCTGCATGTTTTGGACACTCGGGTGAAGAGAGGGGCGGAGCTGTCGACTGATCACCATCTGGTGGTGAGTTGGATCAAGGGGTGGGGGAAGACTCTGGACAGACCTGGTAAACCCAAACGGGTAGTGCGGGTGAACTGGGAACGTCTGGAGGAAGCTCCTGTCCTGGGGATCTTTAACTCACACCTCCGGCGGAGCTTTTCAGCCATCCCTGTGGAGGTTGGGGGCATTGAACCTGAGTGGGCGATGTTCAAAACCTCTATTGCTGAAGCTGCGGTGATGAGCTGTGGTCTCAAGGTCTTAGGTGCCTCAAGGGGCGGTAACCCTCGAACACCGTGGTGGACCCCTGTGGTCAGGGAAGCTGTCCGACTGAAGAAGGAGTCCTTCCGGGTTATGTTATCCGGGAGGACTCCGGAAACAGTTGCAGGGTATCGAAGGACTAGAAGGGCGGCAGCTTCTGCCGTGTCAGAGGCAAAGCAGCGGGTGTGGGAGAAGTTCGGAGAAGCTATGGAGAAGGACTTTCGGTCGGCACCAAGGTGCTTCTGGAAAACCATCCGGCACCTCAGGAGGGGGAAGCGAGGAACCATCCAAGCTGTGTACAGCAAGGGTGGGACCCTGCTGACTTCAACTGAGAAGGTTATCGGCCAGTGGAAGGAGCACTTTGAGGAACTCCTGAATCCGACTAACACGCCCTCTATGGTTAAGGCAGAGGTGGAAGCTGATGGGGGATCATCGTCAATTTCCCTGATGGAAGTCACTGAGGTAGTCAAACAACTCCACAGTGGCAAAGCCGCAGGGGTTGATGAGATCCGTCCAGAAATGCTGAAGGCTTTGGGTGTTGAGGGGCTGTCTTGGTTGACACGCCTCGTCAACATTGCGTGGAAGTCTGGGACAGTGCCTAGGGGTTGGCAGACCGGGTTGGTGGTTCCCCTATTTAAAAAGGGGGACCAGAGAGTGTGTGCCAACTACAGGGGTATCACACTTCTCAGCCTCCCTGGTAAAGTCTACTCCAAGGTACTGGAAAGGAGGGTTCGGCCGGTAGTCGAACCTCTGATTGAAGAGGAACAATGCGGATTCCGTCCTGTTCGTGGAACAACGGACCAACTCTTCATTCTCGCAAGGATCCTGGAGGGGGCCTGGGAGTACGCCCATCCGGTCTACATGTGTTTTGTGGATCTGGAGAAGGCGTATGACCGGGTCCCCCGGGTGATACTGTGGGAGGTGCTGCGGGAGTATGGGGTGAGGGGGTCACTTTTGAGGGCCATCCAATCCCTGTACGCCCAAAGCGAGAGTTGTGTCCGGATACTCGGCAGTAAGTTGGACTCGTTTCCCGTGAATGTTGGCCTCCGCCAGGGCTGCGCTTTATCACCAATCCTGTTCGTGATTTTCATGGATAGGATATCGAGGCGTAGTCGTGGAGGAGAGGGGTTGCAGTTCGGTGACCTGAGGATCTCATCGCTGCTCTTTGCAGATGATGTGGTCCTTATGGCATCATCGGTCTGTGACCTTCAACAGTCACTGGATCGGTTCGCAGCCGAGTGTGAAACGGTTGGGATGAGGATCAGCACCTCCAAATCTGAGGCCATGGCTCTCAGCAGGAAACCGGTGGATTGCCTACTCCGGGTAGGGAATGAGCCATTACCCCAAGTGAAGGAGTTCAAGTACCTCGGGGTCTTGTTCGCGAGTGAGGGGACAATGGAGCGAGAGATTGGCCGGAGAATCGGAGCAGCGGGGGCGGTATTACAGTCACTTTACCGCACCGTTGTGACGAAAAGAGAGCTGAGCCAGAAGGCAAAGCGCTCAATCTACCGGTCGATCTTCGTTCCTACCCTCACCTATGGTCATGAAGGCTGGGTCATGACCGAAAGAACGAGATCACGGGTACAAGCGGCCGAAATGGGTTTTCTCAGACGGGTGGCTGGCGTCTCCCTTAGAGATAGGGTGAGAAGCTCAGCCATCCGTGAGAGACTCGGAGTAGAGCCGCTGCTCCTTTACGTTGAAAGGAGCCAGTTGAGGTGGTTCGGGCATCTAGTAAGGATGCCACCTGGGCGCCTCCCTAGGGAGGTGTTCCAGGCACGTCCAGCTGGGAGGAGACCCCGGGGAAGACCCAGGACTCGGTGGAGAGATTATATCTCCTCACTGGCCTGGGAACACCTCAGGATCCCCCAGTCGGAGCTGGAGGATGTGGCCCGGAGAAGGGAAGATTGGGGTTCCTTACTGGAGCTGCTGCCCCCGCGACCCGATCCCGGATAAGCGGTAGACGATGGATGGATGGATAGTATAATCAATATGTAATATAAATAATAAATACTATATAATCATAATAATACAAACAGAATATTAATCAACATTAAAATTGGGAGACAATTAGCCTATATTATATTTGATGGGGGAGAGGTAAGGGACCTGGATAATGGATAGGGAGGCGCTGGTCCAAAAAAGGTTATGCTTTAGCAGCTCCATTGCTGTTCCAGTGTAACAAATAAAATTGAATTCCTGTCAGCAGCCTGTGATATAATTAACTCCTGAACGTATCAATATGTATTTGTTTACCACAATTTGTAATAGTTTGCTACTGAAAATAAGTATTCTGTACTGAATGTATTCACTACTCAGGTAAAGAAATGTTAGTGTAGGGTGTCCCGGTAGCTCAACCGGTAGCACAGGTGTCAGAGTTCAAATTGGAGGACGGAGTTTCTGCGTTGAATCAATCCAGCAAACTTCTTAATGTTCGTATAATATTTATTAAAGTGATAATGACCGCATTTGATAATACACACAGCCGTGGACAATTCAGCTGCACCAAGCCACAGACCATATTGAAACAGTTACTGTCTTTTGGTTTCACTGAAATGTGTCGTTACATTCAACTCCTATTGGCCCCTTGTTGGCGTGTGGGTTTGTCCACACCCCATGGCGCTGAGTCATGCTGAGCTTGCATTTTCTTCAGTCACCCTCAGAAGGAGGAGCGTACCTATAGTGCAGTGGTCTTCACTATTTTTTACGTGCGAGCCACATTGATAGGACAAAGTCAATAGGAGAGCCACTTTTACCGCAAAGTATGAAAAGCACGTCTGTTTATTAATCTGTCATCCCACCCAGAACATACAATATGCAATGCAGCCAACCAATGCATTCAATAAAAACAGGATTACCTTAATACTGGGATGATGTTGTCAAACTCTGCAAACAATATTTCTGCTGTAGCCAAAATCAGTCTTTCACAATATTTGAGTCTGAGAAGGTTTTTTGCCCCAGCCAAAATCCATGCGATCTCAAAAGATGCCTCAGTTAATTGTTCAGCTGTATTAGTTGTCCTGTGTATGAGCCTTTGTTGTCCAGAAACAGAAGAAAGCTGCTCTATTTTAGTTTTTCCTAATTTCTCTTCCAGGTGCGTAAATGTTGTTGAATTTTGGATGCGTCATTTGGAAAAGCCGCTCCAAATGACTTCTCTTGAAACCAGAGCGGGTTTGTTTGCACATTAAGAACGAAGGGTTTGACTCGTGGAGGACAAATAAAAATTCCTGTCCACTTGTCTTGAATTTTCCTATGCTCGTCTTGTATGGGTCGTACCTTTCTTTCTTTTTTAACGGGAGCACCTGTTGTCTGTCCACAAACCACATCTCCAGCATCTTCCTCTCGATTTGCGGTTGTTGGATGCGCCAAAGCCAAATCTTAAATTTCCTCGTTTGTCACACTTTGTTTCTGTCCACCTGGTGTGCAACTTTTTAATAAGAAATCGATCCATTTTACGTCTGTAGAAACACGTGCTAACTAGCATGTAGGCCTAAAGGTGAAACGAGTCGACCGGAGCCAAGCTAACGCGAGTATGAAGTGCCAGGTTGGTCGTAGTATCCTCCAATTTAAATGTTCCAATTTAGCGATATACATTTTTTTTTTTAGCAAATGTCCATATTCATAAGCATGTTCATGTTAACATATTTTTGATGACCTTAAGTTTATTTATAGCCTACTAGCCCACCACGTATCTACCCGTCCAAGAGCACATTCGCCATTGTAGTGCTGGATAGACCGCCAAAACTGGCAACTCCACAGTGAGTCAGTGTAGTGCCTAGCAAGTTTAAATATCTTGTTTCTAGTCTATAGTTGCTTCTTTTATCAATTATTATTATTCATTATTTGTATTATTTGTAGGCTAATAGAGCAGACACTTTCATTGTTTTAATGGGTTGTATGTAATAGCCCTGCTTGTTGTTATGAAATATCTGTATTGACTGCATAATCATATATATCACCCCTTTATTTAGCCCACTGCCACGCCAGCCACCAATTAAAGCTTGGCGAGCCGCGCAATGAGTAACACTGCAATAGTGTGTCTACATTCATATTTATTACAGTGCTAATTATACATTCAGTGCATAATACTTATTGATTGAGGTAAACAAATACATATGATAGTTATCAAGTGTGGATTAATACATTCAGGAGTTATTTATTTCACACAGGCGACCCATATACAAAGGCTGAGTCCTTGCCACAGCGGCCCGTGGTTCGAGTCCAACCCGTGGCCATTTGCTGTATGTCGTTCCCCTTCTCTCTCTCCCCCTTTCACAATCTACACTTCTCTCTCTGTCGCATAAAAAGCCCAAAAAATATAACTTCAAAATAAAAAGATGTTAATGTCAACATGCTAGAGGGCAACTGAAGAATCCCAAGGAAGACATCAGCGCTAAGAGGCGTGGACAAGCTTATGCGCCAAAAAGGGTCAACCGGACCTGGCCCCAGCCAACAAATGGGAGCGGACAACACCCTAGGGAAAGAATATATGAAGGAAGTGTAGCTTTGAGAGGACACAATTCTTTGAACCAAAAGACTGACAAACTACTTAAATGTGGACTGTGGATTGGTAAAAGGGAATTATCCATGGCCGTGTGTATTTTCTATGCTGTCATATCACTTTAATAAATGCTTTGAGATAATTAAGAAGTTTACTGGATTGATTCAAGGTAGAAGCTCTAACTCCAAATTAAAGAACACGACAAGCCCCAGGTCTCTGTGGTCACACTTGGTCGTTACTTGTATCTTTTACTGAGTATACCATGTTTTTTCAAAAGATACACTCAAAGTCAAATGTTCTGTGTAGTCAATTTCTTCCTCCATACTTGATAACACTGATTTGTTATCATTTTTACACTGTAGCATACACCTTGAGAGTATAATCTATAAAGACTGTAATTACATTATTTAAACAGCTGATATGGAAAAAGTCATGCAAATAGAAGGGTAAAATAAACCCTGGTCCTTCTAAGGGTTTATTGTATTCTAAGTTTTTGAGTATTCTGATGTATGTACTGACTATTGTATTCTACAACTATATCGCTCTCTTCTAGTGTTGATATATTTACTCTGTATTTTTTACTCCTGTGTAAGCCTGTTTGTCTGTCGGTCAGTCAGTCAGTTCATTAGAGCATACTGCTGAAACTCTGAGAGTCGGATATCACTGCTATCTTCTAATCTTCTCGTGGGGCTTATATATCTGTGTGTTTGCTGTGGCACTGGGTCTGTACGCTCCGTGTAACATTACATTTTGATAGTTTGTATGTTGGCTTGGGTCCGAGCGGCAGAGACGAGGGAACGACTCGTTTTTTTGTTTCATCCTCCTCGCCGACATAGTAGGGGAGAGTGGGGTAAGATGAGCCAGCGGGTAAATTTACCCAGTTTCTAAGCAACTGTACACATTTGTTGTCATGTGACCATAAATTCAGGAACGTACCTTGTCTGCATGTCAGCTATAATGAATGTTATGTTAAAGAAAATGTATCCAGATCTAAAAATGTTTATTAAATAGATTGGTGATTTGCCAATGTATAAAACCATGTGAATCATTACGCTAAAGATTGGCCTGAACGGTAAACCTAGGCAGTGTTTTCCAAAATGCTGGCTATGGGGCAAATTGAGCCAAATGCTGTGGGGTAAATTGAACCAGTGGTTCAACTTACCCTTCCACAATATACTGAAGCTAAGTTATGCCTCTAAAGCATTACATTGTATTTCACTGTTGTATTTCATAACTGGTTAGGTCTATCATATGTTAAACATTTTTAGAAAAGCTATGATGCCAAGAATCTACAAGAGGAAAACCAACTGGGGCTCAACACTCCTTGAAGAGATGGAGAGAGCAGCCAATAATGTCAAGGGTGGAAAATCCATCAGATCAGTGGCAAATCTGTGATTGTTGATTTGATCCTCCTGTGTCCATTCACCCTGCCCTTGTGTCTTTGCCTTTTTCCTCCAGCTGTGTCTCGTTCCCTTGATTAGTGTCTGTGTGTATATATCCCTGGCTATCCCATTTGTTCCTTGTCTGTTCCCCGTGCTCCCCCGTGTCTTTCCTGGTTTGTGTTTACAGTTTACTTTTTCTTTTTGTATTTAATAGCTACTCCCTCAGTTGTTGCTTTGTATGTTTTGTTTGGCTTTGTTTAAATAAACATTGTGACAGTTCTTTGACAATCTGACCAAAGTGATGGACAGGTGACAGTAATAACAACGATATACATAATTTGTACATTTACATTAGACTGACACGTGTTTAACTATCAGCTATATGTGCTAGAATATTTATTCCCAAATGTAATCTATTGCCGTCAAAATATATTTTTTATTCATCAATTGTCCCATTGTTCCTTGTCAGTTTGTCATTGATGTTACATGGTGTGCTCCCTCGTGTCTACCTCTGGTGAGTTTGTGTTTCCAGTTTTATTTGTTACTTTGTATTGTTGCTAGCTTTTGTAAAATAAAGCTCTCTTTTTGTTAAAACCTTGTCTGGCATCCTGCATTTGGGTCCTCCCCTGTCCTGAACCGTGACAAAAGCACCATGATGGATGTTTCATTATAAAGACGTGAAGACCTTAAATGCTCGTAAACATCGCAGATTAACACAGTTAATTGAACCATTGTAAACCTTTTTATTTAGATTTTACTACAAAAAGATATGGATTCATTCTAGGTGCTGCAAATATTTTCTACTGTTTTAGAAATATAAACATTACTTTTTACTTGTCCTTTCTTACCCTCACCATCTATACTAACTTTTAACATGAAAACAACATATTGAACCATTTGCAACTAATTTTATTTTCACATTCAATTGCTTTCACATATTCAAACATTTAACTGTCAAATAAAAATGCTGTTTTATTTGTAGTACAAGGCCTTTGATACCTTGTAGTTAAGTGAACTCAACTCGATGTATTATTTTCGAATTGCTGCAAATAAATGTAATTGTAAATTGCTTTGGCCAAAGGAACACCTCTGACACATCATTGTAAATGAGTGATAGATATTGACTTTACTGTATAACAAGTTAAGAACCAACTAGTGGACACTGAATAATTCAGGCTTAATTAATAATTGTTGATATAGGTAAAAAAGCCAATAGGCAGGTTGTCGATATATATAATAAATAAGGTGCAGTTTGAAGGTAACGTTTAACAAACAAACTTTCATTTCTGTATTGACTGTTAAAAATGTCACTGTAGCTGAAATATTAATCCCCTAAAATGCAATTGAAGGCACTCATTTTATTTGAAAAGATCAGTGTTAACAGTGGTGGTCTCAAGCTGTGTGCAGGGCAGGGACAAAACATTAATTTAACTATAGCTGAACAGCTAGCTAGCGGTTAGTGGTAATTCTCAATTTTACATTGACTTCACTTGTTTAGACTTCAGGTTAACTCCCACCCAGACATGCTAACAATACCTTAGCATGTCTGTGTTTTGGACACAGTAGCTGTGTCTCAATTCCGGGGTTGCAGCCTTCGGAGGCAGGGAGAGGATGGACAGACTCTTCTCTCTGCTGGAGAAACTTGTTGACAAATTAAATGTAAATTATATATATAATGATGAATATATTGTGAAAACTTAATTGACTTTAAGGTTCATGAAGGATTTATTTTGTACATATGATTTATTAATTTAGAAAAGGGATTATTTAATTTAGAAAACTAACTATCAATGAATGAAAATGAATGAAAATGATTAATTGATTATAAACAGAAATATATTATAAAACAATATAACATTTACAGTATATACAGATAAAGTTTGCTGCTGGACTTGGATGGGATGCCACAATAAAGCCCCTTGTGTCTCCTGATGGGGAGCATCATCTGGGGGGTCTCCAGAGACCGTCTTAAATACATGATGCGCAGGTGATAAAGCATATCTTCAATTAAGATTGAAAATTAAAAAATGAAAGTATTATCTCTGGTTCCGTTCGCTGGGAAAAAATGCTCAAGTAAGCCGTCAACTGCGCTTGATAACTTCTGAGAATTGCTAGACGACGGGAGCGGCAAAAGGTAGGGGCGTGAACAACTGGTGACGTACCAGGAAGTCCCCCGTAGACAGGACCGTCTCATGTTGTAGACCGCTCGGTTCAGCCTTCGCGATATACGGAGGACCCGGCCTCTAAAGACCGCAAAGGCTGCGTCCTCCGAAGGCTGCAGCCCCTGAATCAATCAATTCGGGGGCTGCAGCCTTCGGACGACTCAGCCCCCATATTGAAACATAGCTCAGTGTAGACCCGTAAACGCTGACCAATCAGAGCAGACTGCGCTTTTTCAGGATGGGGTCTTAAAGAGACAGGCGCTGAACCACTACTCTTCAGACAGAGGGTGAATACAGCTGTATTGTGTACTGTTTTTGGTAGTACCCAAGCCTATAAATAAAGGCTATTGAAACCTGGCCATAACATATTCAACAAACTCAGTTAACTTTTGACTGATCAATTTAGAGCATCAAACACTTAATTTCCTGCATTCTGTTGAATTTGATGCACCACTTTGTTCTTTTTTCTTGCTATTCTGCCAGTCTTCTCTTGCAACCACTGTAACACTGCAACAATGAAATAAAATGAATTTGGGTCCCAGAGCAATGCATCAAGTCTGCACATTACACATATTACAACTTCATTCTCAGTTTATCAGAAAACACAGATATGTGGGATATGTTTTAAATGTGCAGACTGTTTTGAACTTCAACAGAATTTATCTTGCTGAATGAATAATTACAAATTAATTAATGCATCATTAATGTGAATAAGTGCTTCATACACATTTAAAGTGGTTACTTCCTCAAACAAAGGTCAGAAAAGTAAATCATGCCTACATGTGTGCTGACTCAGCAGGGATAACATTAAATGGGAAAATCAGAATAAATATCTATTTTATTTATGTAATACATAATGCATATATATATATATATATATATATATATATATATATATATATATATATATATATATATATATACTGTATATATATATATATATATATATATATATATATATATACTGTATATATATATATATATATATATATATATATATATATATATATATATATATATACTGTATATATGTATATACTGTATATATTTAATTGTCACCTGTTTCCTGAAATTTGTGTCTTCCTTTTTATAAATAAGACATTTCCACTATGAATGGATGCAAAAAGGAACTTCTTTTAGGTGTCGATGCAATGTGCTGCTGATTAATTTCTCAATCAAATAATATTTTGGTTTATTAATTATCTGAATATAGCCTATAGAGGACCAAGTCGAGTGACTCATCAATTAATCCTCTACAACATGCAAAACAAGCAAGGTCATGGACTGTCACCAACATATATAGGTTTCTTCCTGATAGGATTAACATGAACAACAGATTTCCCCTATCGAAATATGTTCGTCACAGGCAAACAGATGGAGGATGGAGGCAACCACAGTCTCCTTGGCGGACCTTTAAAGTGTGCTCATGTCAGTGCAGCAGGCGTGATGGAGAGAGAGAGAGAGAGAGAGAGAGAGAGAGAGAGAGAGAGAGAGAGAGAGAGAGAGAGAGAGAGAGAGAGAGAGAGAGAGAGAGAGGTGGGTTGTGGTTACGGCCACGTAGATGAGGATGGTGCACTGGGGATGCGCAGAAATCAACCAACGATGCAACGTAAGGGAAGAGGAGAGGAAAGATTCTGGAGAGTCTGACCAATAAGGCGGATATTGCAATTTTACCTTTTGCACATGTCCGATGTCGTCATTGGGAAATCACTATCCCACTGCCTTGTATCATAGAATGGATCAGCAGAGGCTGGCAGTCCGGACTGATGCGGTAAGACATTGTGGGGCTTTTGATTTGCACTACCGTGTAACGTTACTGGCTACGGCTACTAGCCTGCAGGGAAACACATATCCGATTATGCATTTCACCTCCACTCTCTGCAACCGCTCTTTACTTCTGTTAACGTGACATTACTGCAATGATCATACAGATGAGCACGACATGTATTGTGCATGTATTTTTGCATCTGTGCACATATCAAATTGCTTTTAACCATTCGGAGCTTATAAAGCATGCCGTTCTGTTTTTGCGAGTGCATGTTATGTGCCAGAGGGATGCAGTGGGTTTGTCCTGCAGTCACTTCCCTGCTGGCAGATGTTGGACAAATGTGTTCCCATCCTCTGACATCATCCTCATCAGGATTCTGTCTCGAGGCAGCTGCTCTTCATGCAGCAGCAGCAGCAGTCAGGATATACTACGCAGTGTTTGCTAGCTCAGCGTGTCAATGCGACGTTTGTTCGGACTTGATGCATTGCTCTGGGACACAAGTTAATTTTATTTCAAAGAAGACAGGCCCTCAGCTCTGCATTATTGCAGTGTTACAGTGGTTGCATGGGTTGTTCTGATTTAGCGGAGCCAGGTGTTGCAGAGTTGTACAGAGGCCGCAATATGTGCAGATAGATTTCTATACAAATCACAATTTCTATTTTTGTGTAACAAAATACAAACCTTGCATTCATTTACATTTGTAGTTTAAATGTATTTTTAGTTTCATTTATTTTAAAGAACTTCTTACATGTATCTGCCTACAGGCCTGATGACAATTTTAATTGTTAATTGTTGATGAGTTGTCCCATTAATTGACTAGTTATTTAGTTATACTGTGTCAAAAACTACTGACTGAAGCTGAACCACTTGTTTGGTATTGGTATTATTAGTACAGAATAATTTAGCTTGGTACTTTTGCCTTAGTTGGTTATAAGATAAGATTGCAACTCATCATTTCAGCACTATCTTTGTATTATTCTTTCAACACAGTGAGACCAGTAGAGCCTGCAGTATCCAGGTGGCCAAACATGGGTATGTCTCTGAAGACAGAAAGTGATGGGAAACTGCAGCAGAAACCCAACTTAAACCTAATGCTGGGCCCTAAATATATCAATTAGAGAATTATTCACTTCTGGTGATCCTTTTAACTTTCATTTCTGTTTCATAAAGTTAATTTTCTTATATTTTTTAAATATGTTTTTAACAAGACTCATATTCAAGTCCCACTGAAGGTGGTGCCATGGTGTTGAGAGTCAAAAGATTTGAACTTAAAGGCAAGATGTCCCTCAAATAATGACTTGGTGAAAGCGATGCAGTGGTTAACAGTAAGTTAAGTCATAACCAGGAGTGGATACAAGTCTGTGGAGAAGAACACCATTATCGTAGTTTCTGGGATCCCTTTTTTATGTCCCCAATATGGCATATAGTATGTTTGAGAAAGTGGTGCCTGTTTACACAATGTTTGCTAACGAGCGTTGGAAGAGCACGAAGATTTGTTCACTTTCAGTCTTTTAGAACTAAAAGCTAATATTAGCATGCTAACCCGCTAACAATGACAATGTTAATGTTAGCAGGTATAACATTTTCCATGTTCACGATCTTAGTTTAGCATGTTAGCATGCTAACATTTGCTAATTAGTACTAAACTGATGGGAATGTCATTAGTTTTGCAGGTATTTGATCATAAAGCAAAGTATACAACCAATTAAAGTCAACAAAGCTATTACAATTCATCCTGAGGGGAACATGACAGGCTGAACCCAGTTTCACAGCAATCCATCCAATAGTTGTTGAGACATTTCAATCTAAACTAAAGTGGTGGATCGACCAGCCAACCAACTAATATCCTGCGCCAAGGTGGCATAATAATACAATGCTCCAAAAGCAGCAGCCAACCATAATTGTGGAAATAGATCAAACTAGTATAAGCATCCTGGTTCTGAGGGCTTTCTTGTCTTTGATCACATTTTGGATGTTTACAGGGAACATTGAGTACCCTTGGTATTTATATCTCTGTAGACTTCATTTGAACCTTTTAAGGTTTCTGATCAGTCTGCCGTCCACACACCTGCCGTTCTCAGTTATTTCTCCTTTGAGGAGCTGGGATTATAGATTATATTCTTGACACTGCTGCACTGAAACCGTGTCTGCAGGGTTTGGTTTCTTCGTCTCATCAACAGTAATGGATAATGAGAGCATGATGCATATTCTTTATTTTTGTCAGGCCATTACATGTTTTATCATCAGATTGGGTTTTTTCTGACTAGTTATTACATCATTAAAGCCAACCAACAATGGCAGACATATCCCTGACGCACATTTAGGCTTCTCAAAACCAGGATAAGGATTCACCAGGTTCCTGTAGCTCTGGAGCTGATCCAGAATATGTTGATTTATCCTATGAAGTGTGAAATCAGCCAGTTAGTCCAGGTGTGGCCACCTCTTCCAAGAGGAATATCTGGAGTTACTCGTAGCTGTGGGGAGGAGAAATGATGGCAGACCTTAGTTACTGGCGAATTAGGCCGCCTCACCGTAGCAACAGTTGCCACGGGGACATTTTTTTTTTTACAGTTGTCTCTGTATTTTGTTTTCTAGCCATTTGCAAATAAATGTTGGAGTTTACATACAAATGCATGCTGAGATGTCCTGATACCTGATAATGATTAAGTGTGGGGCGAGCCCAGTATCCCTAATACTCATGTTCCTAGAGGGGGATTCTGTGGCACACGGTTCACATCCAGTGCGAGCGTTCAGTGCTGATGGAGGAAATAATGTGTCTTTTATGTGTCGCACCTTGGGGTGGTAGAACAACTGGAAACCGGAGCTTGTGACCCGTCACAATCTTGCCACAATCTGTTGCTTTTTATTAAAAACGTTAGCACAATCTTCCCCTTACGTGTTTTAGTCGCCTTACCCTAACCGTACCCATTTTAATGCTTCCAACTTTAATACCTTTCATGCAGGAGGTGGGGGTGTGTGTTCTGTCACAATCCAACAGTGACATTCAATGTTTATAATCATAACCTCAATCTTTCCAAACCTTAACAAAGTGTTTCAGTTGCGTAACATTAGCCATAACTTAATCATAAAACAGCAACAGGGATTACAGAATCATCATCCAATAACAGCAGTCGAGTTCTGATGAAGGGTTTACAACATACACAGTGACCTTGATTCATATATTAAATAATCGACACATACTTTGCACATTGCAACTGCCACAGCAAGATAAATGTCTCGTAATCATGGGATCTCATTACAAGATGCTAAATCATAATTATGAGACACAGAAGTCATAATTACAAAAAATAATTCTGTCATTTAACTTTCTGTAGTGAATGCAATGCTCATTCGTAGATAGAGCATGAGATAGAGCTGAAGTCTTTTACGGGTCATTTCAGGATTGAACAACAACTCTCAGAAGGGCAGTCAATAACAAGAAGTGTTAATTATTTCACACTGAGCTTGTGTTTAGGGGCTACATTGTGTGTGAAATAGCATCGGAGCAGCAAACTCAAAGATTGATTTCGTAGAGAACACAGGTCATCCTGGAAATGCTGCTGAAGCTTCTTGGGACTAGTGAACTACAGTGGCAGATTTATCCCCAATGTGGCCACTACATCAGAAGCATTGTAGAGAATTATGAGGCAATACTGCAAATGGTTGCAGGAAACAAGAGTCAGCTCGCCAGTTCATATGTAATGGCGTCAAGAGGCTGAGCCATGTGATACTAGAGCCTACTCCAGCGGAATAATCATGGGCCAAGAGCAAACAGTTCAGGAGCATGCAAACACACACACACACACACACACACACACACACACACACACACACACACACACACACACACACACACACACACACACACACACACACACACACATATCTCTGAATTAATATGAACTGTTATGTAATCGTACATTTTGATTAGTTGATAAGTAAAATTTTGGCTTTGTGCTGTATTACAGTTAAGTTTCACTGGTAAGTATGTATGTTGTGGTCACGTGAAGAGATACGAAGACATTTGGACTCCTCAGGATCGGTAAGATTTTAGGACAAGATTGAAGCCAATTTACATTCTACTGGCCCAATGTGGAAGGGACCTGAATAGTATCCTCTCATGGTAGAATAGCCCAATTATTTGAGCCTCAACTAACAGCTTCTTTATCTGCAGTGCTATGGCCCACAGAACACTAACAAAGCATAGCTCACTGACTGAATTATAATGGAGCTTGCTACCCATTCTTAGCATGTTGCTAAGTATCACTGCCTTTCTTTTGGACACAGGGTGTAGAGTTAGTTGGCTGACTCACTATGCGGGAGAATGACATATGACCTAATTTATGATAGGAGCAACATAGTGGAAGACATGGTCTTTCTTTCCCTTTCTCTGTCCTCGCTGTTTAGTGTTCTTTGGCATACATCATCTTAGTACACTTTTGTTCCATGGTCTTCTTGGTACACCTCACACAAAGTGTTTATTGTGTTGATACCTCCTTACTTCAAGCGTTACATGCAATGTGTGTGTGTGCAGGCATAGTGGCCGTGTTTTTCTCTCATATGCTGTAAATACAAGAGCTCATGCCGTCCCTGCTTGTCGACAAAGCAGACTCAAAGAGTAAAATATAGCACTGAAGTACTGTAGCCAAGTGTTAAGAGTTGCACCTATACTTATGAAGGTAATACAATAATAACATGGAGGCTCCGTCATCTGAACCAAGACGGCATGCTCTTTATCTCTACAACATTTTTATCTTCTACTTCTTATTTACTGTTCCGAAAACGTACCATATTGTGACCGAGCCATATACCGAGCCATAGATATGTATGTATGTACTCTTGTGTTCCTATCATTAAAGGATGGCAGTTATTGTATCTTGAAATGTTTTGATTGCAAATCTCTCTTTAGGTCTCACATCAGGCTCTATTTACATGGTGGGCAGTGAGAATAGAATCATCAGCATAACCTTTCCAAATACTCCATTTCCCCAACTGCCTACAATATTTATGTTGGCACATATACAGCTGTGGAACAGTGTGAATGTAGATGTATTAGTATTATATGGGGGAGTCAGTGTGTAGTGTTGATGTTGGGGTAGGGGAGGGTAAGTCTAGAGAGGATGAATTAGTTCTGCCCAGAGAGACATTTTCTAGGGTGTGCAGTGCCAATGGTGCAGTGTTCCAGTGCACTGAGAGTTCAGATCCATAGAAAATACCCACAATGCACCATAAGACAGTGCTCACTATGATCACTGACCAGAAGTAACACAAATACACTTCCACTGGAGAAGTGACACCCATTACTCTGGGTAGTCATTCACTATCTCTTGAAGGAGGGAGCTTGTGGCATTAACCAGCTCTTACTTATTGTTTTTATTCTTTCCATTTCATATGGTACTGGTTAGAAGAATGCCCCACCTTGTATGAGCTATGGAAACTACATATAGTAGTAGAGCACCCACTCCATGCAGACATCTGTGGCTGAAAGGCATCATAATTTTCACTCTGTTTATTTACAGGCATATGAAATATTCACTATGTCTTTTCCAGGCATGCCATGTATTGTTATTTGAAGGAACTATTTCTAGGACAGTTTTTTTGAGATCTTTTCTATTTTCCATGGACATAAGCACCATGTTGATGGGACATTCTGAGCATTACCCCCATCCAAAATATATTTAGATCTTTTTATTTTTGTACAAAAACAGCTAATAGTCAGTGATTTTATCATTCCTATTGGTTTCTTTTTGCATCTATACATTTTAACTGGATTTATGGTTGCTCATCCGTGATGAAATACTAATACTGTAAGTGTAAGTTGCACTGATTCCAACATTGTGTTTCGATGTGTCTGCTGACTCTTGGACCTCCTCTGTGTCAGAGTGAAGTTGTAATAGAGTGTCTGTTGTGAGTTATGTGCAGTCCTATAATATTTTTACGATGAGAACCTATGATAAGACATCTGGAAGCACCATGCTTACAAAAATAAAAATATTTACTGCTGGTCGGCAGAAATCATCAAAGTTGTAAAGTGTATATATATATATAGATGCTCTTTATTTTACTTTTTATTTTATTTTACTTTAGCCCTGCTTACCAAACCTGTGCCCTTACTTCTATGTGTGTTTTGTTGTTTCATTTGGAGGACTTGTCTTTACTCATATTTGAGTGAGGGTGTCCAAATAAGACCGAACACAGGGACGTGAGTGGGTTTTTTGATTAAGCATTTATGAAAATAGTGAGCAGGTTTGGGTATTTCCAAATATTACTATACCTGCATCCTGAAGGTAAAAGTACATATTCATACTTAAAAAGTACAGGCGTTGTTGAGCCTTTGCAAACCTAACATTGGTGTTTGCGATCAATAATAGTGCCCAGCTACACTTTCAATCAGAATCAGAAATCCTTTATTTGTCCCACGACGGGGAAATTTACGTTGTTACAGCAAAGAGAGTAAAGTGACAAGTAACAATCAAATAGAATACAAATACAGTAACAGCAACATAAGTAATATAAGTACAGTCATTGGAGAAAAAAATAAGTGTAGGAGTGAATATTTCACATGATAGTGTAATTGCAAAAGTTATAAAAAGTGAATATTGCACAAGGCATTGGTAATTGCACACTGTCGGAATAGGTAGTGTGCAAACACGTGACAAAACTGTGTGACGTATGCGTGCGACGCCATGTTGGTTGGAAAACAAATCAACAATGGCGTCTAAAGCAAACAACAACAATACAACTCCGACTTCTTCAAAGTATTTTGACTCTCTGGAGTCCTCTGTAAAGGCAAGATTCAGAGAAAAAGTCCAAATTTGCGGCCTTGACGCGTACACGCTAAAGCCGTCGGATTATATTGAGGATTTAGATTCATTACAGCCGATTGAATATCCGGATATTGTGAACTACCTTGTGCTACAAACGTCGTGGGCAACCAAACAAATGAAGGCATACAAGAGCTTAGATGCTTATAATTTCTTTGTTTCTGGCTGGGTTGGTAGTCTTCTTACCAAACCAGTGAAAGATAACGGTGCTCGCCCATGCCCGTGTAAATCACTCTCAAAGATCTCGAGATTGTTGTATTGTTGTTGTTCGCTTTAGACGCCATTGTTGATTTGTTTTCCAACCAACATGGCGTCGTACGCATACGTCACACAGTTTTGTCACGTGTTTGCACACTACTTATTGTGGGTGAAGTCTGCAGTGTAGAGGGTGAAGAGAAACGGTGCCAGAACCGTTCCTTGGGGGGCCCCCGTGCTGCAGACAATCGTGTCCGAGTGACACTCCCGGGTCCTCACGTACTGTGGACGGTTGGTGAGGTAGTCCAGGATCCAGCTGGTGAGGTGGTGATCCACCCCCGAGCACTCCAGCTTGTCCCCCAGCAGCCTGGGTTGAATGGTGTTGAAGGCATTGGAGAAATCAAAGAACATGATTCTCTCTTCTCCAGGTGACAGAGGGATCTCTGCATCAGGTAGATGACAGCGTCATCCACCCCGATGCCAGGTTGGTAGGCGAACTGAAGTGGGTCCATGGATGGTCTCACAAGGGGTCAAAGATAGCCAAGGACCAGCCTCTCCAGGGTCTTCATCAGCTGCGATGTCAGCGCCACCGGTCTGTAGCTGTCGAAGTCCTTGGGGTGGGGGGGTCTTTGGCACGGGTACCACACAAGATGTTTACCACAGTTGTGGTACCCTCCCTTGCTTCAGGCTCAGGTTGAATAATAGCTCCACAATCCCGAACAGTTGGTCAGCGCAGGATTTGAGTTTTGTGTTTAAAATGAATGACTTATCTGAACACCAGTTGTAGCAATGGTTAATCTCAGCTCTATAACCGGTCTCATCGTCGGTTAAAAGGCCTCTCAGAGCAGCATCATCTGCAAATGTTATTTGGTACAATTGTCCTGATGGCCAACACAGTCATTGAAACACAAAATGAACATTAGAGGTGAGAGTGCTGAAGACAGATGACTGTCCTCCATGGATCTGGACATACTGTTGCCTCTCAGTAAGTACGTTGTACATCCATCTTATGAGGGTATGATTGACACCCATGCTGCTCAGCTTCACTGTCAATAGATCTGCCTTGACAGTATGAAAGGCAGATAAGATGAAGGTGTTTGCAAACTTTGTTTAGAAGCATTACTGTTGCATCCTCTCACACCCCTCTTGGCTCTATATGCAAATGTTAAAGCATCCATCTGACCATTGGTTTCAAACCTTACATTTCATAATAACTGACATTAAAGCTATCGTTCTAAAATCATTTAATTCTGAGATATTTGTCTTTTTAGGTAGTGGGATTATTTTTAGACATTTTCCGTGACCTTGGAATGATCAGTGATGCTTGTTGAGTAAATATAGATCTTAACTGATCCCAACACGTCTGTAGTATATTCCCGTCCATACCATCAGGACAGATGGGTTTCCTAGTATTTATCTGGGAGAGGGGGCTCTCTCTCCCGTCCCCCTCGGGCTCGTGTTGGGATGGTCTGTCTGCAAAAAAGCAATTTACATCATTAGCAAACTTTACTGTTTGGTATGCACTGGGCTGCAGTTGCCACAGGATTTGTGGAAGACATCAGCCGTGTTAACATCATAATCATCCTCCATCTGCTCCGGTCTGAGCGTCTGCTCGACCAGTTGTCCAATTTGGGTCAACTCGTTCTCCCGTGGGGGTGTCCCACAGGTTGCAGCAGTTCTTTATTAATATATCGTCTTTCACTGTAACCTCTGCATCGTTGTAATTCTACTCTCTTTCATTTCCTGCATTCATTTTACAAACCTTCCTATGAATCAGATCAGATCATGATTTTATGAATATTTTCAGTATTAGTAAACATCTTGAAATATTGTTCTAGTTCAGAATCACCAAGTTTCTTTTCTAATGGTAGAAAATCCCACCACTGCATCTTTTAAGAATGCACACTGCCTGTCACTTTTCAACTGCTGCCTTTTAAATCACATGTTAAATTCATGTAGATTGTGAGTGCAGTCAATGTGATCAGGCACCAAATGGTATCATCGATCATTCACTGGGCTAAACTTCACCAGTGACTGGCACCAAATTAAAAGCTTTTTACTGCATTTTGCTTATCCTGGACTTAATATAAGCCAATATAAATTAATTTAATGTATAGAAAGCTTGAGACACTTTTGATTGTCTCATGACCACATTCAGTCAAATCTGAAAATATTACAAAATTAGGAACAACTACCAACTGGAACCCAAGCTGTACCATAAGCCATAAACCATTATGTACAGATGAGAAAGGTGAGAGCTCACGTTCATGGTGAATGAGGTTCAAAAGAATGAGTCGACTATCATTCATGTCCAAGTGCTGCTTGACAGAGGCCGGGACACTCAGACTTTTGTTCCTCATTTAAAAAGCAAAATTGAACTTCATACTGAATTGATATTTAAGGTTTTGAAAGGCTTCTTCCAACCAGATACAGAAGCTAATCAGCAAGAGGGACGTTCACACTCCACTGTAAACATTAACCACTGCCCCCATGCAATGTGTAATCACATATAGGCCAGCTGTACAGAATATTCCATGATGATGTTATGGCTGTAGATACATCCCAGCTCTCCACCAGTCTGGCAAGAAGCATTTTAAACAATGCAGAGTCCTGAGAGGGTACATCTGAAAACACCAGCATTTACAATTAAGTGTGTGAAAAGTAAATATTTTGGAAAAGGAGGATGGAAGCCTAATCAGACACAGGCATTAAGAAAAAAACGTTCTGTTTCTTCTGACCCTCTCTGTGATCACTCGTTTTAAATGTCAGAACAGCTGATCACTTAATTTACTGTATGTTGTTTTATCAGATGGCTGATGTGAACATAAAATAATGATTTGATTGCTTGAACAGTGTTGGATTAACTGTACACTTACTAACATATATGAACCTTTGTAAAAGGTTTATATGTCGTGACTTTATTAATGGTCACCATATAATATGTGTATGTAATATATATATATACAAATAATTTAGTAATGTAATCACCTTTAAACATTAAATAGTTAATGAGAACTATTGATCCTTTGTTAATGACTTATTAACATTCTTTGTTTTCTTTTTCTTTTTTACACTTCCTGGTTTAGTAATGCTGAGCATTTTACAAGCATGTGAAGTGAGAACA
This sequence comes from Cottoperca gobio, assembly GCF_900634415.1. Lineage (NCBI taxonomy): Eukaryota > Metazoa > Chordata > Actinopteri > Perciformes > Bovichtidae > Cottoperca > Cottoperca gobio. The sequence continues at coordinate 2,793,114 of NC_041366.1, forward strand.
CATGTTGGTTTGATTGGGAATTTATGAGTATCTTCCTGTTTTCAAAAAGGCAGTGTGATTTAAATCACAAATGTTTGTGTGTACTATCTTTGTGTGGATCAATTTGAATTCTAGAACTTGGGAGTGAGGACAGTTTTGCAAAGAGTGACTTTCTGTCTGGTCCAACTTGCAACAGTGAGGTTAGAATTAGGTTTCGGTGAAGTTAAGGGATGGGGTTACTGTATGGGTAAGGGGCTGGGAAATGAGTCCTCACAAGTATAGAAGTACAAATGTATCACAATACAAACTAGTATGTACAATGAATGCTATGTGTAAACATATGTACTTTCAATCTTCTAGCCTTTCTTTATACTCTCAAGAAAACACTGATACCCTCTCATGACTTGAGTAAAAACTTTGACTTTGGCTTCAAAACAGGAAATGTGTGACTTCTGTTGGACCTGATCCCCTCCTTGGGCCAATCAGGAAGATTCTTGGATGATCAGCAGCATATTCAGAGACAGACAGACAGAGCACAAGCACTAGCATTTTTCTTGGAAACAAACTGTTTCTGTTTAGATTCAGTGTTTCTCACCAAAATACATCAACAACAAGAGTGCTGACTGCATTCCATTCCTTAAAAACATTTGCAAAGCCATTTCTTTTCAAATATTTAGAACCCTGCATAGTTTCTGTGTTTGCTTCCTGTCTTTGTTGGCACACGCTTTAACACAACCAACTGCCAATTATTGGGATAGTGCGAAAACTGTCAACAGAAATGTGTATTGTATTGCTGCATGCTGTGATGCAAAAAACAAACAGATTGGTCCCATTCTCAAAAATATTGTTCTATAGTGCTAATAGGGTTTTTTAATGTGAAGTTGTGTGCCTGTAAAGCCCATTAGTAAATTGAAATTGGGCTACACTTGATTAGTTGCAGTATTGTGGGACAAAAATACACATACTACATGATTGACTAGATATCACTGTATAGCTTATTGTCAGAATAACCCGTGCTTCATGCCATAATACAAATGTAGACATACTTTTGATTCCATTGCCATCATTGAATATGTTATCAACATTATCATCATCAGCAAAGCATGAAGTCAGATCTCATTAGATTAATTTATTTTAGCCTTCAAAAGAATGTGCTGTTAGAGAGAAAGACATTAGAACAATTTGAGATGGATTTAAGAATAGTGTGTTAAATTCTTTAAATACCCCAAGAGTATTCAGTGTTTTTGGAAGTAAAGAAGCTGTGAAGCTGAGAATTCCTTTAATCGGTTTTAAGATTACAATTTCAAGGATACCCAATTTCTACCTTTTACAGATTAAGTTATATGTTTCCCCACAAATGTAAAATTGAACCATGTGTTATTTAGTACTATGTCACAAGATTGTTGAAATTCTGCATAATCCTGTAGTGATATAAGCCCGTAGTGATATATTCTGGCTAAAGCTTCCCCATAAATTTTTCTTTTACCACCACTTCAACCCTGAATTAGAACACCAAAATGTATTTCCTTTTAACATGTTTCTACATGAAATACAATTGCAAGCAGAAGATCTTTGGATGTGATTTGATTGCACTGATGTGTATTGCCTGGATAAATATCACTGACTAAAATGATTTGTTTTCCTCTCCAGGAAACATCAACATTAAATCAACTTGATGGAGAGAACTAGAGGAGTCCCTTTAAGATGACACGCACAGACCCTCCTGACATACTGGTATCAACTGTGCATCGAGATATTAAAGTGGTCCCCATTTATTCACACTACAGGTCCTTGCAACCTTCCAAACAATGTGATTCTATAAATTACACACTGGAGGACAGCAAGAGCAAAGTCAATAAGAGGCACTGCCGTACCTTTGACTATAAATCATTGGAATACCCCAAATCCCAGAAATACTCAATGGAGTCCCCATACAAGAAGGCTAATAGGCATGCAGCCAACCCAGATGTTGCCTGGAATGCCTTGGGCCGTCAGCAGAGATACCGCTTTTCTGCTCCGGACATTTTCAACCATAGGTTAACTCCTCAACCAATGGCTGCAGATATGACCAGTGAAGTTATTGTCCCTGAACAAAAAAGAAGGACCAGGTCAAAAAGTGCACCTCGGGTCCAGACCAGTCTCACCCCTGTGTCTTTTGAAGGGTCCTCCTCTTCAGGGAGGAAGGGCAGGGAGTCCCAAAGGGCTCCGAGAGACTCTCGCGGGAGACCAGAAGTATCACCGCGTAGGGAGTCCTCCCATGCAGCAACAAGGGCTCATATGCATGACGTCCATCCCATTAAGTTGCAACCACAAATAAGTGACAGCAGTAGATACTCATCTCACTATGCTGCTGATAATTCTGAGGATGGAGGGATGGATAAACCAGCAACTAGCCCTCATGTCAGGTGTCGGGTGGACATCAAACCTGATGACGCAACATTACATCATTCAGAACGGAAACAGGCTACACCTCAAGTGGACATACCCTGGCAGAGGCACCATAGTGGGGGGAGTAGGAGTCTGACTGTGCCACGCCATTTCTCCTACTCAAGAACATCAACTCCCACTGATTCGTTAGGTACAGAGGGTAGGCAAGCTTATCAATATTCCCGCAGCATGCCAAATAGTTACCTACAACCCATGGAGATTCCCTTACAAAGAACGCCTTCATCGGGTGATTACTATGGTAGGGAACGCAGAGCACATTCTAGTCCTAATGTGCCAACTAAGTTCTTTTATGCAGATGACCCAGGGAGATATGTTACTACTGCTCCTCCTCAACCAAGTTCTTGCTTTCATGATGAACGTTACACACCAGGACAAACATACACTCCAAAAGTGCAATATGTGCAAGATCCAAGGACTCGAATGGTGCATGCTGTAGCTACAAGACCTTATTATCCTGAGATGGAGACCTATCCATACTCTGTACAGACAGGGTATCACAAACCCTATGCAGCAAATGAACCAGGGCCATACATCATACAGACACCTCCAACAAGATTATTTTATGGGGATGATCCAAGATCTTATCAAATCCAGACTGCTCCGCCAAGGTTTTATTATTCCAGCGACATGTACGCAATGCCACCAGAGCATCATATCCCAGCAAGGGCATATTACACGGAGGGCCGAAGACATGCCAGAGTCATTCAGGCACAAACAGATGACTGGTATGGCTCAGATGCATCTGGTTATTCCACCAATCCTGCCTCTTATGTATCTCAAGTCACTCCAACCAGAGCCCGTCCAGATCCTGTGTTAACACCCTGGTATGCCAACCCTTGTGTAGAACCTCAAAGAATTGGTACAGATTCAAAATCTTACTCGAGGTCCTGGGACAATATTCTCAACCCTCATGTAGAGAGGGAACAACCTCTTCCTGTACAGCGGGGTCAAAGCTATGATGACCTTCTTGACTCCAGGAAGCCTGCAGCAGCCGCAGGGGACAAACCACAACCAGTGGTAGTCAATCTTTCCAGTTCACCAAGACGTTATGCAGCCTTATCAATGTCTGATAACTCACTTATTGACAAAAGCCCAACAGAGACATCAAAGAGCACTAGTAAACTCTGGTTTGTCACTCCTGAGATAACAATCACTGATAATGACATTCGACCAGGGAAACTTAACAAGGCTGAAGGACGGTCTGCCAGTTGGGACATTCTTGACTCCAGAAGCACCGAGGATCCAGAACGGTCTCATCGTGACTTTGAGAGCTCCACCAAAGAGAAGACACACGACAATGCCTCACTACAGCAAAGCCTTGAACAACTTGATGAGCTTCTGGCAGATCTTGTGACTGATTACAAGCCACCCAGTAGAAGGGCAAGTGAAGACATTCTTGATCAATTAAAGAAGTTAATTGATGAGGAAGAAGCAGTATCTCTGTCCAGAAAGAGCTCAAAGGCATTTATAGGTGAACCAGCTCCTCTTGACAAGCAGCCAACCTCAATAAGAATTAATCCTAATGCTTTTCGAGACATGGACGGGGCCAGTGATGCAATGAAGAGTGCAGATGAGTGCTCCCCAGATCAGAGCCCAGATGAGGATGATACAATGATGTGCTCTAACAACAAATGCCGGAGGACAGAGACCCTGTTCAATGCTTGCCTATATTTTAAATCCTGCCACAGCTGCTACACTTACTACTGCTCTCGTAACTGTCGCAGGGAAGACTGGGACATTCATAAAGAAAGCTGCCTGTATGGAAGAATTGGCAGCATATGTCGTCACATCATCAAACACTGCCGGGAGACTGTTAACATCCACAAAGCCTTCTCCCGTATTGCCAAAGTTGGCTATCTTTCTCGAGGTAGAGGAGTTCTGTTCCTTGGTTTTCCAAATCCTGCATCATCCAGTAACTTCCTGCAGTATGGCCTGGACAGTCTACTAATGTCTCCTACATACTTGTCCCTCCGAGAGCTTGAAAGCTTCAAGGACAACCTAGGGGAGTACTGTAAGGAGCTGCAGGAAGCTGGTAAAGAGTATGACCCTAACGAATGTTTCATCTTGAATGTATCCATTGCTGTTGGTGACCAATTGCCTGACGGGCCATCACCAAGGAACGAAGCTCCAACTGTCAGAAAATATGCAAAGGTAGCACTGGCTTCCTTCAGCCCTGAGAGAAAGGTTCACAAGAAAGAGAGTGACATGGAAACGCTGATCCTCACTCCACCACCTGGAACAGCAGATATCGACAAAGAGGGAGAGGAAGGCAGGAAGGCAAGAGAAATCTGTTTTATAAATATACAACGGGAGTTAAGGATTCGAGGGGTTTTCCTACGCCATGAATACCCACAGGTATATCAGCAGCTTTGTGAGTTTGTGGAAAATAACAGAAGGTTCACACCCACAACTATTTACCCTATTGATAAGAGGACTGGTAAACAGTTTATGTGCATGATTATGGCTGCCTCTGAGCCCAGGACATTGGACTGGGTAGGCACCCCGCATCTCCTTGATGACATAATTTAATTGCACCTTTTGTTGTAAATATATATGTATAGAAATACATATATATTGTTACACATATTTATATATCAATCCAATTACAAACATTTGTAGATAAGTATTTTGTTATCAAAATGATATATATTCATGTCTGCTTGGTCAGTATTATTCTTTTTCAGAATATTATCTGCCATGTGCAGAATGAGTACAGTACATTTTTTATTTGAATCTGTTTACCAACTACATACTTTTTATCCACCACACGTCATTTATCTGTATCAATCTGTATAACACATTCCCTTTGGTAGGATTTACCTGCTGACATTATGGTATTTTAATTTTTGCAAATTATAAGCAACAACTTGTTTTTATTAAACTTATAGCCTCTTTAGATGAGAGAGTCAATTTCTGTAAGTGAATACAGCATGACTATTTTTCATATGCAACTTTAATGGTATATCATGCAGAAAATATTTAACATTATTTTCTTAGCTACATAAATACTTTCTATGCAAAGTTGCGTCATGACTTAAGTACCACATTACTGTAGGAGTTGTTTCTGTTATATATTATATCATATTATACACATCTGTAAAGAACGTTTTATTGAAATTGAGATGAAATGTGGAAAGATTGGTAGCAACGTAAATCATAAGAAAAATAAAAAAGACAGTTGTGCTACTTGAAACATCTATAAAAAACACAAAATTGTATTGTTGCTTGAGTAGAAGTGCTGTACTGAAATTTAACTTTTTACTTCTCAACTTTAATGGCATACTCTGGAGAAATCCAAGCTAAATTCAGTAGTTCTTTAATTCTGCTCTGCAGAATTACCGGAGCGCTACTGGACTTGAAAGCAAACTCCTCAATGAATATTGATATGGTGCCAGTTACCAGCCACACAGTAGGTGTTGGCTTGTGTTCAGTTTTAAACACTGTGAATAGTGAGAGTTACAAAAACAAAACTTGGTATAATACCAAGAAATCATGCAATTTCCTATAACACTGATGTTGATGAGTTGTATTTTTTAGATATCTTTACGAATAAAAATATATGAATTAGCAAAAGGAGTTATTGTCCTTAGAACAAGGTGCGCCAGATTTGGCACAGTAGCTATATGGTACATAAATGCTTGAAAAATACATTAGTTGTGTATTTGTGCTGCACTAGGTTTATAACATATGTAATTTATATTGTCCTTTTTGGTTTTAGCTAATCAGAACCTTTGCATTGCTCATTGCATCATGTTGCCTCATTTCTCAAGATACAGTACATTTACAGTACATTTTGTTTTTGTAGCGTCCTGAATCCCACATTTCCTGCCAGTACACTGATGATGATTTGAATCTTACAGTTAAGTTTTAAAAACTCAAGTGTATCTGGAACATATCGTATGCTTATTTCCAAACTTTTAAATGGTTTCAGCCCATTTGTCAAATGACTCAACATATCTGGAAGACATGAAGGAGCATTAATAAATCAGTCCTCAGTAAAGATTGAATAAGCTGTTTTTCCCCCAGTCATTAATCATTGTTCTCCCTTTCAACTTCTTCCTTTATGATATCAGCTTTCCTTAGAATTTGTAAGACAAAGTACAGTGAAACTTGAAGTACATTTATATTTGAAAATCTGTTTCACTGAGTTACACCTGTTTGGCTGACAGGACGTGCTGTACAGATTCAGTGAAAAGTTGCTGGCTGCATGTGACTCTGTTTTATATGCTCTCATCTCATTTTAACATGACATTGATGATAGTACCTTGCTCGATGAATGGACTTGTGAAAGTGAAAACTGTTATGCTGTGTAAGAAAAAATAAATGAATTTTCCATTTTTGTCAGTCATTCAAGTTAAAATAACGTGTCAAAAGTAATGGAGAAGACCTCACTAAAATGTCTAGAAAACCCTGTAATCTTGTATTTTTTATACTTTCAGCCTATGTGTCTGGGTGTGTCTATTTATAAACCATATCTAATAAATGGAATGGGAACTCTGGGTGCTGCTGTCTGTCTGTTCTTCAGGGGAAGTGTCTGTCCAAACAGATGAGACAGGCCAAGTCCTTCAAATTCCTTCAAAGCAGTGAGGGCTATAAACAGGTCAACGTTGATGCACTACTGTGTGTACGTGGATATAGAATATAATGAAATATGGTAATATAATAGCATCTCATATCTATAAAATAAAAATATAACCAATTCACTTTAAAAAAGGGAACCAATCCAAATGTAGCTTGGTATACAATGAGAAAAGACATTCTTACATTCAAATAAATGTTTTTATCTGTCTAAAGTTTAAATCTAATTCATGGGACATTTGGCAGGTTTTGATTTCTTGTTTAATGTGGTTCCTGAGCTTTCAAAGAGCCTTACCAGTTTAGCTTTAAATATGAAGTTTGTCCTCAGGGTGTTACTAGAGGAAAGGTCAGAGGTCTTTCAAATCAAGAAGCTTATCTTTTTGTGTTCAGTAAATGTCATGGTAATCTGAGTGGATTTTCACAGATTATTAAAAAAGTGCACTTGTGTTGATCACAGCTCAGAAAATGCTTCCAGCAATAGAAAGTGATGAAAAGTGTGTGTAGTGTTTGCTCAGCAAATTGAAATCATTTTGCTTTAATTGTTGACAGGACCACAGCAAAGCCCTATGAACATGAAACAGTCAGCCGGTCCTCTTTCAAAATGAATAGGAGCGAACCGTCCTCCAAGACATGCTCAGGGGGAAAATCTGGACTGAAAACTTCAAGTTAAGGACTATAATAATAATAATAATAATAATAATAATAATAATAATAATAATATTAAACTTTATAAAGCACTTGTCAAAACAAAGTACAAAGAAAGAACACTAAAGGCCCTGTCACACATATCAGTATGACAGAAACGTATGCCGGCGCATACGGAAATTTGTCAGAGTCCAAATACGTCCAACTCTTCATCGGATCGGAAAAGTGAATTTATACAGATACGCATGTCTAACCTATTGATAGAGTATCACTTATACAAAATGTATCAGACGAATACCCAACAAATGTATAACGTATACAAAAATATGCCGTATACAAAATATCGGCAATACGCTGGTTTACGTAGATATAAGGTAAGGTATAAGTAGTATTCGTTAAGAGCAGGTGGTGTTACGCTGGAGTGCGTTGTTGAACACTGATGTTCAAAATAACCGGACTTACCCGACGTGTGCTTCATAAGATATGCATACGTTACACATAAGTTACGTTACGTTAAACATACGTGAATACGGAATATGCACGTGCATATTTACCTACGTAAATATAGTACGTAAATACCTACGTGAATACGTTAGATGTACGTTAGATATAAGCTACGTCGGCTGACGGTGAATCCTACAGCCAATTTATTGATAACGAGTGGATACCCTATTCCTACCCTATGTTAAGATTATGCCTGACGACGGAGTAACTTATTAAATGTGTTTCTACAGTACAGCTAACGTTCAGCATGTTAGCCGTTCTCCAGCATCAGCATGACGTGAACCAGATGGCACTTTTCCAGCTCCGTTGGCCAGACACTCTGATACGTTTTAAATAGGTAAGTGATAAGCTATCAATGTTTGACATACGTATAATAATTCATTATGTATTCGTTATGTATACATCAGCTACAACACCGCTGTGGAAAAGTTGGACGTATTTGGACTCTGACAAATTTTGAGTTACTTTTCATATACGCCGGCATGTTTCTGCCTTCAGGTGGTTCGTCTGGCACCAGACAGCAAAGTCCTTTGTCAGCTCTCTGTACTCGCTACCATCAGAGATGAGGCCGACATTTGCAGAGTCATCAAATAACTTTTGCAGGTGACAGTGTGCTGTGTTGTGGGTGAAGTCTGCAGTGTAGAGGGTGAAGACAAACGGAGCTAGAACCGTTCCCTGGGGGGCCCCCATGCTGCAGACAATCGTGTCTGAATGAAGCTCCCTAGTCCTAGTACTGTGGACGGTTGGTGAGGTAGTCCAAAATCCAGGCGGTGAGGTGATGATCCACCCCAAAGCTGTCCCCCAGAACCTTGGGCTGAGTGGTGTTGAAGGCACTGGAGAAATTTATAGGCAAACTGTAGCAGGTACATGGAAGATGGACAAGGTGTCACAGTTTTGCACTTTGGTTTCCTGTTTTATTTTGAAGTTTCACTCCCCCTTGTGTCGTGTCTTGTTTTACTTCCTGTCCTTGTGTCTTTCTCCCCAGCTGTGTCTCGTTCCCCTCATTAGTTTATGTGTATATATCCCTGTCTGTCTCAGTGTTCCTTGTCGTATAGTCATTCATGTTACGTGTTTGTTACCTGCTGTGCCTCCTTTTGGCTGCACCGTGGTTGGTTTGTGTGTTTCAGTTTCATTTGCTATTTTGATTTCAACTTTGTTTTGTGTTTCAGTTTCATTTGCTACTTTGTATTTTTTATTCAGCTTGGTTTTATTAAAGGCTCACTTTTTGTTATACTCTTAGTCTGTTTTCTGCATTTGGGTCCTCCCCTGTCCTGAACCGTGACACAAGGACCAGCCTCTCCAGGTTTTTCATTCACTGCGATGTCAGCGCCACCAGCCTGCAGCTGTTGAAGTCCTTAGGGTGTGGGGTCTTTGGCACAGGTACCACACAAGATGTTTTACATTGCTGTGGTACCCTCCCTTGCTTAAGATGTACTCCACTATCCTGGACAGCTGGTCTGCACAGGATTTGAGGATCCTTGAGCTGATGCCCTCTGGACCCGCAGGCTTTCTCACCTTACACCTTTTAAGTTCTTTCCTGACCTGGTTTGTTGTGAGGGACAGAATGGGGCAAGTAGGTTGATTGGTGGCTGGGGGGTCAGACAAGAAAAGACACAGTGGGTGTATAGAGTAGCTGTGAGTTGAGGGAAGGGGGTGGGTCCAGGCAATAAGGGGATAAACTATATTGCCGGCTGCAGGCTCACTTTTACTCAACACTGCCAAGCTACTGCACATACACTTATTACTTTACACACTATACACTCCCACTAGCACCCTTACAGATACTACTGTCCATACGGTATGTACCGCACAATCGTGTATTCATATTTATGTGGATGCTGTACATACCACTTCTAGTGTTAATTATTATCCAGCTGTTTAATCTATATATAATGTCTGCTGTTAGCAATGCTTGTAATTACACTTTTTGTTATATCTATACCAGCACTGCCTACTATTTTCATACTGTATATCTAGTGTATTCATACCCCTGACTGTTTATTCCACATTCTATGTCTAATTCTGTACATTACTCTTCATTTCCTGCTTTTTGCACTTCTGGTTGGATGCTAAACTGCATTTTATTGTCTCAGTACATGTATTGAAAAATCAGAAGTTCTCTTTGAGTTACCGCACCATGGCACCTCTACATTACCAATCTGGTCTTCCCCCCCCCCCCCCCCCCCCCCCACACACAGAAGGAAAGTGTATCTCTGTGTACGGAGCTGTAGAACTCTTCTTCATGGTATGGTGACTATGATGGAAATGCACAAATACCTTTTGTGTTTATTCATTTTCAGTCAAATGTGTTTTTTGTGTTTGACAGTTGTGATGTGTTTGTTGAGATGAGCTACAGGACAGATTTATATCAATATCATTTATGTTATTTAGGAAATCAGTCGTCTTAAGTATGAGTATGCTTGAGTATTAACAATGAATATTCCAAAAGCTTATTGCAAAAGATTTAATTTATGAGGAAAAATAAAGAAATTCAACCAAAATATGAAGAAAATTAAACCGATGAAAGACTAATCTAGAGCAACCGCTTTACAGGAGAGTTAATCCCTTTCTTAGTATGTCTGTGAAGAACAGTAGATTTGTCTTTACTTTACAGTCACTGTCTCAGGTGACTCCTTCAGGACTTTTAATTTGAAATCCTTTTTGGCCTTTACACCTGTGAGGTGACTTGACTACAGTATCTGACATCCTTGTGTCATTGTGGCACTTCCAGGTGGTCGGCTCATTATAAACGATGAAAAAAGATTCAAAAGATTCTTCCTCAAGAAGTGTTTTCTTCTCATCAATAGTTGACTTCAGTATACTAATTTAGCTTACTTACCTCTCCTGCTGATCAGTGTTCCGTGGCAGTTATTCTTAGCCTGTTAGCTAGCTGTTAGCTAGCTGTTAGCTAGCTGTTAGCTAGCTGTTAGCTAGCTGTTAGCTAGCTGTTAGCTAGCTGTTAGCTAGCTGTTAGCTAGCTGTTAGCTAGCTGTTAGCTAGCTGTTAGCTAGCTGTTAGCTAGCTGTTAGCTAGCTTGCAGTGGTATTTTTATTTTTTTTGGTTTGTAGTTGATGTAAATTCCCCATTCTTATTTCTCAAAAGTATTGTTACTCTTCATCGTTATAGTAGTGTATATTGTATGTCATCTACTTCATTGTGAAAAACATCATACATAAAAGACTATAAATTAAGAGTGCATCATTGCTGCTGCCAACAGCTTTAGTATCCCTCTCTCTCTTTCTGTGTGTCTCTCTCTTCCTGTGTGTGTGTCTCTCTCTCTCTGTGTGTGTGTCTCTCTCTCTCTCTTTCTGTGTGTGTGTGTGTCTCTCTCTCTCTTTCTGTGTGTGTGTGTGTGTGTGTGTGTGTGTGTCTCTCTCTCTCTTTATGTGTGTCTCTCTCTTTTTCTGTGTGTCTCTCTCTTCCTGTGTGTGTGTGTGTGTCTCTCTCTCTCTCTCTCTTTTTTTTTATGTGTGTGTCTCTCTTTCTGTGTCTTTCTGTGTGTGTGTGTGTGTCTCTCTCTCTCTCTCTTTCTCTTTCTGTGTGTGTCTCTCTCTCTTTCTCTCTCTTTCTCTCTTTTTCTGTGTGTCTCTCTCTTCCTGTGTGTGTGTGTCTCTCTCTCTCTCTCGCTCTCTTTTTTTTTATGTGTGTGTCTCTCTTTTTCTGTGTGTGTGTCTCTCTTTCTGTGTCTTTCTGTGTGTGTGTCTCTCTCTCTCTCTTTCTCTTTCTGTGTGTGTGTCTCTCTCTCTCTTTCTCTTTCTGTGTGTGTCTCTCTCTCTTTCTCTTTCTGTGTGTGTGTGTCTCTCTGTCCTCCCTCCCCCCCCTCTCTCTTTCTTCAGGGACCTCAGTGGGACTGGATGGAGCCTCTCTGAAGATGAGCTGACCTCCCTGCAGTCCGACACCCCCGCATGCTCCATCTTTGATTTCACAATCAATAAATCTTTGAACTTCGTCAGGCTGGGCTGTGTTCCAGCTGTGAGTGGCTGTGCATGTGTGTTCACACTGAATATAGGCCATGACAGTGAAAGAATGTAAAGCAGTCCGGCCTCATTCCTCTGGCTGGGCAGCAATCTGCTGGGCTCAGCATCCTCTGTGGCTGCTGGCAGTGTGAAAGGAGATTTAAATCATCTGGATACACTGGCCACCCTATCACCACTCACAACAATGATATTGGATGATTATGCAAAACCCTGAACAACATTTAATATCATTGTTATTAAAATGATTAGTTTCTACAGAGCAATACCTGTGCATGGTATGGTTACGGCCATGTTTTAAAAAAGTGAGTCTGTGACAGAACACACACTCTGGTCTCCTTCGTGCTACACACCCATCCACAGCTTTACTTCACACACCACTTCCTGCTTTGGCACTGAAAGCTGCGAGGTACGCATCATTCCTCGGGATGAACCTGATCGTGATTCTTGTCCCATCAAACTCTGTCGTTAATGTATGTCCCATTGTTATGTACAATGTTATGATAATTGATAGATATGTTGGACAAAACTATGATTTTGGCTGTAAAATACTGAAACATCCGTTTACAATGCTTCCAAAAACCTGTCAGTGTGAATCCCTTTTCTGCAAAGACACCCAGAATGAACAACACTTGTAAAGCATGAGTTTAATGTCTGCGGGTTCTTTAAGGGTGAGTCCAGTACAAAGTTCTACAGCTCTTGAAGTGAAGTAATGATCAAGATATTCCAAGAAACCTTGGTGGTCCCTGCAAACTCATTATAAGCCCCTTCATTTACATAATCCTCCAACTGTGCTTCATTATACAGCATCTCTAGCAGACCTTATAGGGCCCTGAGAGGAACAGTCGAGCTGTTTAATAGACCAACTAAGGCTGCAAGAAGATGAAGAAGACTGAGATGTCTATGAACAGGTAAAAACTGCTTTAAAATAACATCTTGACTATAGTGAAGTACAGAACTCTGGGGGAAATGAAGGATTCTACTGAATCAAGTTCTTTGACTAATTTCTGGTTTGTGGCTCTCAGATCAGTTTGATGTTAACTTGATGTTAACTTGAGTTATTGAGCAGAATGTGATAAAACATAATACCATTGCGTGACATAAGATGTGTTACTGTGCATCTGACATGTTGACGCACCCATGTTGGGTTCTTACGGGTATTGACCACCAGACGGCATCTGAATATGAAAATAACTATTCTGAATAAATACCAACAAATCAATCATCAATCCTAAATATTGTTCATTCTTTACAAATCAACATATGAACATGATCTAGGTTGCAATGTTTATTGTCCCTCACTGATGATTTAATATATGATTTATATATAACTAGGTCACATCAAATCAAATCAAATGGTTTCTTCACCATGGATGTCTTGTACATGACAAACATTGCCTATTTAAAAAAGAACGGGTTGGAGTTTAACTCCAATCCACGATTTTAATTTGAAGAAGTATCTGCATGCCATTATTAAACATGTTGTCCAAAATGAAGTTCTGGCTTGTCTTCTTTATTTGACAGTTGACGCAGAAGTATGAAATACTGTACTGAGGTCTTCAAGGCTGCATCTGCATCCTGTACAGTGTGACCCGAGTCTCAGCATGCTCCCAACAGAGTGTCAGGACTATAAACACAGAACACATGCTGCATCCAAATGTACGGACTTCAACACATTTTCAGACTCAAGGATTTAACGACGTGTTACTACATCAACAAGGCGCCGCAAGTGGACCTCCAGAAAAAAGAAGAAATAATAATAATTGTAGACATTTGCTTTCTCATTTTTGTTGTACATTTGACGTAGTGAAGCTTGATAAAACACATACAGGCTGCAGATTATGGATTATAATCCACACAGATCCAGTGTGAGGATCCTCACTTACATGAAGAAATATTAACAGCGTACTGACCATATCTGTATAGCTACTATGTAAAGCAGCAGATGTGCACACATCCTGTATAAATTGCCATTATCAGTACTGTTAAGGAATGTTTGTTCATCTCCATTGACGTTGAACACATCGCAGTACATGTGATAGAAGAGTGTGAGGGCTCGGACTACACAATTGGATTCAGACACAGAGAGATCAGCAGGCAGGGGGTGCAGCCAGGCGCAGACATTCAACAGGTAGAAACCCTTTAGCCTTAAGACAGACATGTTGGTATCATCATGATACCAAAATATCTAAGATTTCCTAAACATCAGATGCTTTTTCCATTGTTGCAAGATGCTAAATCATAATTATTAGATGTGAAAGTCATAATTGAGAGAAAGCGCGTCTACATTTGGATGAAGGCATTGCACTTCCAATGGAAATATGCCTCTTTGTTTGTACAGAGTCATAGCAGTACTGTATGAAACATTCAGCAAAGAGCAGATGTACAGGTTTACTTTAACTCTTGCTCAGTCACTTCTACAGTCAAGTGTTGGTTCTTCACCTGCTGGTGGCGGTGTGTTGATACGTGTTTCAACTTCAAGTAACATTAGGCTAGTTACATTAGCCAAAGGCAGCAGAGAGAGGTACACATTGGCAGTGTGTAAAGCAGTGAAACAGGTCAACAATCAAGAACCTGTTTGTTAGGAATGAACTGTGTTCTTTTATCGCAATAACAGCAACCCCTGAACACTGAAAGCTACTTGTGCACCTGCACTTCCTCCACTGGCCACCAGAGGTCTGTGAGGAAACCGGCTGTAATGAAGTGAATGAGGAGAGGAATCAAGATATTAAAGTATAGGTTCAGATTTTTACATTGCTCACTGTAATCATTCCATTCCCCATTCCCCTGAGAAAAATGCATTCTAAAGCTCTTAAAATTAGGCTTCTGAATCCAGAGCCAAATCTGCTGCGGAATCCAAAACCTTATGGATCCCTTATCCATTTGTTTGTTGGTAAATTAAGACGTTTCTTATGTCTGTATGTAAATATGTACTAGTTTTATTTCACTCAGTATGACAAAACCTCAACAACCTACAACCTGCTGAAAGGCTTTTACGACATGGTTCAACACTCTGTGACTTTCATTGACCCTGAAATTCCATTTGCTGCATTTGCTCCTCACTGAGTGTCTCTGCTACAGCTGAACAAATACAAACAACACAGTGGGAAAAATATGGAGTGTACTGTATCATTCAGCAAATATCAAATACATCCAGAATGTATGTGAAAGTGAGAGAGCTGTTCCACTGCTTTGTTGTGAATGCCCTCCTGTATTTAGCAGTTATCAAGTGCGTCCACACAGAACATCCAGGTATTTCACCAACTTGGAACCGGATCCAACCGGCTGTTGGAACCCTTCCATAGAATCTTCCAGAGTTAGTCTTTTTGTGTTTCCTTGCTGAGCTGTCGTCTAGAAACATCCTGGTAGTCACATATGGGTTGCCAGGACAACACACTGCCAACAAACAAGAGGTATCACGATTCTCCAAATCTACGATTCAACTTTTGATTTCTAAGGTTTGATTTTTTTTGTTTGTTGCACTGACGGCTATGCCATTGTTAGACTATGGAGTCTTGATGGTAAAGATCCACAGGTCATTGGTTTTATGCCCTCACAACTCACATTTACTTTTTGAAATTCTTCTTTAAGACGATAGGCTACATGGTATCCAGTGTGATACAGTATATACGGCACATGTATCACACTAATGCCATATAGTCTAATGTTAATAGTTTATGTAATAACAATAACTTATTTCACCAGAGAACAAACTGTTAAACACAAAAATAAAAAGAAGCGCCACTCGAAGGCAGGAGGGTATTTCCTCACCTGCAAAGACCACCACATCCTGCTCAAATGTATTTGCCAATATGTCCTGCCACATGTTTGGTGTTGTGGTGTATGGTATCCGTAAAACGTTGCCACACGGTGACTTCAGCAAAGCAGGAGGATTTTCCCCTTGTGTTGTTTCTCCGTCCGTCTGTTCGACTCCGGCAGTGGCCAGGCTTCCAAAAGTGCAGCTGCAAGCAACCGTTTAGGGAAGTTCTTTTTTCCTGCTTTAGATTTCAAAGGACGAAATCGAAAGCTCGACCGATTCTCAATTTAGAATGGAAATCGTGACACCCCCAAACAAACACACTGCCAGGACAAGCTAAATAAAGCTCAAATGATCATTTTCCCGTCAAATAGCTCGAGGGTTTACATGACGTCAATGTCACCTAAGGATCCACTCAGAATTTAGCTTGCCTACAATCTGTGTGGACTGTACATGCAGGCTGTCTGTCGTCGTGGACAGCTAATGTAGTACAAACAGAACCATAAGAACCATGTTAGCCTCATCTTAGCGTAACTGCACAGGACTGTGGATTTTGTCCTCCACCTCTATGAAGGACAGAAAGAATGACAACAGCAACCAATACCTCCCACATACAACATGTGATCCTTTAAAAAGACACCCTGTGGAGTGTAAGCAGTTATATCGAGAAGTGCCAAGACATGTTGTGGGGAAGTTGAGAGAGTACGAGTGCGTCTTCACCACCTTCTGCTGGAGCATTGCTGCGTTTCTTGGTGTGATACCTACACCCACTGTCCATCAGTGGAACAGCCTGAACTGTCGGCAGAATTGTGTTTTGCCACCTGCGTCTTCATCCAAACACAGCTGCATAGCACAACCCGTGGCACACAACTCTGCAGGGTACCTTGAAGGATTTATTACTTATGTGTGGGGGCGTGTTGGTTTGATTGACAGATGTCTCTACCTATGACTCAGCCATGGTGCTTGTTAGGCAGACATCAGCTCCACCATAAGGCCCATATGCAGATTCTCTAGATTCAAAATGTAACCTGTCCAAAGCTTTCATATGAAGCATCATTTTGTTTAAAATCCTAAAAGAAACATGGTGCCCTTCCAAATCACACTAGACAATGTAAATACACTGAAGGGGGAATTCACAAAAGGATTGTGCAGCAAACCTGCACAGAAAGGCAAAAAGAAAGCGTTTGGTGCAAAATTGTCCCTTTTCTTTTCAAATGAGCCTCATTGCAGAGATCAGAGCTAATAGCCACAGTTACAGTTACAATTATTAGCATCTTCAGAGAGTTGTTGGGAGCTGAAGCCCATTTACAGAATGGGTTCGGTCCACCGAGCTAAAACTAATACAATCTGACACAACAGTCCTGAATGAACGGTCCCTTCTGTCCCCTTTTTGTTCAAACTGCTTTAAAAAGGTGTAGATTCCACAGGTCATTTTAAAATGTAGATAATGTTAAGAATTTGCTCTCCGGATTCAAGGCAGAAGAGTATTGACCTGATTTTAATAATCCAGACTGGGCTTCTTCATTTCTCATCATTTTTTCATTTCCTGAATGTAAACCGTCTATGTACAGAACATAAAACATGTGAAGATTCTTTTCATGTTATGTTAAATGATCTGTTAAAGATGGAGGACAGAAGCAAAGATTTCGCATGAAGCTTTGTTTTGTTTGCTGGGTGTACATAACTAACTCGTTGAAGCTGCACAAATCCATCCTGGAGGAGGGAGCTTAGATTCAGAGGCAGTGAAAAAACAAGAACTGACGGTGACATGGCCGCCAAAACTCTGTCCCTGTCTGTTTTTTCTCGTGGACTGTCTTCACCCATTGAGTTTCAGATGCTTCTGACTCGTTCAGCTGAAGCAGAGTATCCCTGTTTCATCTCCTCTGACTCCTCTTTCCTCTCAGTCTCCACTTCACACTGTTTAGCCTAAAGCTGTCTTGTATGAGACAGTCAAGCTGCATTTATGCGTCTGTCTTGGTTGCTGAGCCTCTTCAGTCTGTCTACTGGCCAGATTTCTTCTCCTTCTGGAAACTGAAGCTGGTCCGGCGGCTAAGTTTTCGCTGCTTCTGGGCAAAGTACTCAGCCCGAGAGGTGCTGGCCCGGGACTCCAGGATATAGTTTACCTGAAAATAAACAGTGGGGGAAAGACATTTCATTACCAACAATTCAATGAAACAACAAAGACATTATCACTCTACACACACACACGCGATCGGACCTACACTGGTTCCAGCAAACGGTGATCGGCCCGGATTAGCGAACCCGTACTTACAGGTGATTGAATCATCTGTCAATCAAACTCTTGCAGAAGCCAGGAGAAAGAAGAGCAGAAACATCTTCTCCAGCAAGAAAAGCCTTCTTTTATTAAAGGAATACTCTCCAGTTCTGATATAACTGATGCTAATGCAGCATTTATGCTAACCTCTTCCGGAGCTGCCATTGTGTGTCGACACGTCACACACATAAATAATATCCGAGCTGCCAGTAGCTCCTCACAGGACGCTGATTGGGTCGGACACTAACGCATTAATTGAAGCCTGACGAGATGGTTGTTTGGTGTTGTGATATCGCAAAATCCAGATGTCGTGCAAGGGGAAGTGTACAGTGAGGTTATCAGAGCTTTTCCACTGAACAGCTGTCAGGGTTAGACTGAACCAAAACAGTAAAGTTGAGAGGAGTGACACCAACACAAGGAGCTGAGAGACGCTGTAATGCTCTGTAGAGCGGAGAGAAGTGTGGAGTTGAAGATCATTCTTCTTGAGTTAATCGCTATGAGTGATTCACACCACACCATAGTTGAGTAAGTGTAGCTTTAAAGCAGGAGCACCATCAAAAACAAATCTATTCAAATTCTAAGTTTTGCTTTCAAAAAGGCTTACGTATTTAAATGTTGCACATGTACACAGCACAGCACACACAGTGAAATGTAGACTCTGCATTTACCCCATCCTAGTATTGGGAGCAGCTACTATACTATACTCCACCCTACGGACCGAGCTACTGCCGATTTATTCAATATCATAGATTAACAGATTGGTCATATCCTGACTTTCAGTCCCCAGTAAACATTGGAACCTATCGAAGTCCCGAGCCCAAGCTGACATATAAAAAAAGTAAACACTCAAGTGAATTACCAGTACATTTAAACTGTACTTTGATACTTGGCTTGAGGAACTTAATTACTGCCAGTCATGCTTAGTCATATCCAGTAGCTGTCTCTATGACATTTGAACGAGAAAACAATTGAGACAAAGACACTGTGGAACAGCTCATTAAAAGCTCAGACTAAACCTAGACTGTTAAAGTGTTGTCCTTAGAAAAGAGGAACATGGCACAGCACAGACATTTCTCTCACCTTGAGAACTATTTCATTGACAGTAGCCGCATCAGACTCGAAGTAGAGCGGCTTGTAGTCATGGTTGCTGAGATAAGTGAGCTTAAATATTGCATGACCTGTAAGACACAGAGGAAAAACATGTTTATTGAGCCACACAATGGACAACAGCACTAACGCAGAGACCCCCCCGGTCTACACATCCTCGGTCATGTCTTCGTGTGATCTGAGAACATGGGAGTGTCAGATCTCCTCAGAGCTGAGGAAGACGGCTACCAGGATGTGAGCAGGACTAAAGAAGAGCAAAGTGTAAATCATCCAAAAATAAAAGCCGTCCGATTCTTCATGGGACACATTAAGTAAAATGTTTGATTTGGCAGGCTAATTTATACATGTGAGATGTCATGTGAGAGGCAGGCGCTATAATAAGAAAAGGACTGGCATGATACTTTCTATGAAGATATCTTGACTGTATTCATGCCTTCATTGGCTGTTCGCTCTAACATGATCAAATGTAATCCAATAACCTAAGACACTGAACATGCAACAGAAATATTAAAGACCAGAGATCTGCGGCACCGACCGGGTCTTTCGCCGGGTGAAATGACGACTCATGTCAGCTGGAGATAGTTTACATGAATTCTCTGAGGAGAGGTCACATTCAGGCGTGGTGTTCATCATTATAAAATAATGCTTAACATTGGAACAGTGTGGAAGAAAAGTGTGTAAAGTCTCTTCTACGCTGTGCTGAGCATGTGTCTGGATGTGTGGAGAACAGGGTTTCTACTGTGATACTGTGAATATCATGTACAGCTGTGGTCCGTGTTCCACTCACTGGGGCTTCTCTCCTCCACAAGGTCGCAGGCACAGAGGTGGTCCGAGTCGATAGAGATGGGTTTCTGTCGAATCCAGAACTTAGTGCTGGCCTTCTGATTGGTGACAGGATCAATCTCCACTTTCTCTCCTGAAATGCCTGAAGAAACATATCCTATCAGTTCATGAACTGAAGACATATTTCATACACATGATAACCACTCACTGTTGGAGCCTGAAGACGTTTCTAATCTCAACAATTAAACACATATTTGTGTAACTTTAGGAGCAGGAGACAAATGATGACAGGTCTGAGTTTAACAGCCTGCAGTAGAGCAGTATGTACCGAGCTGGACATCTGTGGTGAAGCGCAGCTTGTGGATCATACTGATCTTGAAGGACTTATAGTGGTGACTGCTCAACATGTCTTGGACTGTGGTGATGTCAATAGGAGGGTCTTCCTCCGAGCTCTCCTCGCCTCTGGAGCCTGGAGACAGAAGGAAAATCAATCACAAAAAGTATTTCAAATGAAGTATGGATTTTAATCCATGATGCATCATTTAGGAGTATGGCTACACAGTTTATCAAAAAGTATTCTGCTGTGTTTTCTTACAGCTATGTGGAGAGATTAGTGGGAGAAACAAACACACCAACAACATGTGTAAGAGATGCACACACCCAGCAATGCTTTGGAAGAACACAGGGATGAAAGCAGAAACAATCTTCTGACTGAAATGTATATCCTATTCCATGTAAAACATGTTATAGAGAAGGCCCCACTGAATCCTCTACGCTGGCTTAATGTGATTTATATAAATAAAACCCTTCAACTAACCCATGCAGCGCTACCTTAGACAAGAGGCTGACGGATGGTTTGTTTAGATATCACAGCAAAGTCCGTTATAACAAAATCTACAGTCGATTTATCGCATGGATTAAAAACACCGGATCAAACTCCCTTCATAACTGGACAGGCTACATGTGGCTACAGGTGAACTGTGTATTACAGGGTTTCCCCCAGTGTTCTGGAAGCCCTGCGGCCCTAAGTTGACCCCCGCCAGGCCTAAGCATCTTTTTTTAAATGTATTTTTTATGTGTTTAATACACTAAATTAATAGCTCGATGTGCAGGTTGTGTTTAACAGTAGTGATTGTGGTTGAGAGAAAAAGAGAGAGTGTGTGATGGCCAGTTAGTAATTATCATTTTATTAAACTGCCAATCTGTAACCACCACAAACATGTCCGTCCATAGTTTTAACAGTGGACGAGCATTGTGTCATTTACCAGTAGCTAATGATGAATGTGTTTGTACCGTCTGCATGAAGACAATATGGATTATAAATATCCTTTGCTAAAGAACGTAGTCCAAAAGAGTTTGTGGGATAAAACAATTCATTACTTTTGAGTAAAAATAAATAAATGTGAATCTCATTTTGTGCACTCATACTCAGGAGTCATTCGTTCTTTTAGTCCAAATACTGAGATGTGAAATCCCTGTCCGAACCCTGTGAGACAAGAGGTGAAGCTGCGGAGTCTTCAGTGAGGTGGTGATGTACTTACTGTTTTCTCTGACCAGGCAAAACTCCAGGGTGCTCTGGCTCTCCAGTGTGGAGTCCAGGTCTACTGCCACGTTTGGCTCTGTCTGCTTCTCCAGACGATACATGGGCCCTGTTGGGGAATGATGGAGTGAAACGACGGCAACACACTTAAGCTTTTTCAAAGCCCAATCCAAGGTCCCTTCCCTCGGCCCTACCCCTCGACTGGGTGGTGACCCTTCAGAGCCACAAGGGGGTTGAAATCTTTACCACCACTCATTACGTCACGTAAATTATAAATGGTTATTATTAGCACATAGACATTTCTGCTCTGCACTGATATCAGATGAGCTGGGAAATGCAGACAATTAGCTTCTGGATTATTTTCAAACTTCAGACACTGAACGATTACAGATCGTCGTTTACACAAAGCTTTTGGGATTGGGCCTTACAGTTGGGTGAGGGACAGCTCTAACTCTTGTTGATGCTGCAATGCACCATTTTAAGGGATTATTTTATTTTATTTGTATTTTTTGAAGATGCACCGATCAACTGGTCACCAGTGGAAACTGGCCGGTTGTCAGCTGATCCAGCATGAACGATGACCAAACGATCAGTCTCATTTATCCGCTTTTTTTCTGGTTAGATTTACGCACATGACCCATGACAGTTTTATGTTGCTCACACAGTGGCACAGACAGTAACACCACAGCCACACACTCAACATGTCGTCAGCGTGAGTGAAGAAGACAGAAAGCTCTAAATTTGTAACACCTGCATGTCCAAAGTAAGTGGTGGAGGAAGAACATTAAAAACACTTGGAACAACTGTGTGGGTTTATAGATATGTTTACTTTTGGGAAAGTAAAACATGTTAGATAAAGTGGGATGTACTGCACTTCATTTTCAGTTTGATTTTATTTGTATATAATTATAATATTTGGAGTGATGTTCAGGGCTGAGAAGCCAAAAGTCATTATTCCAAAAACAGTGTGTGACCTTGGACTGACCTTGTACAAAGAGAGTGTGTATGTGAGCGTGAAGAGCAAGAATCTGAATCTTGTGGGTAAATACATTAAATGATCAATACTCATCTAAATGTAAATGAGGCAGTAGCCCTCACTTATTTGTGGTCCATAGTGTACCGAGGTGTACCAAAACACACAGTACCAATGTGCTGGATGAGAGACAACCAAACAAACCAAAGACATGTGAAGACATAAAGTACCTAATGTGTCCAGAACTTCCATGGATACATTAGAGGGTGAGGGCAGTAAATGATGTCATTACCTGAGCCTTTCTGTGAGCCTTTCCTCTTCTTGAGGGCTTTCTGGAGAATTTCCTTCATGGTTACCTTCAGACTGTCCACAGGGATTAAAGAGAAACCATGAGCAGCATTTCTAAAAAGGAAAAAAGCAGAAAAGATTAAGAATGCTTCTGCCGTCTAGTTTATTTAATGAGATCATTTTACTATATTATTATAAGTTGGTGACAATTCAAGGTGGTTTAATGTAAATTAAGTCATACTAATTAATATAATTATAGTTAATATAATATCATCTGATAGCCATTTTAATGCCGTTTTGAGCTACTGCACCATCATTGTAGTGTTAGTTATTATCGACCCCTTTCTATAATTATATTAATATTAATAGTTTTATTTATATTAATTAGCATTATTTGCTAATAACCAGACTTGATCATACCGAACCGGGATTAGAGTATTGGTGTTGTGATCTCAAGCTAACGTTAACTGCTAACTGAAGCTACGCCATTTCATGTTGCTGCTGACAGCTCTACGCCCCGCAAATCAGCCCTTTTCCTATTTCTGCTATAACAAACTATAAAACAGGAACATGGCTGTAATGTTTACAAGAGTCAGCAGCTGTACTTCTTCTCTCTGTACTGAGGCAGACTGCAGCTACACTGACTCACTATCACCTCTAGAGGAACAAGTGGTATTACAGACTGGACGGAGGGCAGCTAGCTGTTAGCATGCTAACTTCAGCAGCTATCTCTGCAACACAACACAGAGACATGTTTAACATAACGTCATCACTGTTACCTCTTCACACTCTGCTGATAATGTTAGTTCATTGTTTTAATGTTTTAAGTTAAAATGTTGGCAGAACCTTCAATACAAGAGACGGGTTAATTAACACAACATAAAACTATATTGATATAAACGGCATGTCTCATCCTATCTCGATATATATAATATGGTATATAAATCGATATACCTTAAAAAGTCGATATAAAGTGGCCCGGCCCAGGCCTGTTGTATATTATCACAGGCCTGGAAACATCCAGATAACCACAACATTCACCCTCATAGATGGTTACATGCATTATTTCTTACTTACATTCTGACAAACAGTGACTGCCTGGAAGCGAGGCCAGGTGAGGAGTATTTCTCCACCAAGGCCAGAGTGCTGAAACCAAACTTGTGGATTGGCTCATTCGAGTCCAGTGGAGGGAAGTCCGTGTCCACCTCGCCATCATCCTCAGCAATGTGGAGGCAGTACGCGTTCACATTGTCACTGTGCAGAGAGAGACAATGAGACAGAAGAGTGTTACACAGAAATGTACATTCCATGAAACTGGTGTTGAAATGTTTGTACTGTATGTTTGTACTCACTTGAGTTTGGGGTCTCGTCCCTCACTTGTATACTGCCAACAGATGAGGCCGATGAGGTCGTGGACGCGGGCGTTGGCAATGGTCACCACTGTCATTGGATGTACTTTCTCCTGGGCCATCTGCATCGAGAGGTAGACGTCTATCTTTTTTGTAGCCGTTGTGCCAATGTGGCCCTGAAAGGTGATGAGACAGTGAGTACACCATGTAGGGAAAAACCCTTGTTAGAGAGTCAAGGGATAAAAGGGACAACATATGCGACTCAAAACTTTAGTATTGACTCAGGGGAGCTTCCTTACAGGGTACATAAGCTGTTTACCATAAGTCAGAAATCTGTCTGCTGCACTGCTTTGTTTTAGTTTTTTTAGATGATGCAACACATTATGTGGTTTAAGAGAGAGAGGCATGACAGAACATACAAGCACTGCATTACAAAGATTCTCAGACATGCAGAGGGGAGGGTGAAAGTGTGAGTTGGAGCTAATACGGTGCTGAAATTCAAGTATAGATATGATGCAACATTTTGCTAAATGTATATAACTGTTAATCAAAAAAGAAAGAGAGAAAAAAAAAAAGTTGTTAGGCCCCCTCACTTTAGGACCCTGGCCCGATTTGGTGTCGTGTCTGGTGTGATCCCATTACAAGATGTCTCTAGTTTTTTTTACTTTTGTTTCATCATCATAATTATAATTTTTTCTTAATTAATCAAACTCTATTGGAACTAAGTCCCCATTCACCTGCAACCCACACTAGTCCACCACAGCCACCAGGGGGACACCTTACCACCCTACCCAGGCCATGACGCCTACACACTTAAATTGAGTGAATAGAGAAAATGTGGTACGTTAGTGAAGGAGGAGGAGAATAAAGGAAACAATACAAAAAAGACAAGAAAATATCATTTAAAAAGAAATTCCAAAGTGGAGTAATTGCACAACAATTGCACTAAAATTATAATCATGATTATTCTGGTCATTTTTAAGATCACATTTATATTTAAGTTATTTAGGAACAAATATGACATTTTATTGCTATAAAATTGCCTTCACTGTCATAATGTATGATGTAAACCTATGAATAAAGGTTGATTGAAATGTATCATAATACATTTTTGCATTCCTAAATCTTAACTCCTGTGATTGCGTATTAGACAGAAGAAACTGAAAGATACAAATAAACAGGAACAAAATGTGGAATAACTCACCTTGCCATCAAATTTGGAATATTCATTGAAAGGGTTGTTGAGCTGCTGGGGACACTGCTCCAGCCGCAGTGAAAGGGTCGATTTGGTTCCTGTTGTCCGCGTCCTGTCTTTAAAGTCACGTTTTTCAAACAGGGACCCCAGATCCTCCACTGGACAGAGAGCATGAGAGCAATAAACAACATGCAGCAAACACAATAACAGATATAACATATCTAGATAAAAACGTTTTAATCTTGTGATAAAAACTAGTAAAGACTAACAGAGTGCTGAAGAAAAGTGCAGCATATTTATGACACAAGTCTTTACATGTAGGTACATAAGTAACATCTCCATTATATTCTGCTTGGTTATCACAGGCAGTGTGTATAACAATCCTCCTCCAAGTCAACAACACCTCAAATTGAGCGCAGCTTTTCTATTTTAATTAGTTTATAATTGTAAAAAAAAAAAAAAACACTACCTGAATGGGAGGAAGACCTCTCTTTCCATTGAATGTTTTTACATTTGATTTGGTTCTGCCGTTCTTTCCTTAACCTTTCAAGTCTTTGGGCTGAAAAGAAAGAACAACTTTTAAATTTCACACAGGCAAAGTTGCGAAAAAATCATTATGTACACCACACACGTACCCGTACACTGTACTTTGGTTCAAATGTGCATCTTTCATTGTGCCTGCCATGTGATATTTTGACATTCAAACAGAAATATGTATAGTACACACACCAAGAAGAGCTAACATCCAATACAACTTGTAGACTTTGTTAAGACGTTTTTTGTTCATCCCTCTTATCTTACCAGCAGCCCCAGGTTTCTCACGGCTGTCTTGATGGAGTCCTGATGAGGCAGCCACCACAGGTCAGTACTCAATCTGAAGTCTCAGAGGATTTTTACCCACAACCCAGACCAGCACTCCACCAAACTTAGTACAAAACTCAAGAGAGCCAAAAAGTGACATGCTGTCTACCTTTGGACTCCCTCCATCACCAAAACCATATTTAGCTTCCAATTAAAACAGCTTAATGTAGCTCAAAATAGATTCACACCTTATATTTGATTCAAACTCACTATACCCCCTCATCCCAACTTAAACACAGTATCTTTAACCTTAAGATTTAAGGGGCAAACACAAGAACATTAGGGGACCGAGTATGAAAGAGACCAATACTTTTTTCCTCGTATAAAGAATGTCTGGGGGGGCAATGTAGAAATCACACTGAAATCAAAAACAGCAAAACTCAAATTAAATGTGAGGTGTGATAACCAATAAGGCAAGGACCAACACTTTCAAGGCCTAATCCAAGGTTGGAGAGTGAAGCAGATGAAAAAGCAGTTTCAGACACCAGCTCAGAGCGGGACTTTGCAGCCAGCAAGTGTTTCATGGCCTGTTTTAAATTTATTTTCAAGCTGAAAGTCCTGGGACCCGCAGTTTATTTTTTGACTGTCCACTCCAACCTTTAGTAAAGTTAAAACCACCCGCTTGTGCAAGATTTTTTGTCAACCCAATCCCAATGCAGTCCTCTACCTAGAACAACCAACAAACCCTGATCAGAGGACCTCAGAGTCCAACTGGTGATGTAGGGCTGCTGAATCTCTTTAATGTAGGCAGATGTCTGACCATGCTAAGCTCTACATTACATTTAGCTGACACTTTTGTCCAAAGCGACTTACAATAAGTGCAAACAATCATGAGGATACAACTCTGAACAGCAAGAATCTTGCAAGTACTTTAGCTGGGTCCCACTCGCAGTGAGGGAGCAGCAAGCCGATTGGCCGATGCAAAGTGAACGCGCTGGGGTGTTTGGTTTGACCATGTGCTGGATGTAGAAAGTGCCTGATCCATTCACAGCATGGTAGGCCAGCACAAGTGTCTTGAAGCAGATTCGGGGCGCTACTGGTAGCCAGTGAAGGGAGCGGAGGAGAGTAACTGATCCACCTTAAAGAACAGACCACCTTAAGTGAGCCGGAGTTGTTGCTAACTTCAGGGCTAACCCCCTTCACTTTAATCAGCAAGTGACAAGCAACACATGGAAACTTGGCTTGGGTCTGAAGAAGCATTTTTCACCAACAAATAAACTGTACACCCACTGAGACACTGATAGAGTAACGTTAAGCCAGGCAGACACACAGCTGACAAACTCGCAGTTAAACTAAAGGATGCGATGGAGACTTAATTACTGGGAAAGTGGTTGTAGTGTCCACAACAATTCACGCAAAATCGTTGCTTCAAACTCTCTCCAGATGAACTGGGGACTGTTTGTTGTTCGTTTGTTGCCTGTTTTGCACCTAAACTGCTAAACTGTTTGTGCATCGGTTATCGTCTTGTTGCTCACATAGTAAATCACATAGAAATGTCTAGATTATAGAGGGTAGATTTACCAGAATAGGAAAGAGAGTAAAGACTTTCGATCACTTTTGGGACAACGAGAGAGAGAGGGAAGAAATAAGAACTTTTTTGTCAGCGGCAGCTGTAAAAAAGTTATCTGCCATTCAACTTTTTAGTGTTGAGGCAATTTTGTAGAACAGACACTTTAACAACATTTTGAGGCTCAAACAAAATGTATAATTGAATATCGTCTGCATAACAATGGCATGGGATATCTTTAAAATGACTTATCTGCCCAAGAGCCCCAAGACAGAACCTTGGGGAACAGAGATTCAGTTCATGAGGCATAGTCATGAACTGTAACCACTCCAAAGCTGATCCAGATATACCGCCCACTGCCTGAGCCTCTCAACCAAGATACTGTGATTACAAAAGCACCAATGAGATATTATAGAACCAAGACAGAACATTGTCCTGCATCACTCTGCATTACCACAGTGTTAGAGAAGAACTATTTCTGTTGAGTGCAAACAACGGAAAATAAGACTGAAACTTGTCAAGAATGTTGCTCATCTTAGAAGCTGTAAGACTACTTATTAAAAAGCTAACTTAGAAATTGGCCTGCAAGGGTCTAAAGACAGAGGGTGTCTTATGCTGTACATATTGTAAAACCACTTGAGGCAAATTTGTCATTTGTGACATTGGAATTTATAAATAAAATTTGATTGATTTATAGTTCTGGACCAAAGAAGGTTCAAGATTTGTTTAATTGAGAGGTGGTTGAACAATTGATTATAGACACCACATAAGGACCAATAGCTTCAATGACACAGAAATAAGTGGGTACAAAGTCAAGTGGACAAGAGGAAGTTTTCATATTACTACCCAGATGTGTGGGCTCTTTCAGTGATATTGGAGAAAGACTCTCGGGGATTGTTGGCTGGGAAGGGCAAGAGGGTGATGTTTGAGGCAGTTGTTGCACACCTCAACTGAAAGAATTGGTACAGCAGGTGATGCAGGAGTGACAATGTTACTGATGGTGTCAAGCTAGATCGACTATTTCATACCAGGTTAGAAAAATATGTAGCGCTGGCATCCTGTTATTAAATCCATTAAAAGTGATTGTCTACTTGATGGAATAAAACAAAGAACAATCTGACGGATTTACAAAGTATACTGGCATCCAAAAGGGTAATTAATCATTGTTAATGTGATCTGTGCAACTTACCTCATAGCAATAAATAAAACGCACAGTAAACTGCAATCTAACCCCATGCTTTCCACTTGTACTGCAACAACCTTCAATAGCACACAATTTGACATTAGCCTCAAAAAACCACTGGCCCAGATTAGACACCCTCCAAACAAGAGCAGAGCAGGCTTTCTGGATGCCCCTGCCCCCTGCCATAATGACAGAAGTGAGGAGTGCCAGACAGAAAGCCTGCCCTGCTAACCAGCCAGGGTCTGGACATGAGCCTACCTGTGTTAGAGCGCCGACGGATGCCAAAGTCCCAGCTGGAGGTGATGTCCATGGACTGGGACAGGTCACAGGCATGATTTTCTGTCATGCTGCTGCCGCCCTCACTCAATGATTCCGACCCTGTAGATCCACAGCTGCTGCCAGGCACCAGAGCCAGCTGGCACTTCTCTAGATCCACATCCTGGTCTATTAGTACCATCTCACACATCCCTGTATCATCACTGGTCACATGAGACTGCCTGATGTGGGCCAGAATAATGGCTGGATTGTCCAAGAAAGCCATATCCTCTGCTTTATAAAGTGGCTGATAGCTTTGGATGTTTTCTCTTTGTCTCACCCTCTCGCCTTTTCCATCTTCTCTTCTTGATTATTCTCTCTGCTCCAAGGCAGGAAAGGTCCCAGTACCTGTTTGGAGTGGAAAAACATGGTTACATGGTGCAGGCTGGAAATGGTGACTTAAGCTTAAGAGTTAGAGCCAAACCTTGTTTTGTATTTTTAATAAATGTATTAATATTTATCAGGAAATGGGTCCAAAGTTCAGTTAGCTATGGTGGGGCACAACTTCAATTGGAAGTGTTCCAAGCAGTGGGGACCTTTTCATGTAACAATTACTTTGATGTTGAAGGAAATTCTGTGACTCTCTGCCCAAGCCCACTGTATGCTGTGATTGGCCAGCTGTACAGAGGTGAGGAATGAGTCAGGGTTTCAACTTCTTTCCCAGGCCACCTTTTATTTTCATTCTTGACAACTATTTTGGTCACTTGTGAGATTGAAAATGTGTGCTGTTAATCCCATATTTAAACAATATCGTGCCTCCTCCTCTCTATGAAGGACATCTTTTCATTCCAGATGGAAAATGTCCAAACCTCTAAAACTCTATTCATCTAGTTTCTGTTAAAGGGTCACATCACTGATTTTACTTGAAAGCAGTTCACTACTACTACCACCCAGTCTGTGGAAACAGTAGGATAATTATGTGGCTCTGGAGGAGTTCATCATGTTGGAAAAAATAACTCTGATGATGTTGTAGTGATGTCATCAGTTACCTCAGCAGCTCACACTACATACAGGAGCATGTATTACAGACTAACTAAGGTGGTTGTTGCCCTGGAGGTAGAGGAGGTTGTCCAAAAATTGCAGGATTTGTGGTTTGATCCTCCTGTAGACATGTCGAAGTGGGAAACACACTATATAAATGCAGCTATTATGCTATGAGCAGCAATTATGAATATTAATAACTCACAAACCTAAACAAAATGCAGTCCATTTACAAATTCTGCAGCTTTGATTTTGAACTTTCTTTATTTTTATTAAGTCACTTGCAAGGCCCCTCACTGCATAGAAAGTGCAATAGTAAATTAAAGTAGTACTTTTTCTTGGATAGTACATTTAACAGTGCATTGTAAAATACTTAATTAAAAACCAACCAAAATAATGAAATAATAAATAACACTTACACTTGACAGCACATTTAAAAATCATAAGCATATAGTTTATTGTATGCTTACACAAAGAAGTCTGCAAAAACCATAAGTAACGCAAATAATTAGAATGTAGATGTTCAAATGGTCCAATGTGAGAAAACAATGAACAGTGAGCCTGGACTAGTCTGAATATATAGTGCAGTGCATTATACATCTGTGTGGTTATGACATGGAAGGAGTGAGTATTCATACAACTAGTTAATATATAAATCATCTGCCTTTCAACACGTCACATCAACATACTGTATTAGATGATGTCACTGGCCATAAAGGTTATTCGGGCTAGTTTGCAGCCGCTCAACACAATAATGTGATTTAGTGTCGTCACTAATGTCGTTGACATTTTGTCAATGACTCCTTAAACTGGGTGTAAGCCATTACTGGACACTCGTGTTGCCTAGTAAACAAATGACTGTCCATTGTTTACACTGAACACAAAGCAGTTGATCATTTCAACACGGAAATGAGAGCTGTGAGCAAGGGCAAAACAATTCCGTCCCAAGGTCTTACATTAGCCTGCCTCGGATATTAGCGTAAAAAGCGTTCAGGTAGCATGTTAAGTACAGGATGCTGTGACACACTCCAGGGCTGGAACTTAATCTAACGTTAACAAACAAGCAACAGATAGTGACCAGCAACATACCGTCCAAATCATATTTAGTAGTTCCCATTGTGTAAGGGCCATTATCTCATTTTGAAAAACCAGAGAACGTTACTACAAAGCTTCTATGACTGACGCTAACTGCCACTAATGCTAAGCAATCCGCAGTCTTATGTCAAATTTGTTTTGTCACTTGAGAAGAACCATTTACGTACATGTTGGCAGTTTCATAATCACCTTCTCTAAAGTGGAAGTATTTGTATTTTGTATTGATGCCTAGAGAAAACACTTTCACCCAACAACCTGATTTAACTAGAGATGATTCCCGGTAAGTTAGCTAGGCGTTAGCTGATGTAGCTATTGTTTTTCTCAGCTATTCTGAACCTTGCTAACTGCTAACTTAAAACTCATACATATTAGCTTAAGTCAGCGTGTACCTTCTAAGTCGCAGCAATGTATATACTTGGTATTCAGACTTTAAAAAGTAATCACGAATGTCAGTGCAAATGACATTGGTTGTATTCAGTTAGCTCGTAATGTTGTTTAGCTTTCTTTGGTTAGCTGCTATCATAGCCTCCCAGAGGAACTGTTAGTTAACGTTAGTTAGTTTATGACGGCATCCCACCTTTAGAAGTCACATCCAATAAGGCAAAGAAATGTCCACATTTACCCATTTATCCATGCACACTCCCAATAGTGACAATACCTCTTTCCATTAGTAATAACGCACTATAGCAAAATCATAACACAACTGCAACCCAATGCAATCTGCTATACTCCGAGCAGTAGCAACCTGTTTCAATTCCGGTTCCATTTCTTCTTCATTAGTGTTTACAGGCGGTTGGCAAACCATCTCAGAGGTCCACCAGCGCTACCAACTGGACTGGAGTGTGGAACAGGAGATTATGCAGGAAAATAAATGTCCCAGTATGCTATATCTTGCCTGTTGTTTTCCCCAAGAGACTCGACAATGAGAAATCAGTGTTTTGCCTTCCTTACTTACTGAAGTAGGTGATTTCTCTTGATATTGAATTTTCTACTATGGAGTAGAACATGTTCGTCTGTTTGTGGTTGGCTACATTGCGTTGGGTGCTTGCCTATTTCATATACAGTAATGTATGGTTGAGACCTGTATGAACCTTTCTCATCACTGGGAATGATATTGAGTGATACTATTTGTTTTCCTTTGTTTTCAGCCAAGTCACCAACATGTCTTTGTATTATATAAATGTCTTCAACTTTCATCCCAATACTCCTGCCATACTGATTGTGCATATGACCTAATGAATGTTTAAAGGCCCTGTCACACATATCCGTATGGCGGAAAGGTATACGTTAGACATACGTGAATACCTACGTGAATACAGTATGTGAATATTTACGTGAATACCTACTTGAATACAGTACGTGAATATGTTAGCGGTACGTTAGATATAGGCTACGTCGGCTGACGGTGAACCCTACAGCCAACTTATTGATAACGAGTGGATAACCTATTCGTAACCTATGTTAAGCTTATCCCTGACAACGGAGTAACTTATTAAACATGTTTCTACAGTACAGCTAGGGTTTTGGGAGCTTATATATGGGAGAATATAGTATATAGGGTCCCTGTGAGTAACTCATCCTCACTTCTTCACAGTACGTCTTGATGAATCAGCCCATCATCAACCCATCATCAGAGAGCATGGAGGATGCTGAAAGGCTGCGACAAGAGTACATTCTAGCCGTTCTCCAGCATCAGCATGACGTGAGCCAAATGACACTTTTCCAGCTCCGTTGGCCAGACGCTCTAATACGTTTTAAATAAGTAAGTGATACGCTATCAATAGGTTAGACATACGTATAATAGTTCGTTATGTATTCGTTATGTATACGTCAGCTACAACACCGCTGTGGAAAAGTTGGACATATTTGGACTCTGACAAATTCTTTGCTACTTTTCATATACGCCGACATGTTTCTGCCATACGGAACTGTGGGACAGGGCCGTGTGTCTGCCGTGTTCGGCGTATCGTCTGCGTCCTTCAAACGATCACAACTTACCCTTAATTTATATCAACGTATTGCCGATATTTCGTATGCATACGTTTCTGCCATACGGGTATGTGTGACAGGGCCTTTAGCTTCAGCTTTGCTTGTAGGCCTCCATGTTTAATTCTAGTGTTTGTTACATTATTTCAGTTCTACATAATGATCTGCCGGATGTTGAGCTTGCTAATGCTGAAAAGCTGTAAGATGCAATAACAGTGTTATGTGTTTCCTTCCCCTCTATACACTGCAGGGCCAATTGTTGCCAATAGCTCTGCGGTATATATTGATTTATGGTCTGATACTCTTTTCTTAATACATGACTAACTTACTGAGATACTGCTGCATCTGCACACCCTGTACCAGGGTTAGGGTTAGCCATCTGTGAATATAAACACTGAGTCTGAAAAATGCTGATCCAAATAGTTCTGGACTATATCTATGGGCCACACAGGAAGTTGCTCTGAGTAGTCCTTCAATGTCTGCTGTATGTTGAGGTCTATACTTGTCAAGGGGAAATAACCAGGGAGGAATGGAAGACAGTGAAACTGTGGGGCTGTATTGTAATTGACGTGTACCTATGCTTTCTGTCTTCGTATCACCAATCCACTCAAAATGTGTCTCAGCATCTTATCATGTTAAAATCGAGTGGCAACCTCCGGTGTTGAAAAATGTAGCCTACGTCCAAGTGCAAAAAACTGCAGTTCAACGAATGGCCACTTGAAGCTGCCTCCAAAAGCGTCTTCTGATCCCCAAAGGCAGTTCTCCCATTGTCCACCATTCATCGATGACACTGGAGATGTTTTGAATGATCCACTACAGATTCTCAGGGCCTGAGTTACATCTAACTTCTTGAGGTTTGATTCTGCTGCTGACATGTAATCTACAGTCAAAGACAGATCTCATCAGAGTCCTGTCTAGAGAGATGCTCTACTTGCTCCCCACTGCTGTCCTGATAATGATATTAATGACCTTTTTACATTTGTTCTTAACTTTATCCAAATTAACATTCCATGTGAGCTTTTCTTCAAATGAAATCCCAAGAAATCTAATGGCTTTTACTTGCTCAATTTTATATGGTCTTGAGAAACAAATTACTTGTGTTTTTGCAACAGATAGTTTGAATCCCCATTTACTTGCCCATTTTTCTATTTAACTATTGAAGTTTGCAATTGTTTATATGGACACGAGATGAATCTACATCAACAGAGCCCCATCATCCGCGCGTACAAAGATTTCCCTCCGCTTTGTTCACCCTGAGTGAAGATGTCATTGATCCTCATATTGAATAGCAGCTGAATACAAGCACCACTGTGTGGAGCTCCATTCTTCACCGTATATACACTGGAGCAGGTGTCGGCAACCTTTTTGGCTGGGAGAGCCATAAAAGCCAAATATTTTTAAATGTATTTCCTTGAGAGCCATATATTTAATAAAGTATATCACGTCCCTGAGTACTAAAATCGCTATCAGTGTTTCCCCTACCATTGTCTGTGCCCCCCCCAACGGAACCCCGCGCCCCCCTCTGATTTTTTAATATTCACAACTCACTTTTCACATTGAACAGGTGCTCTTTTATTAAATAAACTAAACGCTTATGTTATTTATCTAATGTATGTGCACGTTTCTGTGTCTACTGCACGGGTGTCAAACTCAAGGCCACAATTATATCCGGCCCGCAAGAAAATATCATATTTCTATCATAACTGGCCCGCCGATTTTGGTAATTAAATCAAGGCATGGCACAACCACGGGAAAATACATATTTGAGCAAGTATCTAAATGTGTGAATGAAATTAAACTGCCCCGGTACAAACTGACAGGACTGACGACAGACGGAGCTCCTGCGATGTGATGAAAAGAGCGGATTAGTGCAGGATGCGGGAGAAGATGCAGCAGGAGAACTGTGCAGGTGAGCTGACGTTGTATCACTGCATCATACACCAGGAAGTGCTGTGTCGTAAAGCTCTGGAGATGGAACAAGTAATAAGCACCGTAACACAGACAGAAAACTTTATAAGAGACAATTTAAGTCTTTTCCTGAGGAGATACATTCTGAACATGGCGGTGCGATGGCTGAGTCGAGGGAAAGTCCAGAATAGATTTTTCTAGACGAAAAGTGGCGATGTGAGCTGGACTGTTTGTGCGACATAAGGAAGCATCTCACTGTTAAACCTGCAGCTTCAGTGATCACGGACATGTATGATGCAGTGAGAGTGTTCCAAGCCAAGCTGCATGTGGGAGACTCTGATGCAGCAAGGAAAGTTGGGTCACTACGTGTTTCCAAACACTGACAAACCATCTCCACCGCTGTGTTCCCGACTGCGCATGAACTGCTCAGCAATCCGTTTGCAGTTGACGTGGAAACAGCACATGTGAACATCCAAATGAAGCTAATTGACCTCCAGTGTAACTACACACTCAAGGCAAAGTATGACTCTGTGGGCGCTGCAGTTTCCAAGCTTCACCCCCAAAACGATTCCTTAGTTTTGGCCCTCTCTGTGATTGAGTTTGACACCCCTGGTCTACTGATTGCTTTGCGCAGTTTCTCCTCTGCTGTTTCGCGAAGGGCAGGGCTCAGCTCCCTACACACACACACACATACACACACGCACACAGTTACAGTCAGAGACAGAGTGGGGGAAAGGAGAGGGGAGAACTAAAACAATCCGCTGCTAAATGTTTTACTTTAAAATGACACAGTATAATTATTTATTACTTGTTAATCATGTTAAAAAATGTCAGCTCAAAATTGTCTGCGAGTCATATCGCGTCATCGAAACTGCCATATATGGCTCGCGAGCCAGCCATAGGTTCCCGACCCCTGCACTGGAGTATTCTGCACCTACTCTTACTTGTGTTTTCCTGTCATATAAAAAGGAAACCTGCTACATTATTAAACAAAACACAGATTTATTTTTATTATATTTATATTTAGATGAATGATGCTATATTTGACAGTTATGATACTGTAGGCAACATTTAGTTCCTGTATGCCTATCAGTGTAACAGGAGCAATACAATGGTATTTATACATCATTCAGACACATCCGGGTTAGTTACCTGCAGGAATTCAGCAGGTATGCTGCAGATAACTACCTGAGGCAGGCGGGGCTTTATTCCTCTGACAGAGACAACTCCCCGACCTTTGAGACTAGCAGAGGAGCAGAGAAGACTCATAAAGTTAAGCTTAAGAGCAGGATGGCCACAAACTTCACTCAGGACACGTTGTTATATTTCCTGCAGAGCAGCGGAGGCTCGGTGAAAAACTCGGATCTGCTTCTGCACTTCAGAAACTTCATTAGGGACCATGCGGACCGAAACCACAACCGGGAGCTCTTCAAGAAGTTTGTCAACACCGTGGCCACCGTTAAACAGGTCGACGGCGTCTCTTACGTTATTCTCAGGAAGAAATTCAAAGGATATGTGCCCGGCGAAGGGGGCTCTTCTAAGCCATCGAAACTTCCCACCGGGAAAAATAGCGACCCCTCCCCGGAGAATGCCAAACTGAGTCCCGCTGGGAGCACAGAAGAGACCTCGGCAGAAACCACAGCTGAGAGAGGTGACAACACCCGCCCCGCCGGGACTAACCGCCAGGAAAACAATCCTACCTGTGGCTGGGATCATGCTCAACAACAACAATATCGTGGAAACCAATTTGAACATAAAACATAAACCGCAACAGTTAATTAGCACACCTGAACTTTCTGGTAGAGCAGCAGCAGCTCAGGTGGTGAATCTGATCTCAGAGAAAACAGAAGTGAAGACCACCAGGGTGTCTGAGCCTCCTGCCCAAGATCAGTGGACTAAAGTGGGACAGCACAAAGTGGGATTTGGGCCTGAGATTACACCTGTGGTCACTGCAGTCAGTCACCATGGAGGAAGAAGCCAGCAGGTCCCAGAAACTGTCAGAGGGAGGGAGGCCTGTCTGCAGCCTGAGGGAGGTCTTCATCAGGATCCTCCTCTTCATCACAACAGTCTTCTGCTGCAGAGTAATCAACACTACATCAGATACAGGCGGAGCTACAAATCTGCCATCTCACATGATGAGGATGAGGAGGAAGAGGAAGAGGAGGAGGTGCAGATGAGAAGAGGTTCAGCAGGAGGAGCGTGGCCCCTGAGCACTCGTCTCGGAGACATGGGGAGGGTCCTCTCAGACTCCTCGCCGTGTATCACAGACCCGCCGGCTCCTCCCTCATGTATCCTCCTCCTCCTACTCCTCTTATTCATCAGAAAGGAAGATCCCAAATATTTACATCCAGCAGGTAGAAGGGGAACCACCCCCTGGTGGCAGGAGCATGCAATCGGGGGTAGGGCAAAAAAGACAATGGGCTGTGTCGGGGCTAAAACCTGGGTCTGATTCGGGGGAAACGTCCTCCACCAGACGCAGCCTTCCTTTAGAGGCAGAGCGCTACATGCCGTCCCCTGACCAAGCTACAGAGGTGGTGCCTCGCCGTGATGTGCATGCAGACCGCCAATACTCGCAGCTTGCAGGTGTCCACTTGGGGCCCAATCAAAGCCAAGGGCTGTGGCTGTCATCTAGCGATAGCAGCATCTTCTCCCCCTCATCTCACGCAGGCTTCTCCACCAGCGACCGGATGCTGTTAAGCTCCCCCAGAGAATCGGGGTGGAACAGCAGCTATGAAGATTTACAGGCAAAAACAGGTACGGCCACACTCTGTATGTTAAGATTTAAGGTAAAGTCTGGTGTTAATCTTTAATCTCCTTATTGTCACCTCATATCTCGAAAAGAGCAAAAACTAATTTATTCAAGTAACAAGTATTGCGTGTGCATCAAAGCCAAGCGGCAACCGCCGGGTCTGAAAAGTGAAGCCAATGCGGAAGTGCCTTAAACCTTCATTCTTTTTAACAGCCAGCAGAAATGCCAAACTTGGGGCTTTAAAACGGTAGTACACAAACCAATGGGTGACGTCAAGGTGACTACGTCCACTTCTTTTATACAGTGTACTTACAAAGCCTGATATATCTTCATCGTCTGTGCCATAGAGCTCCACTGTTGTCCAAAAACGAGTAAAAACGCATCATTGAGCCACACTGTTGCACTGGCTGCCTTCATTACCATGAAAACAAACACAGTAGTTCATTTAGAATCAATCCCACATACACCGTCCTGCTGTCCCAAATACTCACTAGAGCACCAAATGAGAATTACTCTCCACTGAAAGTAGTCCCTAACAAATTCACAAACTAACAAACAATTCCTCAGGCTCGAGAAACATTTGATAAATAAATAACCTTTTAAATGGAAACGCTTGTTGAGTTATAGCTTTAGATAGCAGTGAAGATATTGGTATAACAAAGCTGTAGATTGTGTCTTGAACTCTGCGGTGTCAGCAGGTGAGACAGGGGTCGGGTCTAAAATCCAGGAAGTACTCCAGCGACCCCAAGGGAAAAAGTCTGTGACGCAATGTGCCAACAGTAAAACTACAGGGCATTGTCATTCTACAGGCCATCTCCATGACAACCAGGAGCCCACAACTAGTTTGTCACCATTCCATCACTCGACTGACCATCTCCACGACGACCAGAACTCTGCAGTCCGTGTGGCGCCCTGGCACCTCTCCACAGGTCAGAGCTAAAGTTTATAGGACTTAGTTGATGAGTGTTTTTTTAATGATCTTTTCTTCTTATACACACAACGTCTTTAATAAGCTCCAGATTTGAAGAAATCTTTATGTATGACTCGACTTGTCTGCAGAGGGACATGTAATACTGGTGATATTTACATTGTTGTTACAGTAAATTCTGGGCAACATGTCTGTTACATCTGTTGTAGCAGCTGTGTCATGTCCAAGGGGAAGCAGGAAATGAGAGGAAATAGATCGCCCTTCAAACCATTTGGTCATGGGTATGCGTCAAATGGAACCTTTCCAAAGTAAATATTAGAAGGAGCTGCAATGTGACAGTTTTTGTAACTTACAAAACTAACCGATAAGTACGACTAATTCATGCAGCGAAGCCAGGTGTGCGGAGTGAAAGTAGACAGTGTTTGAACTTCTCTTTCAAGAACTCTTCTTCAGTCTTCAGAACTACTTCAATGTATGTTTGTGTGTATAACAAAAGTGCAAGAAGAGGGACTTGAAAGTGTCAAGTGTAAATACCCTCAAATGAAAGCTGAAAGTCTGCACTTAAAGCACATATTGATTGTTTAATTTCAGGTCCATTGTGGTCGTGTACAGAGCCAACATGATGAGAATTGTGTCAATGTCGAAATATTTATGGACCTAACTGTAGCTTGTTTAAAGCGTACTGAACACTTTACTCCACCGACAGGTGATCTCTATGACGACCGAGAGGAGGCAGAGTCGAGCGAGGGCTCCACTTCTTCGCAGTTGCGCCCGTCGGTCGCCAGACGGCTCAGCAACCAGCTGAGGAACAGAATGTGCCGCAGCCTTGGAGCTGATCTCGACCAGATCCTCCAGGAGGAGGTGAGGGCGGGGGGAGGAAGTGAGGCGGCCCGGCTGAACCGCCTCCACATGATCTCTTCGTCACTCAGCCTACGCTATAACCTGTCGTCGTCCTCGCTGTCGTCCTGCTCCACGCCACAGAGCGCCCACAGCCTCGCTGACCTGGTGGAGGATAGAGGAGGTAGGAGCTCTTCTGCTGCCACCCCCTTGTCCACTGCTGACCGTGAAGGCCCCAGCAGGCAGGTGAGACGAATAGATATCTTAAACGTCAAGCCAGCTGCACACTGGAGAACCGGGTCAGAACTAACAATTATCCCTGTCGAGGTTGGAGAACCTGCTGCACTGATCTGTGAACTGGGAGTGATTTTAAAATGGGTTTTGAGCATTTAGAGATGAGAACTGATTATTAT
This sequence comes from Cottoperca gobio, assembly GCF_900634415.1. Classification (NCBI taxonomy): domain Eukaryota; kingdom Metazoa; phylum Chordata; class Actinopteri; order Perciformes; family Bovichtidae; genus Cottoperca; species Cottoperca gobio. The sequence continues at coordinate 2,833,272 of NC_041366.1, forward strand.
ATACTAGCTGCATCTCTATGCTTTTGTTCCTTCTCAACTTCAGGTCATTTGTGTCTGTGTAAAGTTTACGTTATAATTATTATTGACTGCATTATTGGTTTTTATTTGTAAACCTGTTTTTGCAAATGTTGAAATAGTTGAACTGTGAGTCATTAACCTCTGGTGTCCTTAATTGAAGTATCTGCTAATGTTATTTTTCATCTTGTTACATTCAAACCTTCTTTTTCTTTTTTTAAATAATCTAAATAGTTGATTAATTGATCTCAAAAAAATATGTTGAGTATCAGAGGTCCTTTTATTTAGTATAGCAAGTGTGGTTTATTTAAATAAATAATAAATCTAAAAAGAAAACCCAGCTATGATGCACAGTGAGGCTGACCACTACTAAAGACTAATACTTTCTGGTCTTAGCTTTTTCTTGCTAACAAAACTGAAGAAATAACTTCAATTGTTTTTATTATTTATATAAAGGAATTACAGTTCGTGATTTCCAGGAGGGACATTGATTAATGATGTTTGCTCTTCAGTCATTGGTTCCTCTGGAGTCCAGGGAGCACGCCTGGCTGGTGAAGGGTGCAGCGGGTGCCTGGCCCGACATCTACACCCTTTTCAGAGAGGACTCGTCCTTGCTCAACAGACACGACTTCATCTCTGGCTTCACTGTGCTGCACTGGATTGCAAAACATGGTGACCACAGAGTCCTCAACACCTTATGGTACGCAGCTAGCGGTTAGCTTTGTCAGGCTTATTCTGTTAAACGAGAAGGTTCATGTAGCATTCTGAAACTGGAACATGGTTCCTTTGTTCCTGATGGTTCTCTGATGTTTACTGCATACATGTCAGCATTAAAGACATTGTTTGAGTATCGCAGTCCCTCTAGCAGCCTGAGGATGAAAAGGTCTGTTGCTTGGTCCATTTAAGTCAGCCAGTTCAGTGCAGAGTAAATGATCTCACTGTTGCTCAACATTTCTTGAAATAAAGCGGAGACATTCATGGCCCCCAGAGCATGATCTCTAATGCAGTGATTTTCAACCACTGTGCCGTGGGAAATTATCCAACTATTTTTATTTTAATCAATTTTCTCCGACAGCACTCGTACCGGAGCTCCGGCAGCCCCCCCCCCCCAACAGCTATACATATATATTCCCCCAACAGAACCCTGCGCCCCCTGAAATTCAAGTTTTTTTTGTTTTCTTCCTGCCTTGCGCATTCACATTCCCTCCTCCCACACACGCCTACAGAGCGGATGAAAGGGGAGGAGTGAAAACCACTGCTCTAATGACTTACCATTAGGCCAAGAATTCCACTTGTTCACAAGAAATATCTAAATCAAGCGAGGGAACCTTTCTGATCACATTCCTGCTCCTTTTTAGGTCAAACATTTTAAGCTCTACTACTGATACGGCTCTAAAGGGATGTTCAGGCGGAAAGCAGAGTGAATTTTAGAGGTGGTGCAATTAGATACAAAGTAAATGGAAAGACGGGAATCAGGGTCGGGACTAACTAAACCTAAGGCATGTCCACGTCACTTGAAGTTTCAATATTTACTTCATAAATGTACAGAGAGCAGAAGAAAAAGGAGAGAAGTTGGAGAGAAATATGAGAAAGTGAATCAATCAGAGCCTGAGCAAACAGACCCAGCCTCTTTTTTATATGTCCACATTCGGTAAGGACTACACTTCCTGACCCCCTGTGCTGCATCACTTTTTCTATTTTAGTTTTTCAGCAAACCCCTAAAAGGCTGCCACTTTTGCATAACCTTTTAATTAATGGGGCCAAACTTTGTTTTTCGGGTCACACACGTTCGGTTGATTCAGTTTCACTGTAAGCTCCAGCTGTATGCAGGCTCAGCTGTGCTTTAAACTCATCTGCTGACATTGATATATTAATGTATTAATATTAATGCACTGGATTGCTGCTTAAAGTTAGCATGTCAACATGCTGATGTGTAGCATGTAACGTTTAGCATGTTGCATCAGCATTTATCTCAAAGTAAAGCTAAGGCTGACAAGATTTTCATGAAAAGAATTCAAACAAGTCTCCTGTTTACACAGAAGTTTCACATGGCGCCACTACAGCGATCAGCTGATCACCCTGCCTAAACTGAGTCTGTACTATCCGCAGTGGAAAATAGATTGTGTGAGTTGGGGAGAGCTGTACCATGCTGTGGAAACGTGGCTTTAGAATCATCCTGTCATGAAGTTAAGTGTTGGACAGGTGCTGTCCTGCTGGTTGTGCTAGAGCTAAAGTCATCCTCTGGGGACCATGACTGTCTCTCTGTGTGAGATATTTCGCTCTCATTAACTATAGTTAAAAAAAACAAAAAAACATCACCACTGAAGCCAATATGAATTGCTGTCAAAACTTCCTGTTTTTCTTATTTCCATTGCTAAATATTTTAATAGAGCAGCAAAAAACTGTCAAAATGCATTTGAAGGAGATTTATTAAATGACATGTGAGGGACATGAAGGTAAATATACTTTAAAATCCTCTGCAATGAGGAACTGATCTGCTCTCTCTGGCTGGGGTTTCAGGTATGGAGTTCAAAAGGCTGGTTTGACCTTCGACATGAATGCCAAGTCAACATGCGGCCACACGCCTCTCCATATTGCTGCCATGCACGGCAACGGGAACATAATGCGGTTGCTGGTTAGCAAGTTCAACGCAGATGTACAGCTGAGGGACACGGCGGGAAAGAAGCCCTGGCAGTACCTGAGCGGCGCCACGCCACAGGATGTCTTCCAGCTGCTGGGAGCTCCATCACATCCTGCTGGGGGAGAGAAGGGAGGAGTCGGGAGAGAAAACCCCGGCTGCAAACAGCAACAGCAACAGCATCAGCGCCGTCTGCGGCATCATCTCTCCTTCGCTTCCTCGAAAGATAGGCCTCTGACCATGTCAGGTACGACGAGAGTCAAAAGGTCGTCGTCCATCGCTGCGTTCCTCAAACACAAATCGCTGCATCGGTTTCACGGACATCAGTCCGACTCCTCCGTTTAAAAACTCAATTAATGGATTTGCTTGGATTTGGAACCTGATTGGTTTACTGACGACTTGACTAAACAACAGTTTGCTGGCCGCTGGTTACATGATCACAAGCCGAGTCGAGCCGCAGCCACAGCACCTCCAAGATCAAAAAGTGGCTGCTGATCTGCCTCTGACCATGTACTCATTCTTGACTTGTGCTTTCACACCTGTAGTCTGGTCAATTTGGGACCAAGGGAACCAAACTTAACAGGTTAGGTGTGAAAGCCTCTCACTACTGTACCACACATAACTCTTCTCACCGCCATTAAAATAGGCATTTTAGTGGCCTGTGGTGTAGCTGGTATTGATGGTAAAATCAGTGGCCTATTGGATATGTAGTTATTTACTGTAATATTCCAACACATACACATATATTATCATATTTAGAATTGTGTCCCAATCTCTTCCAGTATAAGGGCCCAGTCAGACCAGCATTTACAGTATATTCACAGAATGTCGGACCAAAATGAATTTCAGTGGAATCCCCACAATCGGTGGATAAATAAATCTGAGCCATATTTTCAATGTTGACACCAAAATTAGTTTTGTTGACCTGACCAGTCCAAGAGTCCAAAATGGAGAAAACTATCATATTCGCTGTTCTGCGCATCAAGTTTTACTAACTATCCTTGACCTTCACTGGAATCCCAGAAATATAGTCTGTTGGCCCTGTGAGGCGTATTGTCGTCAGACCGACAACTGATGGGCTCCGAGATAAGTAGCATGTCGACCGTCAGCTCACCACCTACCAAGGAACCACTGTGTCACCAAGCTTCTAGCACCACCTACTTCACAGAGTCTGAACATGGCACCTAAAGTGGCAAAACCTACCAGTTTGTCAGTGCAGAGCGGTATGTGACAGTGGAACTTGAGTGACACGTTGTTTATCAGCGGCAGCACATCAGTAGCAGCAGACCAACAGTAACATATGCCACTAAGAATTAGCATAATGCTACTTGAAACACGGACCAACAAGAAGATGAACCAGGGCTGCAGCTTCTCTCAAAGCTACATTTAATTAATTGTAGAGCAGCAACTAATGATTATTTTTATTATCGAATAATCTGCAGACTTTTTATTTTGATTAATTGATGATTAATTGTTTGATTTATAAAATGTCAGAAAATGGTGAGAAATGACCATGCCAGTTTCATGTCCAAGATGATGTCTTTAAAGGTCTTTGTTTGTCAAAAACCCAAAGATATTCACTTTATTATGATAATAATGATATGGAATTCTCCATTTTTGCATTAACAATTACTTAAACGATTAATCGATTATCAAAATAGTTGCGATTATCTGTCGATCAACTTAAGTCGACTAATCGTTGCAGCTCTATTTTACTGTGGATGCACTAAACAGATTTTAATGGACCTGGTCTGTCCTCTGTTTGAGCATGCCCCCTGGCCTGTAACCCACCAAACTCCCAGGATTACTTTCCAGGAGATCCAAAGTAACGAGTTTAAAAGAGAAGAAGTTTCTCACGGTGGACTTTTTGATATGAACCTTTTGTTCTTGGTACTTTTTTTTCAGCCTCACTGTAGATCTGTTGCTTCTGCCGCCACACTGTCCAAAGCCTTATTTAAGAAGTGATTCATCCAAATTACTGCAACAACAGGCAGCACTAGTTTCTGCACCTGAACAATCGGTTTCACCGGATATGAATGCCAAATAAAATTTAGTTTGAAAAAGAGTGCTGGCTCTGAGGCGTGTGGCGGCTGAAAGCGGGACGTGCCAGCACACGCAGATCGGCAACTGATCCTGTTTTAAGAGGACAAACAAACATGATTATGAGCAACGTGACAGTCGGCAACAGAGATGATGCTGCAGCTTTTTAACACTCATTACCCACATCTGCTCTTAATTGTGTACTTTCCTCATACTGCTTCCAAATTAAGCATTCGTTTTTAGATCGGTGTGCTTCCTTTTATGCAGCCTCTAGTTTCACTTTGTTTCTTTGAAAGTTAACTTGCAGTGAAATTAACTTTAGGGAATTAGTGGACAAAACATCATGAACACCCTGTTTCCTTGTTTCCAGCCTTTGTGCTAAGCTAAGTATATTGAGTCGTGTCAATCTTCTCATCTAATCTAACATTTCTCAAAGTGTCAAACTATTCCTTTACATTAGTGAGTACAATGTTATTAATACTGATATAAATGATTGACAAGAGGCAAGCTGTAATAAAGTGAAATGATCCTTTAATTTCTGAGCCCTTGTCTGTATTGGCTCGCACCTTTTATACAGGATTTGTAGTTAAAACATTTAAAACTCCAGTATTTTCCTTTTAACACTCTCTTTGTAAAGGATTGCGGTCTAAAGTTTACTGTAATTTGATGTTCTACAGTGTGTACAGTATTTTTCACATCACTGAGTATTAAATGTGTTTCACAGTTTGAGGTGTTTTATACAAATGTATTTCACATCTTTAAACGCTGTGGTCGTTATTTATGGATATGAATGACTTGACGACGAGGGTTTCACACTAGTTTACAGTTTCACCTGATTCCTGTGGAGCGCTGAAAGACAAGACAGTAAAAAGTAAAATAAATTACTGAAAGTTTCAACAAATAAAACTGTTACCATATTAACTTAATAAAAATGTATATTTCCCTTTAACCTCCAATCAGTTGGTAAAATCTATTAACTATTTATTTTCTCTTCTATTTGTCTTTCACTCGATTATTTTACTTTCAACTTCCTAGTTTTGCACTTTGTTGGTAGAAAAGACAAAAACTGATTTGAGGTAACCATAAAGTACCTGACGTGTGCTTCATAAGATATGCAGACGTTACACATAAGTTACGTTACGTTAGACATACGTGAATACGGAATACGTACGTGAATATTTACCTATGTAAATGTAGTACGTAAATACTTACCTACGTGAATACCTACATGACTACGTTAGAGGAACGTTAGATATAGGCTACGCCGGCTGACGGTGACTCCTACAGCCAACTTATTGATAACGAGTGGATAACCTATTCCTACCCTATGTTAAGATTATGCTTGACGACGGAGTAACTTATAACGTGTTTTTACAGTACAGCTAGCGTTCAGCATGTTAGCCGTTCTCCAGCATCAGCATGACGTGAACCAGATGGCACTTTTCCAGCTCCGTTGGCCAGACGCTCTGATACGTTTTGTATAAGTAAGTGATAAGCTATCAATGTTTGACATGCGTATAATAATTCATTATGTATACATCAGCTACAACACCGCTGTGGAAAAGTTGGACGTATTTGGACTCTGACAAATTTTGAGCTACTTTTCATATACGCCGGCATGTTTCTGCCATACGGAGCTGTGTGACAGGGCCGTATGTCTGGCGTGTTCGGCGTATCGTCTGCGTCCTTCAAACGATCACAACTTACCCTTAATTTATATCAACCTATTGCCGATATTTCGTATGCGCCGGCATACGTTTCTGTCACACGGATATGTGTGACAGGGCCTTTACTGCCTTTTGTCAGTTGTGGGGCTTGGTAGATGTGCGGCTGTATCGTCTGTACTGTTCTTTTCTCTTTGGTTTATAAATCGATCAACTAAACATGAGTCTGTAGGTTCTAATAGGTTCATTGTTTTTCAAGCCGAAATGCTAAATATTCCAAATATTCTCTGGTTTCTGATTCTCAAATGTGAGGATCAGCTGTTTTTTTTTATCAATTTTTATATCACAGTAAAGTGAATATTTGAATTGTGAAAATAATCTGCAGAAATAATAGTTCCAGCAGGACAGGAGAGGCTGATGAAGACTTTGAGATGTGGTTGAAAGTTCATTAAAAAGCTGGTAAATGGACCTGGAGTTAAAATGATTTTGTTAACCTAGTACTCAAGTTATTAAAAGTTGTTGCACTGTAAAGGCTTTCTGAATATCTGACAGCGATTATCATATACAGATATAATTTGTCTTGTTCCTAAGAGGACACTGGTTCAGTTGTTCCACAAACACCATTAAAGGTCAGGACTTGGTTTTAGGGTTGTGGTTAGAATCAGATTTAGGTTATTGAGGGCGCTCAAGTATAGAAATACAAATTGTGTGTGTGTGTGTGTTTTAGTTTGAACACGCTCAGAGGTGTGTACATTCTGAACCGGCGGTTAGACCTGCTGTGTACATAGAGTTACATAATATGTTTTGTACAGCAGCTTCGCTCACTCTTCATGTGACGTCGCCCACTCTCACTCTGAATGGAGGCAGGAAGGTTCCAGTTTCCAGAAGAAAAAAGAACATTGCATATTTTGGAACACCTGAAAGATGAGCTACGTGAAGTTTGAAGGGCGTTGAAGTATTTAGGTGTCTAAAATGAGGAAGAATAAGACATTTGCCAGTATTGTTTGAGAGACAGATGTAATTGAATGGATCACAGGATCACTTATGGTTTTTGTAGAAGACCTTCATATTTCTTGGTCTGCAGAAGACAGAAAGTCTCAATGAGTCCGTTAGATTGATGGTCATAATCTGAAACCGATCTTTCTGTAAGAAGAAATGTGCATGATTTTGGCCAAGCTAGTGAAATGGCTCTAGGGATGGAATTGCAGTCCATCAAGTCCCTCACTTTAAGTCAGACTGAAATATTTGAACAACTATTGGATGGATTGCCAACAGGGCAAAGTTTTCACTTCCACCAAATATTGGTTCTACATTTTGTGCAGACATTCATCGTTCTCACATAAGGAATCCTGATGACTGGTGGTCCCACCATGAGGTTCACATCTGTGGTTTTGAGTGAAATGTCTCAACAACTATTGGACTGATAGAAATGAAATCCGGTTCAGACAACGATCCCCAGGTCCACTACTTGGCTTAACTACTAAACAGACCTGCCTGCAAAACTGATGAGTTCCCATCAGCCTCAGCTGCGTTTAGTGCTAATTAGCACATGTTAGCATGTTGACACACTGAACTAACATGGTGTTTGTTAGAAAGCATGTTAGCAGTACAGCCTTGCAGAGCAGCTGGTGTGGCTGTAGATTCTTAGTCACTACAAGGAGTTATTAACTGGTTATGAAGAAGTCTCAATGTAATACTGATGTCTTTATATGACCTACATAACTGAACACGTCCATCATATGCATATTACACATTGTACCTTTTAATAGGGTTGTCTACTAGGCAATAATCATTCTAAATGGATGGAAACAGTGACTAATTAATTAAAGTTCTAGATTAACACATTAAACTATGTAAATAGTTAGATACCACTTAAAAAAAAGAAAAGTCCTGTAATGTGGATGGACGACCCTTCAAACGCAAGTTTACATTTAAGGCTGGTGCAGCAGACACAGAGCGACTTTATAATCCCACTAGATTGTTTTTGTTCTTATACGTTGTGAACTCACCCCTACAACCCCCCCTCTGACGTTCATCTATGAAATGACATATGTCTGCTGGATAAACTCTGCTACATAACGTAAATATTAAACATGTAACATAATGTTTTTGTGTGATAAAATGAGGACAACGAGCTCTCTCAGTTTTCATATTTGCATCTCTTCATTTATTGGTGCATTCAGTGAGCTGGAGCAGCCACCAGCAGCTCCCGCAGCAGGAACAACAGAGCTTTTTGCAGGAATAGAAATATATTAAACAGAACTTCAAGATGAAAACAGAGTGTTGTATTAGCATTTTTTGAACATTAAAGTGTCACTTGTATCCTTCTGAAATTCACACACTCCAAAACCACATTTCTGTCTCAGCTTAATATTAAAATGCTTTAAATAACTCAAAATCTTTATTACATATGAATATCTAGAACTTTAATTCCCTCTGGGATCACAGAAACCTTGCGCAGTCTGTACTTTGTACGAGGACAGCAAAGTTCATAAAGCCTGGATGTTTCTGGTAGAAAGTTGTCATTACCAAGACTTTGAGGCTTTAGAGGAGAACAGGTACGTAAGGAAATAATCACGGTCTTTTGATGTCGCTACGTTCAAGAAGTAAAATGATCATTTGAGCCTTTTTTTAAGTTTGTAGATGAATAAAACAACCTGAGAAACATTAATTCAGTCAAGCCGTCACAACAAGAGAGGGGAGAGAATACAGAGGGATTCCTAGGAGGGATATTTATATTAGCATCTTATTAACAATAAAATAGCACTTCACTAACAAAAAAATAAAAAATAGATACTTTTTCTATGTGGGTGAATAATACAGATAATCGTCTATACATTTGATTTAGACTATGAAAACGTTATAGAGATGAAATCACGCAGAGTGAGGAAGGAAAGGGAAGATGATAGAATAAAAACAAATATATGAAATGAAAGAAGAGTTTAAAATGACAAACAAAACAAACAGAAATGGACAGAGAGCGACACGGTGGAGAAGTCCATTCTAGGTTTTTTTTTTTAGGTAACTTTTCTATTTATTATTTTTTTTGTAATATTGTATTTGAGTTCAACAAATATAATTAATAAAGTAGCAGCAGCACGTTTTTTACTTTTTTTGTTATTTAAAATTTTTTTGGGCTCTGTTTTCCTGTTGCAAGAGATGATGGGACCTGACCTCAGGACAGCTGAACAGTCACGCTGGGGTTGTTAGCGCTGAAACCAAAACCATCTGAATCGCTGCTTTATTTGTGTTAGAACATCAATATTTCCTTATTTTACTGTGCGTTTCATCAAAAGCAGCAATGTAACGGACAATTGCCAACTGTGATGGGCAGCGTTTCCAAAGGAGCTGCCTTTACATAGCTTTGTTCTGCAACTGGTAACACTGAATACTGAATCATTTCTTCGTTGTTGCCTATTGCAGAGGGAGCTGGCCATCACTGTTGCCAAACTGCCCAACTGTCACTGTTTGATCAAAAAACTGAATTGAGGAGTTTGATTTGAAAGCGAAAGATGATGTCAGTGTTCAGGTGGTTTTGGTAAACAGGCTCCTGTTTGGTCTCTACGAGGCACTGACTGGCTGCAGAGGCGGGCAGGGGGAAGAGCTGCCCTCCTGTCGAGTCAACAGGACACTGCAGACACCCAGTCCTCCTCCAACACCTCCACCTGTTGTTATCACCCCCATCAAAGGCGGTGCCCCTTCCTGGACAGCGGTGTCTTCGTTGTAGAGTCGTTTGATGCCATCGTAAAAGTCGTCCACCTCCATATCCTCCACCTGAACACACAGACAGACTTATATTGTGACTCAGGTCTAGGGCTGCAAATAACTATTATTGTCATCATCAGTAACTCACCAGATTACTTTCACGACTGATAGTGCTGCTTGTATATTTGCATGCGTGATGTAGATTCATGCACGTAATGTGGAACCAAAGTTCAGCCCGGTAACTTTAAGCCGGAGACTGTTAGCAACATGTGTTAAGGTTAGCATAACAAGCTGATTGCCATGTGAGTCAGTCACACTACGGTCAGCTACAACAGCAACAGAGAGAGAGTTGTGTATAAGAAGATGAAAGTGTGTTGTGTTTGTTCACTTTTTACATTTTACTGCATAATTAAGTGAAAAACCAGCAAACTTTTACATTTGAGACGCTGGACCCAGTTCAAACAATTAATTGATTATCTAAATCTTTGCAAATTCATCACTTAATTGATTCTCAAGTCCTCGACATTTAAGTTGTTTTATTGTTATTCTTTTTAAGAGAGAGGGACAGTGTTACCTTGCGCTTGGTGGATGCCTTGCAGCGCAGTGGGACCTTCTGCCGGTGGTTAAGATGGCGTAGGTGTTTGGGAGGAGAGTGTAGAACTGAGGAGGAGGAGCTCCAGGGCTGCTGGCTCCCCTCCTCCCCATCAGCAGGTGCCGGTAGCTGGGCAGGGGCGGCGGTGACGAGGACGAGGTTCCTGGAAGACTCTGTGGTGGAGGTGATGATCCCTGTGAAGAAGAAAGTTACAGAAATGCTTAAATACACTTTTGTGTTGAATAGATACACGAACCCGGTCAGTAAAGTCAGTAATCAAATAACAAACTAATTGTTACAGCAGAATTAAAGATATCGTCTTTAATATTCAACACATTCTTCTTCCTTCTTTCTAACTCCACCCTCAGATTGTTTTCATTTTTAAACTTGTAGTCTTCAGCCCCAACCGATGCTGACTCAAGTGACATCACTTGAGGACATTTATCAGACTTCCCCCAGCTCCCACTGGAGCCACAAAAGGTTTTATACAACTTATTTTCACATATGCAGACGCCCTGTGTGAACTTTGATGTGTGAACTGGGTGGAGTTTAAATACCCAGTGTGCAGCAGGGGAGGGCGGTTTGGCTCTGCAGGGGTTGGTAGATGTAGACAGTGTTTGGAGGCAGGGAAGCCATTAATGTGGACAGACTACGAGCCACCAGCTCTCGACTCCGAATCAACTCGGAGCTGTCGATCTAAGAGAGAGAGAAGAGGAGGAAAGAAGATGAACCGTGAGAAAGGAGAGGGAGACATTTATCCTCTATCAGGGGTGGGGAACCTTTTTCCTATCAAGGGCCATTTCAATTTTTACAACATCCTTCGAGGGCCGTACTAATTATTGAACTCATAACCTCTTAAAAAAGAAACTTTTCATCTTTCTGTTTTATCTTTCCATGTTGTTATGTTCCGCTCTGCAGAGAGCTGCTTGTTGGGCCATCGTTCGTCCATTTCTCCTGGAAAGTGCAACATTCTGCATCCACCTTTCTGTTTTACACTCGCCATGCTGCGTTCACTGAGGTCAACGACAGTCTCGTTTAATATTGAAGTTTGACATGACGTGACCACGTGATGACACGTTCCGCTCGTGTTGTGTTCAAGGACCCTGACCGTGGCCAGGAAAAACAGTCAGTCAACGGTTTTATTCTATTGCTGTTAGATTTTTAGTACATTTTTTGGAGTTTTTTTTTCGTGTGATTGCGTGTTTTTGCGTGTGTTTGCGTGTGATTGCGTGTGTTTGCGTGTGTTTGCGTGTGTTTGCGTGCGATTGCGTGCGTGTGATTGCGTGTGATTGCGTGTGTTTGCGTGTGTTTGCGTGTGATTGCGTGTGTTTGCGTGTGTTTGCGTGTGATTGCGTGTTTTTGCGTGTGTTTGCGTGTGATTGCGTGTGTTTGCGTGTGTTTGCGTGCGATTGCGTGCGTGTGATTGCGTGTGATTGCGTGTGTTTGCGTGTGTTTGCGTGTGTTTGCGTGTGTTTGCGTGTGATTGCGTGTGTTTGCGTGTGTTTGCGTGTGTTTGCGTGCGATTGCGTGCGTGTGATTGCGTGTGATTGCGTGTGTTTGCGTGTGTTTGCGTGTGTTTGCGTGTGATTGCGTGTGTTTGCGTGTGATTGCGTGTTTTTGCGTGTGTTTGCGTGTGATTGCGTGTGTTTGCGTGTGATTGCGTGTGTTTGCGTGTGATTGCGTGTTTTTGCGTGTGTTTGCGTGTGTTTGCGTGTTTGCGTGCGATTGCGTGCGTGTGATTGCGTGTTTGCGTGCGATTGCGTGCGTGTGATTGCGTGTGATTGCGTGTGTTTGCGTGTGATTGCGTGTGTTTGCGTGTGATTGCGTGTTTTTGCGTGTGTTTGCGTGTTTTTGCGTGTGTTTGCGTGTGTTTGCGTGTGTTTGCGTGTGTTTGCGTGTGTTTGCGTGCGATTGCGTGCGTGTGATTGCGTGTGATTGCGTGTGTTTGCGTGTGTTTGCGTGTGATTGCGTGTGTTTGCGTGTGTTTGCGTGTGATTGCGTGTTTTTGCGTGTGTTTGCGTGTGTTTGCGTGTGTTTGCGTGCGATTGCGTGCGTGTGATTGCGTGTGTTTGCGTGTGTTTGCGTGTGATTGCGTGTGTTTGCGTGTGATTGCGTGTTTTTGCGTGTGTTTGCGTGTTTTGCGTGTGTTTGCGTGTGATTGCGTGTGTTTGCGTGTGTTTGCGTGTGTTTGCGTGCGATTGCGTGCGTGTGATTGCGTGTGATTGCGTGTGTTTGCGTGTGTTTGCGTGTGATTGCGTGTGTTTGCGTGTGATTGCGTGTTTTTGCGTGTGTTTGCGTGTGTTTGCGTGCGATTGCGTGCGTGTGATTGCGTGTGTTTGCGTGTGTTTGCGTGTGATTGCGTGTGTTTGCGTGTGTTTGCGTGTTTTTGCGTGTGTTTGCGTGTGATTGCGTGTGTTTGCGTGTGTTTGCGTGTGATTGCGTGTGTTTGCGTGTGTTTGCGTGTGATTGCGTGTGTTTGCGTGCGATTGCGTGCGATTGCGTGCGATTGCGTGCGTTTGCGTGTGATTGCGTGTGTTTGCGTGTGTTTGCGTGTGTTTGCGTGTGATTGCGTGTGTTTGCGTGTGTTTGCGTGTGTTTGCGTGTGTTGCACGGCACGGAGGCCGGAGGTTCCCCACCCCTGCTCTACAGGCTTTACAGCCACAATATGAAAATGTAAAACATACTGATGATTTAATTATTGAGCTCAATATGAGCATTTGGCTGCTTCTCCATCAACTTCTACACGCTGAGCATTTAGAGCTTCTGATTGGCCACAAGTTGAACCTAATAATGAAAGAGAGACCGTCTGGTACCTGTGCCTTCCTCAGCAGGTCTATGGTAAGAGCCAGCCAGTCAGGACAGCAGGTCTCCAGCTCCAGGGTGATGAGGGCCAAGGCCAGCATGGATCCTCTGAGCTACAGGAAGGGACAAACGTGTTCAGTGTTCAGGCAAACCTGAGCCTCAGAGTGTGACTTGCCCCTGTGTTTGAATATTTACTTTATATGCATTAGTGTTACACAAATAATATCCATGGTACAAAGTAAAGCGAGAGTATGTGTGTGTACCTGTAAGAGTGTGTGGTTGGCCAGACAGTGGTAGAGTCGCCGTGTGAGCAGGGTGAGGTGCTGCGAGGGGTTCAGTCCCAACAAGGAGTCCAAAAACCCAGAACGGCACGACAACACCATCGCATGGAACTATGGGAGACGAGGAGGGGATGGAGCAGAAAATACTCAGCATTATAAGGAATTTAAGTTTAAATACATTTGTTTCATTATTTACACAACTTCAACCCAGAGTAGAAAATAAAGTAACACAACACTGAGATTCAAAGTACCTCAACGTTTTTGTAGGCAAAACAAATGTTTTTTACATAACACAGTACTTTATGTCGTAACTCGTGATAATGGCTACAAGCCCGATGACAATAAGGGTTGAAGTGCTGCTTAACATCTACAGAATGTAAACAACATCTCATGGAACCTCTTTAATAACTAAATTGAAAATGATGTAAGAATGTTGAGTGAAACATACTAAAATAAAATAAACTGAAGGGAAGCAAAGACAAAACATATCTTTGCCACTAGGTGTCACTAACAGCACCGATGAAAAATCTATGAACACAAACAGGCCACACGTTGATTGCCAGTGATCAGTTATTCATTGATGACAGACCTCAGAATGTTAGATTTGTTCAATGAGTATTTAAGAAACTTTGAGGGCTCCTAAAGCTCTGATCATGTCAGAACAGTGAGGCTGTGTGTGGGTGTGACAGACGTACAATGTGCAAGAAGTCCAGTGCTGTGGCGGTGTGCAGATCCCAGTTCAGCTTGTCCAGGATGATCCTCTCCATCCTCAGGATCTCTGATGGAGAACAGCCGCAGCTGCTGGAGGCAGCTAGCTCTTTCAGAGAGGGCAGACACTGAGACACACACACACACACACACACACACACACACACACACACACACACACACACACACACACACACACACACACACACACACACACACACACACACACACACACACACACACACACACACACACACACTCTCTTATCAAGACCAGCTTCTGATTACCCTGGAACATGTTGTTCTTCAGTTAAAACCAGCAACTTCCAGTCTGTGATGTGGGACATTCAGTCCTGACTCCTCTTCCTGTGTAAACACTGACTGTCAGCTGTAACAAAAGCCTCCTCATCATAGTTGTACAGCCATCAAGAACCTCCCACTGATCCACAGACAATATCTGACCCGACTACCGCCCCAACAAACAAAGGTCTGGTCTGAGCGGTGCTGTTTTCCTTATACGTGTGTATCGTGTCGTATGTGTTCACCTCATCCTCCTCACAGGTCTTAGCAGCCAGGAAGAAGCAGGCGATGGAGATGCAGCGCAGGTACTTTGGACGGGCCTGAAGACAAAAACAATCCCATCAATCAGTGAATCAATAAAAGGTTTACAGTTAGTTTTAAACCCTGTGTGCTGGAGTCAACCTGACATCAGCTGACACGTTTGTTGGAAGACATATGATCTTATTATTATATTGTTTTGCGTTGAACTTCCTCATGTGGCCATGTATAAACTCTGTTCAGTGTGTGAATGGTTATCCCTACTGATACTGATGCACCTTGTATGGAGCCTCTGAATCTGTATGAATGGGTGAATGCTGACATGTGTTGAAAAGCGCTTTGAGTGATCGCAAAGATTGATAAAGCGCTATATAAATGCAGTCCATTTAACATTTCCACAGCAGACATTTTAATATTCAGGAAAAGGGCAGTTGTAATTGATACCACTACTGCAGGGCCCTTTCATGATGAGCTTGTGCCGCTGCTTATTGGGTTCCGAAGTGAATCTAAGCACGCGTTTACGGTAACAACGCTACAGTCTACGCATCATGAGTGTCAAAGCTGCCATGAAAATTGTATGTCAAAGCACATTTAAATGTGTAAATCTCAGGCTTGATGAAGGCTTTGAAAGAAAGACGAAGTTCAGACTGGCCGACACTTCTTCTACATCTTTTTAAAGTTTATTGTTGGTTGGCAACCAGCGATTAGCTGCATTACCGCCACCTACTGGACTGTACGTGGAGCAGTAGATTGTCAGAAAGTAAAGAAATATAAATAAGTAATGAATAAAGATGGTTCCCGACATAAGTTCTCTTCAGTTTCAGTAATTGTTGCCGGTGTGTCGACCTTCTCATTTCCTTTCACTCCAACATGAGCAGGAACCCAAAGGAAGATTTCAAATCCCCTACAATGTAATCTGAGTAGTAAATGCAACATACACAATATACTGCCTGCAAGACAACTTCCAAGACTTAAGGCTTGACAGCACTGCTTCCTGATGTTGTGCATGCTCACTGAGTAACAGGACTTTTCCTACTCGTACAGCTGTGAAAAAGGCCTATTGACATCTGTACAGCTTCTGATAATCCTTAAAAACAGACACTTCCTGTTCCTGTGTAAACACTGACTATCAGCTGTAACAAAAGCCTCGTCATCATAGTTGTACAGCCATCAAGAACCTCCCACACACTACAGTCTAGTCTGAGGAGTAGTTCTCCTTTTGTTTCTCTTCAGATGTTAAGCAAATTTTTTTTAAATCTCATTTAAACGCGGCAATTCAAAATATCCCAATAAAATGGTGTCTCTAATAATCTGGTTGACACAGGAGTGGGTGAAATGGATCGAATCTTATATATATATATATATATATCTATATATATATATATATATATATATATATATATATATATATATATCTATATATATATATATATATATATATATATATATATATATATATATATATATATATATATCTATCTATCTATCTATCTATCTATCTATATATCTATATCTATATATATATATATATATATATATAATTCAATTTAATGCAAAAACATCCAGAGAGGAAATGGTATTTAAAAGAATGTCCCTGTACCTTAAAAATATGAAATGACCAACACTGTCATTTTGGCAGTGGTAGAAGGATTAGTGGTGAAAGTAATAGTAGTAGAAACATTAACATTTTTATATTCTGGAGTTAAAAACCAAGCAAAAATAAACTCCACTTGGTAGTTCTGCTAACACTCACAGCAGCATTAGTAACAAAGTAGTACTGGTGGTATTAATGTACCTTGATGGAAGCGAGGAAACGGTCCAGGATGCTAACAGCTAACACCAGGGTTTCTGGGTAAAGCTTCAGTCTGCTGTGCAGTTCCATCAACCAGCGCACGGCTTCATCCCGATGGGCAGAGGAGACGTCTGTATCCTACAACGTACAGCAAACAGCAAGCTTAGCAACAACATCAAGCGAGGCCTAAGGGAAGCGTTGTACCATTGACACACTTGTTGTTGTCCATTCGTCATAGATCTCATCTAACCTCTTCATGTTGTTCTCAAAGTGCACCACATTGATACATTTAACTTTGAAAAGTATAAAATGTTCATGCGCCACCCACCATAGTCTCTCAAAATCAATTATGATCTGTGACCAAGCAATGAGTATTATTCATGCGAGACAGATGCAGGATGTGGGATTGCTACTGTCCCTACCACATGGACGTTTATTTTGACAAATAGTTTTGGCCATGTAGTGTACCTACTATACTTAAGAGATCAAATTTACGTGACGATGTATTACCATGACTAGTACTGCAGTGCAAGTGTATTTGTACATTCCCATCAGCATTCAGCAGACAACAGACTTTATGTCTCATGTATTTGCCACAGGGGGTGAAGGCGTAACAATGAAACCAGAAAGAACAACACCCCTCCAGGCAGAAAGAAATCCTGTGACAAGTCTGTCAAATATGTATCTGCAGAAACTAAATGTACCAGAACTTCCATCTACAGCGAGAGGGCCGACCGGGGCCATGACCTGACAGAGCAAGTTCAACTGAAGTTGGTGACCAAGCCAACAGGTTCATCTGAGGACCATACGGCTGATTAGCCTCTAAGATATCTGGAAATATAATATTTTACGATTCTAATTAAATAAGTTATCAATAACTCGCTTTAACATTTGAGGGAAAAACATCCATTTAATAAACACTGGTCATTTAAAACTAAGTGACATATTACTAATATTTAATTAGACAAAAAACTGAGCTGACACTTAAGCTAAGTAAAAATGTGTTGTCTTTTAAAAGAGTCTGGTGATGGATGTGATGAAACAAAGCGTTTGTGTCAGTGACTTTACATTAACGCACATCTTTGTGACCTTCCTCATAATCCCTACTGTGATCCTGCTGAGTCAGCATTCACAACAAATATTATTTATTATTATTATCAACTCTTCTTTGATTCCTTCCACATTTTTCAATGTAGAAACTCTATTCTAACATCAAAACGTTCAGCTCAATTAAGACATGCACACTATTACTTTTCTCATTCATAACTTTCAGAATCCCCTAAATATTGTCATACAGGGTTAATGCAGTTGTAATAACTAACATTAATTATTAATACACCTG
The DNA here is from genome assembly GCF_900634415.1 of Cottoperca gobio. NCBI lineage: Eukaryota > Metazoa > Chordata > Actinopteri > Perciformes > Bovichtidae > Cottoperca > Cottoperca gobio. Next base: position 2,851,408 of record NC_041366.1, read on the forward strand.
TGCCAGTGGTATATTGTCAAAGGGTACGCCCATGCCTGATCTCCTTAAACCTTGTACTCCAATCAGGACTCTGCTCTCAGAGTTCAGGGCTCCTGTCTGTCCCCAGAGGGAAAAACAAGTCAGCAGGCAAAAGGGCTTTTTCCTGTCCCCTTCTTTTTTACACCCCCTTCTCATGGAGTAACCTCCCCATGGGCAGCAGACAGTCTGTCCGTCCCCCCCCCCAACCCCTTCAAAATAAAAGCCCCATGGAGTAACTGTATCTTAACAGGAAGCATAGGATGAGGCTTGTATCTATAAATGAAAGGCCTCAACTCTCACTGCATGTTAACAGGAAACAAGGACTGGGCCTTGTTTTTCAAAATAAAATCCCCAGAAGGTAGCTATCTTAAAAGGGAACTCAGAAAGAGGCTGTGTTTTTCAAAATAAACCCCCAAAGAGTGACTGTATCCCAACAGGAAGCTGAGGATGAGGCATATTTTTCAAAATAAAGGCATTGAATGTTAACAGGAACCCTACAAAGTCCCCGTTTTTCAAAATAAAAACCCCAGAAGGTAACTGTATCCTAACAGAGGACTATTCATACTGCTTCAGCTGCTTTTTCATTCATTTTCAACTTTTATTTTCAAATGGTAAAATTGTTCACATCAGGAGTTTTATACAACTTTCAAACATTATGGGTATTAACTTTTCACTGACATTCATACTAATTAAGCCCATTCCCACTTATTAAACTATTTCTACTACTTCACCTTCTCCAAACACAATAAACCTTAGAAAACTTAATGTAGCATTATCTTTAAAAAAAAAAACTTAAATATTCCATATCTTTTATAAACTATTGGTATTATTCAACTTTTCAATGACATTCATACGTATCAAACTGATCCCCACTCGTTCTACTATTTCTGTATATTAAACTGTGTTACAGGTTTCCGAAAACAAATCAATTTGTGTTGAGTATTTTCTATTCTGTCGCTGTTTGTGGCAAATCATGGCAGCGGCAGCTAGAACTGGCACTTCCGGTGGCAAGCTCAGCTGCCACGATTTGAGGTTGCTCTTTCTCCAAAAAACATGCACCACACTACTAAAAGAAGTCGGTTATGCAGCGTTAAAGCTGTTATCATGGATACTGTTGCTCGAGTCAAACGGTATAGATGCAACCTTTCTATTCAAAGGTAGAATTATTGGCCCAAGTTTGCTTTTGTGTCAATGTTGAGATGTATTTTGTCATTGAATCTATGCATCAGTTCATGAAGGGAGACACTTAGAGGTAAATCCTCACCTGTGAGGAGGTCTTCTTTGGCATGTAGACCTTCCACATCTTGGCTTCCCTAGAGGCGGCCTTTTCCAGAAGAAAAGACAGCCTCTGGCGTCCCCAGGGTTCGAAGAACTTCATTCTTTCCCCTGGTTGAGCCTACCTCCCCGCTGGATACAGCTACCTGCACAGTGACACATCAGAACATCACATTCTCTAACAGACTCATTTAGCTTCGCTGTCACAAGGACCAATGCAGGAAATCTTTGCTGCCAAAAGCAATAACCCTCCACAGAGCAGACAACTCTCAGCTTCATAGTTTCTTTCTTAACCAGACTCCACTGTGTTTTTCTCTTTTAATAACCCTGCACACTTTGCACATCTTTAAACTCACACTCTACCTCACTGCATTTAAATAAATATAATAATAACTACTTTGCACAATTGTCTAATGTACATAGTATGGCTATCCTATGTTTATATTTTAATTGTAGTTGTTTGGTAAATTATAGTGTATTCTAACTTATCTTTTTTATATTGTGTACTCTTTAGATACTCTATAGATTTATATATTTCTAGTGTTGATATGTATATATTTACAGTGCATTTTTTTTACTCCAGTGTAATACCTGATAACTTGCGTCTGCTGCCCCAATTTGGGATCAATAAAGTACATCTATATATCTATCTATCTAGATATCAATCTACCAATCTATCATACTCAAACTCACAAAGCTTGATTTATAGTTCAGACAAACAATGTCTATAACACATTAGGGAATGAGAACAGACTGAGGTGTGAATGACAGTGTAATGTAGGATGTTTTCATGGACAATATTTATTGAAGGTCAACTGAAGTGGTGAAAAGATAATGTGATCTCTATTTACAGACCCTTGTCACAGTTGCTTGCATATGTAAACAAGTTGTGCCCTGCAAGTCAGAGTAATATGTTCCCTTACAGACTGATTTTAAATATTTTTTAGAGGCATATAAATACTAAATACTACTTTCACAAGAAACAAGCAAACGGAACAAAGTAGGGGTGGGCACGTGTACATAGTGGCGTTAGAGGTTTTGTTTATACTGTTGTTACTACCCCGTTAATATATGTGGGTGTACCAGCTCATGCAAAGCCTTTATCAGGGATTTTGTGCAAATGTGATGAAGGTGTTTAATTTGGATTTTCCTGTCGGATTATTTGAACTATTTACGATTCCCAATAGATTTCCCAGAAAATGCATTATATCAAGACATATATTAATACTGGGATATAAAATTACATACGGGGATACTATCATAAAGGAAAGTGAAAAGTAATACATAGAATTTAAGTTTTGGGAAAACATTTTTTTTCTTCTATCTATGCAATAATGGAACAAACTGAGCATGTAAAGCTAGCTGACAACACTCGAAGGAAACCTTGTGGTCATGTTTGTTTATTCTGGGCATTTAAGATACTGAAGGTCCAGTAAACAGTTCTCAGTTGGTTCAATCAGACCCCAAACAAACCGTTGTAACGTTACACATAAGAACACACTTTGTTAGCATAAAGGTAACGTTACATAACAGCAAACTGACCAAACTATACATAGCTTTGACTGTAGCCAATGCTAACTGTAACGTTTGTCCAATACTGAATCAGACTACTTTTGTCGGGAACTACCTCCTCCGGCAGGTCCAGAAGCAGGTGCATTACCAAGCGTTTTCTTCCATTATCAACCTGAATACGACTACTCCCTGGAACGGAGCCTAGCGTCCCTGCGGAGTCAATAGCTGACGTGACGTCGCGCACAAATTCGTACGTATCTAACAAATAAATGTTGAAAACGTTGGGCAGTATGGTGTCATGTAAAGGAGTTGGTGCGCGTTTACAGCGACGACTGTGCTAACTATACAATAGGGACATTTAAATGGCTGACTCCAACCCAGTAAGTAGACGGAGCCCAAAGCCTTACCTCCCCTGCGAAGCGGAGAAAACCACAGTTGGATTTCATCCGGTCCACTCAATTCAAGGATAAATATAGGGGTGAAATCGGGGACCCGTTCTTTAGTTTAATCGTCCATCTTGGCGTCCATGGTGCTACGTGTTGGAGAAAGGGGTTTTTGTAAAAAATATATAAAAATAATAGACCGATACGTCTTCTTCCGAAGAGGGAACTGGGGGAAGAGAGAAGAACTCAGGCTCCGCCCACCTACAGACGTACGGTAGCGCAAAACAATGTTACCCTCTGTGGAATCTTCCCATTATATTAAGGTTAGCTATATGAAAATACAGTTCATAGCTACTTTAAATGGAAAGTTTATAGTGAGCCTAATGTACTTCACGATATATTCGGTGACAACCTTTAAACTCCAACAAAGGGTTTATTATGAGTTTATTTTGTATACATACAATACAATATTCATATTTGTTAGTATTTTATGTGATATTATACTTAACTAACAAAAACATACAGCATATAAAGAACAACAAGAGTCGGGAATGGCTCAAATGACAAGACAAAGCATATGTATGTTTTATTATTTTTATGGCACTCAAAATGCATTTTCAAACCCACCCACCAAAGGAATCCACTTTTAGCGCACATACACACAGATACGGTAATCATAAGTCTAAAAAACAATAATAGCTGTCAGTTTACTTTTGAATGGTCATCAGGTAGTTTGTCCAAGGAATTCCCCTTGTGTGGTAACAAAAAAAACTTTCACTTTCTGTTTGTTTCTCTGGCAATTTGATGTAGGCCAAGGTATGGTTAGTTTACAAAATGTCAAGTTTATGGTGGATATTTCTCTAATTTTAACTATGGTGTATGATTTGTTTACCGTACTTACATTTGGAGATGTGATGGTTCCTCAATAAATCGGAACGCCTACATTTCTGCTCAAATTTGAAGACATTATTTCACTTTGAGAGATTATGACACTGTGTTGTTAGCACTGCAACACGCCCACAGCCAGAGTGTGAACCATTTTCAATATTCATAGACGTTATATATTACATTTATCATAAAGTTGGTTGGAGACAATAAAAACAGTCAAAAGACACTACGTAATGCTAAGATTGCGTCAGGAATGTACAGCCGTGAGCCAATCACAATATCCCATTTTGGGCGGACTATTTGAACGTATCAAAATGCGGCTGACTGATTGGTCAAGGGAAACATCATTCGGCGAAGGATCGTGTCCTGTAATAGAGCCAGTGACATTTATCGGTGAATTGAAGATTGATTATCGATCGCAAGTACATTCCTCTTGACGATAATGTTAGAAATTAAGTCAAAACTATACCAAAATATGTATGTATGTCTTAATTTATTCCGTTAAACCCGAAAGGAGGTACATTATATTCTACACACAAACCGTTGATTGGTTTCTGCCGTGTGACGTCAGTAAGTGGGCGTAAGCGTTATGAACATCAACAAAAGAGAACAAGAGAAAGGAGAAAGAAGAGAGAAGACGAGAAGGTCTAACGGTATACGTTACAGCAGAAGATAACCAATATGTGGATTTAACTTGCAATAACAGGTAGAGTAAACCTTTAAGATATATTGAAATTATACTGATATTACACAGACTACTCGATCTACATTTGCCTTTCTGCTAGCAACTAACTCGAAAGAGTAGAGAAGGAAAAACGGATTGAAGTGAACGGTAGACAATGGGATCTCCATTTAGCTATACTATTAATAAACAGAAGTTTATGATTGTAGAAAATGTAATCACTAGTCTGTTTTTCTTCTGCATATAATCGCACAATTTTGAAATAATTATATTAACAATCTCTGTAAGGAAATATTGGCATTTATGGTGAGTGTTTCCTTGTTATGATAGTGGTTTAAAAATACAAATTATATTAAAATGTTATTACATTCGTTTACACGTACGATATACTTCACTTCCTCCAGCCAAATGTGTTTTTCTTCTCGTCTGTTGTTATTGCTGTCCCCCGGATCCGTGTCCTGCCTCAAGCAGAGCTTTTTAACACGGTTGTATTCGCAAAGATAAACCAGCAGAAGGACATTTTGATCGGTTTGGTACATTAACATCGAGCTATAATCTATAAAACACTCGGTCTCGTTTGGTAATGGTGTGTAACAGTATAGTTTGAAAGACCTTTAAGGTTTCAGGAATGAAAAAGCAGCCCCTCCCCCGCTCCTAAAGGAGGATTTAAAACATTAGCTAGCTGTGGTTGTTGTTGTTAGCGTTCGTGGTTGTCCCCTCAAAACGATAAAAGGATTTCCAGCCTGCTAGTTAATGTTTGTGTATGTGTTTGAGGTTGTTTAGTAACAGACTAAATCTAGGAAAATTAGTTGTTTTTCGGTCAGAGGACAGATAAGGCGTCTACTAGAGGAAAGCTGACACCGGAGCCCAGCTGAGGGAAGTGGGCTGGGCTCTGAGCTGTGACCGCTGGGGCTCAGAGCAAATGTAGGCCAATGATCTACACAGCATCGTAATGATACAACAAAGATATCGCAAATTACTAAACCATTGTTTCCCCAACCATGGTTAAATGATGGAATTATAACATCTGCCCAGGTTTTTGATAATAATCCATATTCTAATTTTTTATTATACAATTTTCTAATAGCCATGAAACCAAACATGTCTATGCTGTTGTGTTTCAGGCTGTCTCCAATTGTGTCTTATTACTTGGAATATCGATTATTTTCATCAGAGATCAAACAATACTTTTTACAATTGGTAAATGAATTGTTTGGGCTACAAATGTGAAAAGATAGAGAGCCCGGCATGACGTTTCTTCAGATGTATTTACAGCAGTTATCAAAAATGTTCTTTCTTCTATTTTTTGGGGTAAATTAATATTGTGATAGAAACATTAACTAGTAGACTTACCAGATAATCATTGTTCTGCAGAGAAGAACAAAAGTACTTTAAAGGAGTGTTGTATAAGACACTACAAAAATGTACTTGAACGATTGAGAATTGATTTGGATTGCAGTTGTGATTGGCATGTTTAAATATTTTGGACTGGTTAGATAACTCTTTGACATGAATACTTGGTTATGTTTTGGAGCTGAACCTAGGTGCTTTCCTGTTTTGCAGAAAATAAGAGATTATTTCCTCCAGTGCCAGCCAAGACATGGATGCCTTCAAGCTGATGAAGGAGCTGAGGGTGAATTATGAGCAGGAGGCTTATTATCTCCCTAAAGAGACAGGGCTGAGTCTCATCGAATCCACAGCAGAGGTGAGAAAAATAAAAGATCATTATTCCACAGACTCAGAAATTACTTGAAGTTCAAATAAGTTACTTTGATTTTTGATTGACCTGTTGTTTATTCTTAAAGTCTATTGAAAGTAAAACATAATGACATTGAACCGCTTTTCTAGTATGACTAGCAGGCCTCCTCTCTGGCAACATGTGAGTAATCAGCAGTGTGTGGCAGATAAAGCAGGTTAATGAGCAGCACGTCTTTTGTTTTCCAGGATGACAGTCGGATCTCGGCCAAGTGCAGAGATGCCAAAGTGGAGGACCTGTGGAGTCTGACCAGCTTCTTCGGTTACAGCACGCAGACATTTGTCCTGGCTGTTAACCTACTGGACAGATTCCTGGCCATGATTAGGGTACGAGATACTCACTCACACCTGATAGGAACACACGTAGGCCACTCTAGCTTTCTTTTTAAACATGGCCTGGTGACATCATTTGGCTGCTTATGATGTTTGTTAAAGCTGGAAACCTCTCCAGCAGATGTAGCAGTAAAGATAAAACAATGATAGTCTCATTCATTTGGTTGAAGAATTCCGCTTGAAGTTATTATGATATACTATATAATAACTATATATTACAGGATTTATAAAAAACAAAATATATATATTCCTGTTTACTTGCATCGTACTTCCTTAATCAGTTTGTTACTGAATAATAAATCAAATGAGAGTAGAAGTATTTTGTTGCTGATTTTAATAATAAATTACTTAATAAGAACATTTTCACAACCAGCCCTTTCCAAACAGTTTCTTACTCGTGTGTCGTCCACCTCAGATCCAGCCGAAGCACCTATCCTGCGTGAGCGTCAGCTGCCTCCACATGGCGGCCAAAGTGACGGAGGAGGAGTGCAACCTGACGCCCACAGTGGAGCTCATCCGCATCGGACAGTGCAGGTTCACCGTGTCCGACCTCTGCCGCATGGAGAAGATCGTTGCAGAGAAGCTCAACTTCAAGTCCAAAGCCATCACTGCCTTAACCTTTCTGGACTTGTACCACCAGATTGCACTTTCACACTCCGCAGACAGGTGAGACTCATCGACAGGGAATTGTGTGCAACTTAAAGGAACACTTTACCCACAAATGTTCATTTGTTTATGAAGTACTCGCCTCGTGTTACCTTGAATTCTAGAAGCAAACTTTGTTTTTAAGCCTTCAAGTTGAGCGAAGAATCCAAAACTGGAGAAAAGTCTTGATGACAAAACACGTGTATTTTCACTATTTAAAACACTTCTGCATAAACAGTCTCAGGTATAAAAAGCTACTCGTCCAAACTGTTTTAAATATTACGACAGGGAGCATAAGACTGGATAAATGAGACTGGGACTGGACTGCGTTGTGTGAGAGATTTAAAAGGTTGATAAATTCATTAAGACTTCATCGTGGAGGCATGCGAAAACATTTTTGAATAAAATATCCAATTCAAGATAACACGGGTGAATAATTGATATTTAAATGATCATTTTGTGGGTGAAGTATTCTTTTAATATCCTGTAAAGTTTACATTCCCGCTGATGCTTCTCCAAATCAGTCATTTTTAGTTTTATTGGTTTCAGTTCATTTCTATGAAAATATACTTGCAGAGAATTGAAACTTGTTGGAGATACATAATAATGATAATCAAATGTGTCCTCTGCATCAGCACGTTTTTCTGAATATGACATGTTTGCAGCCCTTGTTGAGATGTGAAACAAAGAGTTCAGATCGCTGTGTAAACACAAAGCTATGAGTTGATAGGAGCTTCTCCACATCACTGCAGTTCCACTTGATGCATCAGCCATCAGTGTCTGACTGAAGTGCACATACAGTTTAAATCATCTTTTGTTTTCTTTGTGTGTGAACAGAAAGGAGATTCTGAGCCTGGAGAAATTGGAAGCTCAACTCAAAGCCTGTCTGTGCCGGATCTCCTTCTCTAAAGCAAAGGTAGGAACTCACTGAGGGTCAAAGGTCAGACAGGATTACTGTAGCTCTGCAGCCGAATGAGACATTCAGAAAGGACTTTTCTTTGTTATGTCTCTGTTAGTTTGATAACACTGAGTCTCTGGTCTGTTTGTTCCTGTCACTGACTTCACTTCCTGTCTCTCTGTCCGTTTGTCTATCCAGCCTTCCGTCCTAGCCTTGTCCCTCCTGAGGCAGGAGATCGAATCCGTTCAGTCGGAGGACATGTTGGAAATAGCCTATCACATCCAGAGACACCTCAAGGTAAACACGCATGACTGTCTTACACAACAGGGGAGAGAAGCTGAGAGTCTAAAGGTTTCATTTATCGGGACTTTAGTGAGTTTCTAAAAGTTTAATTAACTGCTGATCTCAGCTCTGGATCTGTTACAAACATTAACACGACCACAACTTATTAAGTAGCCTGTGCACAGCCTGCAGGCTTATTACTTCATGTATCATAATTAGGGCTAAATCTAATTAATTACAAGCTTTGTGATTAATTAATCTAAATTAATCGCACATATCAATATAGAGCACGATTAATCTGCGTACATTATTTTGTCGCGTTATTCTTTCTGTGATTAATTAATCGAAATTAACGCACTAATTCGACAGCCCTAATCATAATCAATTCTCAATAGCAGCAGGGGTGGGGGTGGGGGTGGGGTCTATTTATTCTTGGCCCGGCTCTGTGCCACAACATTTCTCTTTCGACGGCTGGTGTTATGTAACCTGGTGTCGTGTGTTGTGGCGGCTTGAGTCTTTAAAGGTAATGAGACTTTTAAAAGTTTGCCTTGACTTCTGGAAACTCTGCCAAATGTTTGAGTTTAAACGAGTAATGATCTGTCAGGTTTCTCCCCCAGTATATCTTCAGTGTACCTGCCCTTCTACCTCCCTGCAACATTAATGTGTGGTAACAGGAGCAGTTTTGGCATATTTAATTTGTTTACGTTTTTATACTAAGATTATATGTTATTTAAGAACTGTTACTTTTTCAAATAACGTATTCCCTTGGAATTATAATTTCAAATCAGAAAAATGAATACAGTGTATTTAGAGAATATTTCAGACCCTGATATGAGAGACTTCTGCTCAACGCTCAAACTTACAAACACTTTAAGGTTCAAGTGTTTCATCAGCTGATCAGGTTTCAGCACAAACCTACAGACGCTCTTTAAACCCATGTTACTGTTTACAGGAACATACCGTCAAGTAATCAGATCATGTTAAGTGCACAGATGTCAGTCAGTGAACAGGGTTCAGGGCCAAACAGTTAATCTGAACTGCTGTGTGGTATGGTTTCAGATTACCGACATCGAGCTGCTTCTATGGAGTGAACGAGTGGCTCTGTGTCTGTCGGACTACGCCTCGCCTGAATGCAGCAAACCCAATCACAGGAAGCTGCAGTGGATCGTGTCGCGGCGGACTGCCCAGAACCTGCACAGCCACCGTACCGTCCCCGAGCTGCCCACCATCCCAGAGGACTGTTGGGATGAGAGCGAGAGGTAAGAGCCCCAAACACACCTGAGCAAGATACGGACACTCAGAGCCCCAAACACACCACAGACCTGAACTATGAAGCCAGTTCAACATACTCAGGATCTGTGTTATCTGGTTTAACTAACCTAACAACCGCGACCCCGCTAAGCGTTTCTACGACGCTGGTTATCAACTGGGAAAGTGAACGAGAGCTTCTCAGTCTGGTTATGAGCGCGTTCACATAAAAAGGGCTTTGCAGCGTATGACCAATCACAAACAGGGACCAGTGTACAAGTCTGAAGCATTTTACAGAGATCTCAGAAGGAGCAGATAGAAAGAGTTCAGTGACCTGCCACAGCTGTAGGTGTGAACCTGAGGAGATACTATAAGTAAATACAAAATGTAAATAAATAATCCCATCCTTAAGACTTACAAGTATACACATACTCTGTGACTAAAGTTTCAAATATTGATCTCAATACAAAGTTATTTTCCCTGGTTTACAAAATAAGCAAAAGTTCTCAAATTAAAATGACTCTGCCCAATTCAAATATAGAATTAAAAAATTGAGAAAGCAAATACAAACACTCAGGACATCACAGCTGCTTCGAAGCAAACTTCAACAATCAGAGAGATGCGTCACTGAACGAAGGATTGTGTTGGATTCAGTTTCATCGTGTTCAGCTACAGGTACAATCTGCTGCTAGATACTAACACTGCTGACAAACAGAGGCTTTAAAATCTAAAGGAACAAGACACACCTTGTGCGTCATCACACATACCAAATGTATGTTTGTACACTGTACAAATGTGTCCGAACACGTATTTGTAGTGATCCAGTTCGTCTACTAGAAATAACTCAACAGTTTCTACTGCAGAAGCACTTTTTCCAATTATTCGGAGTCACTCGCTTGTTAAATGACATTTAGGGACATTTTGTACAACCTGAGGCAACCAGCTGTGCAGCAACACATGTTTCTGTTGTGTTGTAACACACACAGGCCCCTCCCACTGTCTGAGCTCGCCGGGCCTCTCGTATCTCCCATGATGGGACAATGTTTACGAGTCACAGGGCACGTCTCACTGACAGTCGTTTCCATGACGTCACACGAGGCCGGAGAGCCTCACCTTAAGTAATATGGGACTTCTGGAGAGCGTAGAAAGAAGAGGAACCAAAGAAAAGAAAAAGGAACCAAAACACGGCAACTTTTCTCAGCTGACTGTTGTAACCAGCGATCACTAAGCCACAGAACATCTCACTGAAACTACAAACCTGCTCATCACGATTGTTTGGATCCCTTTTTGTTCCGTTTAATTCCACTCCTCAACGTGTGACTCAGCTGTTAACAACAGTTGAGTCACGCTTCTGTCAGCAGTCAGAACATGAGGTCAGGCGATGACGGGCAGTGTCTGCTTGAAAAGGAGGAACTGTATAATCATAAGAACTCCGGCTTCTTCTGTCGCAGTGATGGAAATGTTAACAAGTTTAGGAATTATGAAATACTCTTGAGGGCAAAGTGGTGCGTATTTTCATTATTAGTTAATCATATCTTGTGTTTGTTATAATAGTTGTATCCATATGAACTGTTTAGTCCTTCAAACATCAGAATTATAACCAACGTCTGGCACAACTTATATCTTCAGGTTTATCTCACTCTGATCCAATTAAACTAATGTACAAACATGTTTAAAAGGTCAAATTCATATTAACATGTCAGAAACCGTATCTTTCTCTCTCATCTCCTTCAAACTGCTCTTTCTGAACTGTAGCGGTTACAGTTCAGAACCGTTCACTGAGACGAAGGACTCAAGTATCCATCAAATCCGACATTAGAATCCAGACTTCACCTTAAACTATCAGCTGTGTGTATAAACCTCTATATGTATGTATAACTGTACACTGACAGAATATCCCTGTTTGTCTCTACAGTGATGATTCATGTGAGGATGTGATGAGTTCAGGTGAGGAGTCTCTCAGCAGTTCTCTGGGCAGCGACGCTGAAGGGCCCTTCTTCCCTCTGCACCTCCGCCAAAAACACCTCCACGCCTGATGCCTTGCTGCCTCCTCTAACTTCTTTACCTGAAGTCTATAATTTATTGTTAAATAAGCTCTGGTGCTGGTAGAGAATTGCACAACAACTGGCAGCTGAGCTCTTCCTGGCACAGTTCACATTGGTGCATGTTGAGATGTCACATTCCAGGATATACAAGCGTGGTCAGATTAGTTTGGTCTTTAAGCTGCTGAGCTAGCAGACACTGCAGTCTGAGACAAACAGACAGTTCAGACCAGACACAGTTCACGTTGTTGACCAGATAATTTGCCAAAACATGTGGTATTTATTTATTTAATGGAATGTTTTGACTGCTTTTATTAAAGGGCAGGGAGGAGTTTTCTTCGTGTAGAGAAGCTGAGTCGCTGTGATTAGTGATGAGGACTTTAAACGCTTGAGTGCTGATGACCTCTAAAGGTATGGCAGATAGAAGTCAGCTGTTCTGAGATAAAGACACACTGAAGTCCGGATCACTAAACGTTATATTTTCTTCAGAACAGGGTTGAAAACTAAATTTGAGCACTGTTTTTATTTCTTGAGATAATTAAGTCTGGATCTCCTGACTGAAAACCGTTGGTGAGCACGTCTGCACTCAGTCTGTAGTAAAGTCTCATTTGCACAGTCGTTTTTTAAAAACTCATTTGAAGTGTTAAATGGACAAACTGGAGGTTTGTGTCTGGGAGGAAAACTGTGTTCACCGAGTGTTCCTTCAGACCCTGCCGACACCACAGGGTGGTCCGATAAAAACAGTTGTGTGTGGATGTTTGTGGATGTTTGCACGTATGATCCTGGTTTGAATTTAAAGTTTATCATTTTAGGATGTAGTTAAGAAATAGTTTGGTGTGTTGAAAGTGTTCAGAGAAAATGCTGTATGGAACAAATGATGCCGGCTGTCAAAAAGTCTAAAAATGTAAAAAAAAAAACATGTAAAACTGTAAATGATGTACAAAAAAAGTTAATAGTTTGTAGATATTATTTATTCTGTTTTTGCCACCTGTACTGAAAAAGTCTAAAATCTTATAAAAATCGTATTTTTTAATCTGTTTGTCTTTTTCTTCCATCTCGTCTGGAAACAACCTCCAGCTGTGACTTTCTTCTGAAAGTATTTACTCAGTGTGTCCACAGTGAATTACAATATTCAGCAATGTGTAGGAGCAGAAGCTCATTTCATACAATATATTTTTATCAATTCGGTCACAAATTGTATCTAAGATCAAAGTAAAACCCTCCCACAGTGGCCGTAATACTGTTTGATATTGTGGTAGTGCGAGACATTTGAAATGAAACTTCTTTGAGAGTACTGACGGTAAAGCGTTACCATGTCCTGTTAACTCAAATCTTATTAAACCTGTTCCATTTTATTTACAGAAGCAGATGTAGAAAAGTTTCCTAAAAATAACTTCAGTTGTACTTTGTAAAAAACAAATGAGTGAGTTGTGAGAAACAGAAAGATTAAATGTCAAATCAGCTTTCACTTTTAACACGCATAAAAGTCTCCAGGCAGTTTATTGATCTTTCTGTTTAACATCCACCGGCCATGTTAACGCATCTGTGACAGTCTACGAGTTATGGAATGAACCAGTAACAGAGTGAAACGCCACCTGCCGTGTGGACGTCTCATGAAAAGCAAAAAGTTAATCCAGTAGCCTTCACACGTCTTCACATTGCATCTCACACAAACATACACACGTACTACTCCACAAACAAAAAGGCACAAGCACAAAACAAAGATAATAAATTCCACTGGGTCCTACCAAACTAGACTGCAGTCAGTCTGCAGACGTCTTCAGGGATCACTACGCAGTTCCTTCATCCTCCTCCATTAGATCCAGTTGGCATGTTGATTTTGTTAAAGTACAAACCCAGGGAGTATTACCATACTAAATCCATTTTACAAAACCCTGCTTCCTGAGGCAGCGAAAGAAGCCCAAAATCAGAAAAACAACAGGTATTCCAAACGATACGTTCCAGATCTGTGTGACGGACACACCAACCAACGAATCAAAATCCCATTCGAGGCTTCTTCTTCTTGGGTTGCGATGCCTGCGACAGTCTACCCTGTGAACTCTGGGAGAGGCTCAGAGGCTGGGAGAAACCCGGCCAGGCGGAGGCGTCCTGGGACAGATCCATCCTGAGGCTCCTCTGGGAGACAGACTGGGAGCTGCGGAGCTGGGAGAATGACGAGGCCACAGGTGGAGGTGGATGGTGCACGGGGCTCTCATCCTCCAGGAAATGCTGCGAAGGCTCCTCCTAGAAACAGAGTGGGGATAGAAGTTGTTCAAAGCAAATGATAATTCTGCATCTCAAAAGGCCTTTCTTCCTCGTGCCCTCAGGACTTTGGAGGCTGACCATGTCATCACTACGTCCCCGGTAGTCTGTGCGACCAAATGAGTTTGATAGGAGGAGCTATCAATGATACCTTCTCATTTCACCACATAAACCTAAATAAGGTGGCAACGGGATGCAGGGAGATCGCCAGGGAGCTCTATCGCATCTCATTTCCAGTGTTTTCTTTTTTTAAAGTACAAACATAGGAAGACAGCAACTACTCACCCATCTTTAAAGCGGTTCTGTCTCCAGACTGATCTCGAGTGCACAGCTCATAGTTGTTTACATGACTTAAGAGATTCAGTGCACAGAGGGATGTCACGTGATAGTCGGACAGCAGACTGAATTCCCTTTTTGTGTCACTGCACTAATCCAGCAGAACCACAGTGTAACAAGCACATATTAATACAGCTGTACAGGTTGTTAGGAGTCAAATGACAGAATTAACTCTTAAAACAAACTAAGTGAACTGCTCCTAGCAAACACCACCACAGCTTCGCTGTCGACAGTTCTGTCGGGAGAATTGTTGGACACATTACCGAACACAACACCTTCCTCTTACCAGTGGTGCGAACAGAACGCGGAGTAAGTCTGCTGAACGCTTGTTTCTCCTCTGATCGGCCCGTGTGGAGTCCGGTTTTGGTGTCTGGGACAGGACGTGGGTGCTGCTGGGAGTCTGCTGGTCACCGTGTTCGTCTTTCACACTTTGAGGTGTGGTGGTCGACGTGGGAACTGGAGTGTCGGTTTGCATGGTGGAGGGTGTTGAAGCTCTTGGTGTCCCACTCTCCAGTGAGCCCTTCGAACTGGGACAGCTTACCCTCGGTGTCGGACCACGCCCCCTGGCTCGCTGCAGAGGACCAGCCAGTCAAATCAGAGAAATCGCTGACCTCGGACTGGTAGCTGATAGACGACGTGAAGCTCGCGGACAGCTCTAGGCGCTGGCCGGAGGCTCTCTTTGCCTCCTTCTCCCTCCTCCTCTTCGTCTTCAGAGCCTCCAGCTTCTTCTCCTTGTTCATCCCCAGCTGGTCCTCCCACCAAGCACACCATGCCTCCTCCCCTTGCCAGGAGAGGCTCAGGCGCCGGCTGAGCTGATCACTCCAGGCTTCTGTATCGACCACGTCTGGCACCATTATCACATCTGGAGCTCTGAGGGAGGCAGAGTCGGCCCTGTGGACCAGCAGCGAGCGCTTAGACATGCACGCTCGAAGATCACGCCTCAGGGCCTCTACACGCTCCTTCTCTGTCCAATCTCTCGCTTCATCGTCAGATAGGTGGACGAGGCTTGTAGTTTTGACTGTTAAGTGCTGCCGGCAGTGTTGACGGGGATTCTTTTTACGACTCTTTTGCATCAATTTCTGGAGCCAATGTTTCCACGTGACAAGAGCGCTGTCGCTGAGCTTTGGGCAGCTGGCAGTTTCCTCCACACCGCTGGGTCCCTCAGTACCATCAGCATTATCTTTCCCCTCCTTTCCATCTTCCACACCTGCCTCCAATCCACTCACTTGTTCCAGCTCGGGATCATCGTTGACCACGACCTGAAGCTGCAAATGCTTCGGTATTCCAGCCTTCCCTCCGGACTCTGAATCCTCTGAGGAAGAGTCAGATGATTGTTGTTCCCTCTCTGGTGTTTCAGCCACAGACCTCTGCACAGTCTGACTCTGAGATGGTCCGATTATGTCTTCATCGCTCGACGTGTCTGATATAATCATCTGAGAATGTGGTAAAAGCTGTTTGGCTGTTTTTATCAGCGCTGGTGGAGGCAACGGTTCATCCTCTGCAGCAGGCAACGGTTCATCCTCTGCAGCAGGCAACGGTTCATCCTCTGCAGCAGGCAACGGTTCATCCTCTGCAGCAGGCAACGGTTCATCCTCTGCAGCAGGCAACGGTTCATCCTCTGCAGCAGGCAACGGTTCATCCTCTGCAGCAGGCAACGGTTCATCCTCTGCAGCAGGCAACGGTTCATCCTCTGCAGCAGGCAACGGTTCATCCTCTGCAGCAGGAGGTGGAGAGGTGTCCGGCTGCTCAGGCTCCAGGAACTGGTAGAAAATATCTCCCGCCTCTGTCAGCTGGAGGATACAGATACACTCCTCGCCACCTGCCTCTCTTCCTCCTCTCTTCTGGATACAAGTCAGACCTGATAACACAAAAAAGGTTCAGCCACATCATCCATGAATGATTTAAGTAAGAGCTGGGATCTGTTGTTAGTTGTTGAGAGTAGAGCTCAAACCTGGCAACCCCACTATGAGAACAACATTTGGGGTAACTACTCCTCGCAGTTGTTGGGCAACAAATAGCTTTGTGTATACATGTTGACGGATATGGAACAAAACAGCCAGAACACAAAAGGCAGATATGTTTGAGGTAAATTGCTGA
The DNA here is from genome assembly GCF_900634415.1 of Cottoperca gobio. Classification (NCBI taxonomy): domain Eukaryota; kingdom Metazoa; phylum Chordata; class Actinopteri; order Perciformes; family Bovichtidae; genus Cottoperca; species Cottoperca gobio. The sequence goes on from NC_041366.1 coordinate 2,868,064, forward strand.
CCAGTTTAAACTGTGACATGTCTCGTCACATACGTATATTAGTGTCAATTCTTCAAAGACAAACTGATGAGTTGTATATCAGTTACTCAAATCTAAGGTAACACAGGGCGAGTACTTGAATCACACACACCTGCTGCAGGTGAGGACAGTCTGCTGGTTGCAAGGTCCAGGCGGTGAGGGATCTGGACAGGAAGGTGTCTCAGGCTGTCTCTGGGTCTGAGTAGCGCCTGAGGAGGACCCCGACTGGAACAGGCCTCTGCTCTGCCTCCTGGAAACAAACAAACACACACAGTTACCAATACACTGTAACATTTAACGCTCATTTGTAGAAAAGCCAACTGACCTGAATACTGCAGCAGTGTGATTTCCTGAGAGCTGTGTGAGCCCAGCAGGATCTTGGTGGTCCGAGCCCCGCCCCCTGCTGAGCCGGAGGCAGAGCCGCCAAAAGAGTGACAAAACGTGGGTGGGGACTGCATCATGTGATCCCACTTGAGCATGGGCATGCAGGGGAAGCGCTCGTCCATGATGTAGGCCGAGTACTGACAGAGACACAGGAGAAGTGGTGAGATCAGTGCTTTTGTATTCCAATAAACTAACAGAGTGGTGATTTAGATTCTACAGCGATGCTAGTGGCGCTGTGCGGCTGTACAGAGTTAAAAGCTAACGTTGAAATGCTCAGAATGACATCAGGTGTAACATCTACCATGTCCGCCATCTTAGTTTAGCATGCTAACAATAGCTAATGAGAACATATTTCCTAGGGTAAGTGAAGCTCAGGCTGGTGGCGCGAGAGGACCGGTCAGAGGGTCATTCATCCTCTGGAAACTATGGCTAACAATTTCATGACAATCCTGGACCAAAGTGGTGGACTGACCGACATCATCTGTAAAGACATGGCAATACAATCAGGCTACATTAGAGAGGATGCAAATTCTGGATGTGCATCTGATGCCCCATAACTGACCCTGAAAAGCATTAGCAGGCCGTTTGTAGGCACAAGTCTACATTGGAAATGGGATGCATAGATGAAGCACAACGCAACTTTCTTTTTTCTTTGGTCCCAAGTGCATCGTACAGTATGCTTCTGAATTCTGTAGTGATCTTCTTGTCAGTTTGTTCCTGTGGCTTGTGAATGCTGCATGTTCAATGTTTAAAACGTTTTGACGCATTAATGTTATTGCAGCTGCTGCACGCTGTTCATACAAGAGCTCATGCCGACAAAGCGCTTACGGAGCACAATATGGCACGCAATGACTGTAACCGAGGGTTACGAGTTGTACCTATATTTATGATGGTAATAAATTAATAACACGGAGGTTCCGTCGTCTGAACCAAAAGGGCAAACTATTTAATGCTCCCACCTTATAAACAGAGTCACATTACAGCATGACTTCCTCTATTCTGACCTTTCACAATAAAAGCCCTCAACCTATACGCTGCATCACTTTAATAAACTCAGAGGCCACTCAACAAAACAGTTTACAGTATTACTCACACTCATCTCTGCAAGGATTGAACCCTTTGTAAGCCGCAGTGTGACGTGTCAGGGTGGAGTTGTGAATGTGCAAAGAGCTGATCCTAAATAAGAGCTTCTCCAGTCCTGGTAGATATTACAATGCAGGAACACACTATAGTACAATAACTCCCTCCTGTCGTTTCATGGCTTCTCTTCCTCCACTGCCTCGCATCAACATCGTCTTAATTGCTTTTCCTGAAGTTTTAGGTTTTTGTCACGATATTGTTTCAGTATCGAGACACTTTAGGCAGGTATCATCGTGACAACACTAACGCTGACTCATCATTAACATTGACTGTTAAAACCGTAACCACACAAATCAGGTTGTCCAAACAACATGTCCAAACTTAGAAGACATTTCACTCGACCTCTTGAATGCTAGTTTTCCTAATACAGAGTGCAACTCCAAACATACACCATGAGAACCCGACATCTACTGGTCACCAGTAGGTACTGCACAACCCATCAAATGCAAATATTCTACATTACTTGGGCAGAATCTTAGACACATTCCAGCGTGACATATTGGGTGTCTTTGGAAACTTTGGTATCATTACTAGAATTTAAACAAAAGTTCTGTGAGTTTGAACAAACCTTCGACAAGCCATCGGTTTCTTATATAACGGAGTTAATATTGAAGTACCTGCGTGTTGATGAGGTGCTGGAAGGGGTGCACGTCTCCCAGATATCTGGACAGAATGAGTCTCTCCCCAGTGCGACACTCTGGGGTTTTACTGATACGAAACATAGTGTGATTTGAGACAGGACTCACCTGGAGGGACAGAGGACATTTATAATTAGATTATATTTAATGATTATTAATTCCTGATAGCCATTTGAATAACCTTTTAGAGCTAACGCACCTACTTCGTTGTAGTTATCATCAACCCCTAGTTATGCTTTTGTGAATATATATAGTTGTATTAATATTAATTATCATTAATATTTGCTACTAACCATACTTGCTCATAGCAGAACCCCAACAATCTTGAACCTTAAAATAAATCTAATTAAGAATTAAAATCCGTTATCAAGTCATCTGGAAGAAGAGGAAACTGAAATGTGCTTCATCTGTTCTCTTCTTGGTTTTAGTTCAAATGAGAGCAGCTGCAGAGTCACAGTAACTATGGACCTCGTAGTTACTGAAGACTTCACTCTGAAAATATCTCCTAACTGAAAACATGATCAGATAACTGTAGCTGGTTTTAAAGTTCAAGTCTAAGCCAGACTAAAAGATGTCCCATGAAAGGGGAAACTTCGAGACAACCAACACAATCTCTTGTCTCACCCTGATGTCTGTGAGCTCCACCCCCGTCCTGTCTGCGTACAGCATCACCCTCGGATGGGCGGAGAACTCGCACCATCGCCATGACGACTTGGCGTTGAAGTACAGGTTTTGGTCCTCCTTCCGAACCGTCTGCATCCTGACGGGACCGAGAGTCACTTTGACTAATCGGACTGGAAATTAGCAACATTAAAAAAAACAAAGAAATGTCTTCACCCTCTGCCGACAGTCCACAGGTTTGCTGCTCCACTCTCACTCGCCACCAGAACTTCACCTAAAACATGAGGACTGACAACACACAGTGGAAGAGGCGTTACTTTAACACCTTATCCTCACTTGGAACATCTCCCAGAACTCAGCACCTTCCTGTCTGCAGAGGGAATTAAACTCCCTGCAGCAGCGTCGGTGCCTCGCTCCTCCCCGGGATCACTCACCTGACGCTGATGCAGGTCGCGACCTCTCTGGTGTTGACCACTTGCAGCAGATGAGGTTTGTTTCTTTCACTGAACCGCCAAACTCCACATAGGCGATCCGAGCGCACTGCAACACAACCTGCAAACAACAAACAATCACATAGTAAAATGTGTGCACGAGCTGTAGGTAACAATAAAACCACATCACACGTTTCTAAATGCTTTCTTCTTCTTACAGTCGTCTAACAGGGAGGCGGAGCTGATCTGTCTAACGGGGCCTTTCAGCTGGAAGCTGAACGGCTCACTGCTGCTGGCGTCCACACAGGAGGAACTTCCTCTGTGGTGCTGCAGCTCCACCCTGTGGAAGTCTGAGGTACTGCGTTAAGAACCACAAGAAACTACCAGAAACACAATGCAGGAAGAACACCACTCTGCTTCACATTTACCTGACCCATTATGGTTTTAGATCAAGAAAGATATGATTGTTTAACAGTCTACTGGGTTTTAAACTTTGGTGTCTAAACTCCAGTATTTGAGCTGATGTGCAGGATACTGAGGCAGTCTAGTCCCTGGTTTCTGGGGTAGAGGAGGCAGCCACGCTGAGTGTCGCTGCTGCTCTGTGAGAAGGGGACGAAGGCCAGCGCGCCTCCTGTGGCTCCTTCAGAGAACAGCATGCGGTCTCTCTGCTCCGTCAACTCTTCATACAGCAGAGAACCCATCAACCCAGGAGGGATGGCGGGCAACACGTCCGACAGCAGGGCGCTGTACATGTTCAGCGATCTGGACAGATATGGCTGCGGACCGCTGGACAAAAGATACAACATGGAGAAATAAAACACCAATCAGACAACCGGAGATAATCACTGATCAGTCGGGTCCACTCACGTTTTTAACTTCAGCCTGTCGAGGAATGTTTTCATCTTCCCGATGTGGATCATATCGCTGCGATACTTCTGTATAAAAAAATTTAAAAATCATAAACGCACTAAACACACATTCTGATAACAACAACACTACCTCCTGCTCAGAGCCGGTTTACACCACTCAACCTTTTCTTCTGCGTCTTTTATATACAAATCTAAAAGTACTCTAATCTTTAAGAGGTTTGAAGAATCTAAATACGGTCAGGTGGAGAAGCTACTCGCAATTTGAAGTGAGACTTATGGAAATATTTTGCTTATGTTTTCTGAAACTTTGTTTGAATATGCAAACGAGGCATTATCTTATTAAATATGGGCTCATTTGCATACATTTCTGGAACAGAAATTCCAAATTCTTGTTAACATATCAGAGTCAAAGGTTTTGACAGAGGGGGTTTTGGATTTCTCTTTGTATTACTTCATACATTTTGAAAATACCATCAACATCAAAAAGATTGTATAAAATGTTCTATAAATCAGGCTGTGAATGTTATATGAACAAAGCACTCTTTAAAACGCTCCAGAATATAGAGGGATGAAACTGGACAGTTTGCCGTGCTGCTGCTGAAGTGGAGATTTATGGCTCAGATTTTGAGAGAACTGCCTTTACTGTATTGTAAAATGTATATATTTTGACACTACAGGCGAATAGGATAACATTTTAAATAATAGGTATCACAATAAAACTTAGAAACTGCTTACTTACATTAAGACAATTATGTTTTGTGTTGCAAGTGTTCTGAAATGTTATGTTTAAATGTGTCATGGAAGCAAAATGTGCCATTAGTCACATATTGATCAATAAACTGATTAAGGAAATTGCCTAAAAATTGAATCTAGGATTTATACATTCATAAACAGGCGCGTTACAGAGTGCACAAGAAAGGTAAGGCAACAGAACAAATCTTAATACTATTTTTGTCTCTTCATATTTTAATCTTAAAGCTACCAGAGACTGAACTGATGTCTGTATTTTTGTATTTGTCTGACAAGAATTCAAGCAAACAAAAAGAAATATAAAGTATATTCTTGCGACTCTCACCTTTCTCGGTCCTTCATTAAAGTTCACGTTTTCGCTCAGAATTTCACTCATGCACCCGAAGGCGTCCTGGCAGTGGTCCATGAAGAAGTTCTGCATCTGAATACAAATCCTGTGTTTAGACCTCAAACACAGAAGCAAAACAGCAAACAACTGACCAAAAGATCCGAGGCTGCAGAGCTCGGATGCGTTCACAACATTTCTGTTAGTTATGAATCTGATCTCATTTGTTTGGACGAGTATTCATTCCATTTATTAGGTTATGAACCATAATGTGCTTTAAATGTCACATTAAGACCACAGAGGACAGTAACAACTCGGGTCTTTAGTGAGCACAGACTGCATTACACAGGATGGATAGGTTACATGGATGTGTAAGATTTACAAGCACTGTGACTTTCATATATGGCTTAATCTGTGTCACGTGTGTGTCGGGTCACTAAAGCTCAAAGGTAGGAAGGAATGTAAAAACGCATTTAGGGGATAAAAAAGATGCACATCACAATCTGAGACAAGGGATTGTTATGTGTTGAACTTTCACTCACATGTTGTGTGAATTCTAGTGGATCTGGAGGCGTCAAAGGCCAAAGGAAAGCTGGACAAAATGATTATACACACACACACACACACACATACATATGATTTAATAAATATAGGAAAAGAAACTGCAACAGAATTTTGTGTAATCTCACGGTCATTTATTTATAGACCCTCCAATATATATATTAGCAGTTATACTGCAGTTTTTCCATCTTTACTTAAAGAACACAAATCAGGTCTTAAGTAAAGTCTCAGACCAGAGACCTGAACTATGAAGCCAGTTCAACATACTCAGGATCTGTGTTATCTGGTTTAACTAACCTAACAACCGCGACCCCGCTAAGCGTTTCTACGACGCTGGTTATCAACTGGGAAAGTGAACGAGAGCTTCTCAGTCTGGTTATGAGCGCGTTCACAAACAGGGACAAGTGTCAGCAGCGTCATACGTTACAAACTAATATTAGACAAATACGAAGAAGTTAAACACAGAATCCAAATACAGGAAGGACAGCTGGCAACAAAACTGCGACTGAGATTTGTAGACAGCTCTTCTTCCTGCATCTGGCAGTTTAAACTGTTGCTTTTAGCCTGGATTAGGACTTTATATCGTCTATAGCTTCTTTTTACCTTACGATCTGCGCACCGAGCTGTGATTGGTCAGCATTCGCTGCTTTAACACAAGTTTATCTCTTATCTGGAACATAACCAGAAACCTAACGTTACCTCTAACCCCAAATCCTGCTTCATGGTGCAGGCCAATGCTTCGGCGCTCCAGATCTGAGGGTGAACAGTGACTTCTGACACCTGTATAACCTCCAGTTTGGTAAAACCAGCTGTCAGGGACTCACAGTTTTTAGGAGACAGGAGGGGAAGTGGTACCGGCTCAGTGTGACGCCACGTCTCCCCTCTGACCTGATGTCTGGATGTAAATGTCCAGCTGGAGAGAGGACCGGAACTACCCTGAAACCACAAACGCACAATAATAAAGAACAATCTTAGAAAGTAGAAATACTGATCCAGTGCTACTAACAGTCCAAAAGAATCCCACCACAGAAAGTTTGAAAGTAGATAATGTTGGTGTCTTAACCAAATCTATGTGTTTTAATAATCAGAAATATCTTCTGTTGATCAGCCAAACAATCAACACACCCAATAAAAGTTAAGCAAAACTTTACACTCATTTGTTCAGACTGATATGTCCTGGCTTATTGACACATTTGCTTACTTTATGCAAAACTATTAAAACGTCTTGATAGCCGTCTATTGATAAAGATAGTGGTTAAATAGAACTACTTTCTTTACTTGATGCTTGGCGTGTGTCATCCTGAGGACCTGAGGGAGTGCAGTGAATTGATTTGGATCAGTGGTTCTGTTCTGCCGCTGTTTGGGGTAGTTGCCAGCGATTTGGCGTTGCAGCTGACGCTGTGTTGGCATTGACTATGAAGCTGACGCTAATAAGACCGGTGTATACATGTTTCCATGACATTGCATTGCATTTCATTTAGCTGACACTTTTGTCCAGAGCAACTTACAATACGTGCAAACAATCATGAGGATACAACTCCGGAAGTCAAAATGTGCGATTTCTAATTGTCAAGTATTTTTCTTTATGCAATTCTAATATATCTTATTTACTGTTATTTTGGGTACTTTGTGAGTTAAAACTAATAACTATGTTGCCTTTGTTATATTTATGATGATAAACAAGATGTATTATATTTGCAAAAAGAAAATTTACTTTTGACAATCAGGTATAATTGTCAAAAGTCTGTATAAACTGAGCACTAGGCATCTAAGCATCAGCTACTGACTTGCTGTGGCAGCTGCCACTGTTCGGAGTAGTTGTTATTCTTGTTAAGAAATTCAATACACAACAACAAAATTCACCATTAAATGTAAAATGTTAAATGTATTCTCGTTTTACGGCTTTTGCGTCGTGTCGTGCTTAAAGGCAACAACTGATGGTGGTAACCGTATTCACAAACCTCAAAACCTTATTATTTTATATGCATTAACCTCTTAAATGCATGTAAAGGAATAACAATTGAGTTGAATATAAACCTGGCAGATAAAAATATATTAGATATTTTTATACTATAAAAATAGATAGAAAAACTAAAAAAAAAGGTATAATTGACAAATACTGGCATTTAATCACATATCCATTGCTTATTTCTTTTAAAAAGAGATTGGACTTTTAAGTGTTGAATGATGTTGATAAAGACAGCATTTGTAGTTACAAAATATGATCCATTTGTAAATGTTCTACAGCAGGGGTGCCTACACTTTTTTGGCTTGTGAGCTACTTTTAAAATGGCCAGGTCCAAGTGATCTACCTGTATAAAAAAATGCTGGGGGGTGCTGGTGCGTAGTTCACTCCTCCGCTCTGTCTCTGACTGTAGGTGTGTACGACGTGTGTGTGTGTGTGTGTGTGGGAGCGAAACAGAGGAGAGGAGGGAATGTGAATGCACAAGGCAAGAAAAAAAAAAAAAAAATTAAACGGTGCGCGATCTACCCTCGCGATCGACCTTTTGGGCACTCATGTTCTACAGGAACATGAATCCATCCATCCATCGTCTACCGCTTATCCGGAATCGGGTCGCGGGGGCAGCAGCTCCAGTAAGGAACCCCAATCTTCCCTTCTCCGGGCCACATCCTCCAGCTCCGACTGGGGGATCCTGAGGCGTTCCCCAGGCCAGTGAGGAGATATAATCTCTCCACCAAGTCCTGGGTCTTCCCCGGGGTCTCCTCCCAGCTGGACGTGCCTGGAACACCTCCCTAGGGAGGCGCCCAGGTGGCATCCTTACTAGATGCCCGAACCACCTCAACTGGCTCCTTTCAACGTAAAGGAGCAGCGGCTCTACTCCGAGTCTCTCACGGATGGCTGAGCTTCTCACCCTATCTCTAAGGGAGACGCCAGCCACCCGTCTGAGAAAACCCATTTCGGCCGCTTGTACCCGTGATCTCGTTCTTTCGGTCATGACCCAGCCTTCATGACCATAGGTGAGGGTAGGAACGAAGATCGACCGGTAGATTGAGAGCTTTGCCTTCTGGCTCAGCTCTCTTTTCGTCACAACGGTGCGGTAAAGTGACTGTAATACCGCCCCCGCTGCTCCGATTCTCCGGCCAATCTCTCGCTCCATTGTCCCCTCACTCGCGAACAAGACCCCGAGGTACTTGAACTCCTTCACTTGGGGTAATGGCTCATTCCCTACCCGGAGTAGGCAATCCACCGGTTTCCTGCTGAGAGCCATGGCCTCAGATTTGGAGGTGCTGATCCTCATCCCAACCGCTTCACACTCGGCTGCGAACCGATCCAGTGACTGTTGAAGGTCACAGACCGATGATGCCATAAGGACCACATCATCTGCAAAGAGCAGCGATGAGATCCTCAGGTCACCGAACTGCAACCCCTCTCCTCCACGACTACGCCTCGATATCCTATCCATGAAAATCAAGAACAGGATTGGTGATAAAGCGCAGCCCTGGCGGAGGCCAACATTCACGGGAAACGAGTCCGACTTACTGCCGAGTATCCGGACACAACTCTCGCTTTGGGCGTACAGGGATTGGATGGCCCTCAAAAGTGACCCCCTCACCCCATACTCCCGCAGCACCTCCCACAGCATCACCCGGGGGACCCGGTCATACGCCTTCTCCAGATCCACAAAACACATGTAGACCGGATGGGCGTACTCCCAGGCCCCCTCCAGGATCCTTGCGAGAGTGAAGAGTTGGTCCGTTGTTCCACGACCAGGACGGAATCCGCATTGTTCCTCTTCAATCAGAGGTTCGACTACCGGCCGAACCCTCCTTTCCAGTACCTTGGAGTAGACTTTACCAGGGAGGCTGAGAAGTGTGATACCCCTGTAGTTGGCACACACTCTCTGGTCCCCCTTTTTAAATAGGGGAACCACCACCCCGGTCTGCCAACCCCTAGGCACTGTCCCAGACTTCCACGCAATGTTGACGAGGCGTGTCAACCAAGACAGCCCCTCAACACCCAAAGCCTTCAGCATTTCTGGACGGATCTCATCAACCCCTGCGGCTTTGCCACTGTGGAGTTGTTTGACTACCTCAGTGACTTCCATCAGGGAAATTGACGATGATCCCCCATCAGCTTCCAGCTCTGCCTCAACCATAGAGGGCATGTTAGTCGGATTCAGGAGTTCCTCAAAGTGCTCCTTCCACCGGCCGATAACCTTCTCAGTTGAAGTCAGCAGGGTCCCACCCTTGCTGTACACAGCTTGGATGGTTCCTCGCTTCCCCCTCCTGAGGTGCCGGATGGTTTTCCAGAAGCACCTTGGTGCCGACCGAAAGTCCTTCTCCATAGCTTCTCCGAACTTCTCCCACACCCGCTGCTTTGCCTCTGACACGGCAGAAGCTGCCGCCCTTCTAGTCCTTCGATACCCTGCAACTGTTTCCGGAGTCCTCCCGGATAACATAACCCGGAAGGACTCCTTCTTCAGTCGGACGGCTTCCCTGACCACCGGGGTCCACCACGGTGTTCGAGGGTTACCGCCCCTTGAGGCACCTAAGACCTTGAGACCACAGCTCATCACCGCAGCTTCAGCAATAGAGGTTTTGAACATCGCCCACTCAGGTTCAATGCCCCCAACCTCCACAGGGATGGCTGAAAAGCTCCGCCGGAGGTGTGAGTTAAAGATCCCCAGGACAGGGGCTTCCTCCAGACGTTCCCAGTTCACCTGCACTACCCGTTTGGGTTTACCAGGTCTGTCCAGAGTCTTCCCCCACCCCTTGATCCAACTCACCACCAGATGGTGATCAGTCGACAGCTCCGCCCCTCTCTTCACCCGAGTGTCCAAAACATGCGGCCTCAGGTCAGATGATACGATTACGAAATCGATCATTGACCTTTGGCCTAGGGTGCTCTGGTACCACGTGCACTTATGAGCATCCTTATGTTCGAACATGGTGTTTGTTATGGCTATGAATATACACTAAATACTTTGAGCACACTTTCTTCTTTACTGCAGGAACACGTTCTTGTGAGAGACAGCATGGCTGCAGTTGACTGTGCCGCACGATAGTGTGAGACCTAAACTTCCCGCTGTCCTTTCGATAGACCAAACTCAAACCCTCCAGGGACTGCAAAGCTGGGAAGGGAATCATGAATGCGGAACTTTTAACTTTTGTTCAAAAAGGACTATGAGAAGTTCTGCACAGAACTTGTGGATAACATAAATTAGAGTTTTCCCCAGAAGAGAAACGCAGTCCGGCAAAAGTGACTTTTTCACTAACACCACTTTCACACAACACAAAGCTTTCTTTTTTCCAGTTACTGTGGTGTCTTCCTTATTTTAGCATTTTTTTTTCCTTATCAACTTCTCACTTAATCTGAATTTATTATAATTTTAATTTGGACGCCTCTCCCATGCTGCAGTACCACTCTCTTCCTGAATAGTTACTGATACGCTGGTGGGGGCGCTGTTTCACCGAAAACAAATATCACTTAGTGATACTTACAGAATTGTTATATACAGAGTGCGGCTGTTTCTTGATTTAACAAGTTAATTGGTGTAGAAATACAGTACATTTGTATGCCATTATGTATCATTCCAAGTTTGCTCCCACATTTTAACTTGACCAGACGCCCCATGATGAGAAGCATAGATCTTTCTTATCCTGTGTTTTGAGGAAAACACGTGTTATATGTAGAGTGTATATCAAAAATCAGTAACAGAAAATACATTTGTACATTTAAAAAAGCAGTTACATGTATTGTGGTAATCTAATCTAAGTATATTTATCAATATGGTTTAAAACATTATTTATTCGTGTATTAATATTAGTCAGTGGTATTGATTAGACAGCTGACCCACCTGAGGTCGGACTTGGTCGTAGCAGCCCCAGTTTCCAGCGCAGTGTTTCAGAACCGAATCCGGTGGTCCGCAGTTGTAAAAAGAAGGAAAAAGCTGCTGTGGGAATTGGTAATCCATTGTTATTTTTCATTAACGAATTCAAATAACTATCCGTTTTTATAATGATGTATCGTTGTGTCGTTGTTCCTTCACTCGCAGAGTGCCCGGGAAGGGACAAGTCTGAACATGTTCTCCGGCTTAGCTAACGTTAGCTTTCCGGCCCCTGCTGTTAGCTTGCACGAATACATAAATGTATCTTCTTCTTATAATCATGACACGCGTTCAGCACCTCAAATTACAACTTGTTCACGTCGACGCGTACAGAGAAGTCCTCAAAGATACAGTTATGTGGTAGATTTGTCCATATTCCTCAGTGTGTCGCCGAACACGTGCAGACTCGCGACCATAAAATGACATTCAAGCGGCAGCTGGCAACAATAACAATAAGACTTCCGGTTGGTCTGATTTTTTTAAAACACTTAATATTACTGAAAGTTGGCAAGGAGATGATTGAGAAACATCTGTCTTGGCAAAACAACTACATGACGAGGTAACATCCTCACATGACAACAACATATAACAGAACAACAAATAAATAAGTAATCGACTTTCAAAATGGAGTCATAGAGGCTTTTACTTTGAAAGGTAAATGCGCACATCATTTGTTGTGTCAACTTTCAACGGCATCTCGTTTCCATGGTGGATGGAGTTTATTATTATTATTATTATTATTATTATTATTATTATTATTATTATTATTATTATTATTATTATTATTATTATTATTAATACGAATAAGAATGACAACATAGCATAGACGAACAATACGTATACTGTATTATTATAGTTACATGTATTACTATTATTATTATCTTCTTTTTTGTTATACTATTGTCTTCAAAGCAAATAGTATTCTTACGCGCTCTAAATGTAAGCAGTTAAACTATTGGTCAATATAAAAATAGATGCAGAAATGAGGGAATTAAATAGGAGGATTATTTCCTTCACATGTATTTCTTTTCTGTACTATTACTAATATCTGTATATATTCATATCTATTCAATCTATCTATTAATAGTTTTCATGGGTTCATTTATTTGTGATTGTTTCGTCAGCATGATAACTAAAAATGCATTTATTCTCGACTCAAATATCAAATAACAAGGCATCTCTCGTGTGCTCCTGCTCGGGAAACGAATACTGCAGATTTCTACTTTGAAAATAGGAGACCGGATACGGCTCTGAATTGTCAGGTGATCAGCTGACCGACCAGA